>NW_006283770.1:8536518-8567711 GCF_000327345.1 Myotis davidii
CTGACCCCTCTCCAGTGGGTTGTGAGCAGGGACATGGGACATAGAACCAGCTTAGCTGAGGTTTCAATTGAAGCTCTGCCATTTACCAGCCGTGTGACCTCAGACAAGTCACTTATGCTCTAAGTCTCAGTTTTATTTATCTGCAAAATGGGAATAACAAACTTAGCTCTGTAGGACAGTTACACTAAAAATAGTTTATATAAAGGCAACTGATGCATGGTTAACAATAAGTAATAGTTAACATTAATATAAGAACATAGCTTTGGGGTCAGAGAGACCCTAGTTTCAAGTAGCCATGTGACCTTGGGCAATGTAATTTCCCTCAGACTCCATTTCCCCATCTCTAAATTTTGTAATATTACCTAGCTTGAAGGGCTGTTGTGAAGATTAAATGAGATATGACACAGGCCCAAGGGTAGGTCTTCAGACACACATTAGCTTCAATAATAATCTTATATAATAAAAGTGTAGTATGCAAACTGTCCCCTCCACCAGGAGTCGTCCGGGAGTTTGACCAGGAGGCAGGGCCGGCTAGAGGAAGGGAGGGAGTATTCAGCCGGCAGCTGGCAGCTGCTAGGGAACTTACCAGTGCATAAATTTCATGCACCAGGCCTCTAGTGTTATTATATTAGCAATCATTATTATCTCTTAGGTTCCAGATAAAAGTTCCCAAGATCCAAAATCTTTGTCTCAGCCAGTGCAGACAATTTAACTCACTGTGGGATGATCAGGCATCTAATAGGATGACTAAATGAACCAACACTGAGCTAAAAGTGGCATTTTCGATTGAGGTCTCTGCTCGGTCAGGGCCTAAGATTCCTTCCCAGGTACTTTAATGGACAAAGAGGAAACTGAATCACTCCGTGCCCATTTTATTCACCCCACCCACTTTTGCCCTAAGGTATCACTTTTCCACGCCATAGTTGGTATTTAAAAGCCAAAGAAACAAAGTGTTGGATTAGGAAGAATGCGCCTAAGATACACAGTTGGTTTTTTCTTTTAAAAATTCACGTGGATACATGGCCACTTTGAGTTAGTACTGAACTAACGGGCTCTTACATTTTATAATACTCTACAGTTGACAAAGTTATTTGACGTACTTGAAATGCTACAGTCCTACCAGCAAGAACAAAACAGACAGGACTATGATGCCCGCTTTAGAGAGGATACTGCGGTTCAGAGCGTTGAAGGGTTTTCCCCGATCATATAGCTCCATAGAGGCAAGACATTACTGGGACTCTGATCTGCATCTCACCAGGGCTTTCCCAGCCCCTAGTAAGGCACCTTCCCAGCGTGATCTCTGCCACAGCGTTATTCATTCAGAAGTCTGCACAAGTTGTCTCTCACTGGGACCTGGGACCCAAAAGTCTGGAGTCCCCCTCTCACCAGCTGACATAGCAGGGCCCTGCCTTCTGTCTCATCCCCATCAAGCTCAGACTGCACCCCGTTTCAATCATGAGCAACTTCCTCAGTGACAACGCAGCCATCTCCCCTCCCTCCCAGGCCCAGGACATGGATAGAGACTGTGACCCAGGGGACAAATGGGGCTGAGTGACAGGCAAGCCTATATTTGGTGTCTCCTCCCCCCCTTAATGGCCCTTGCCTGTGCCGGGCAACACTGATAAGCCCATGGCCCATCCCTTGGTGCCGTGCCAGCGTGAACTCACATTGTGGGCCTGGCTAGGGGAGTGTTGAGACACAGGAATTCCAAAGTAATGCAGGAGGCTAAGGAGGTTATGCACGGCAGCCAGGGCCTAGAAGTGCTTTCAGACCACAGTGACTTACTGAGCAGCTGCTGCTGTTTGCAGGCCCTGCTATAAAGGGCGCGACGCCGCCCTGCCTGTGAATAGCTTCTCCATAAAGTCCCCCTTACCCCAGGCTCTGATTTTCCGTGGTTCCGGTCACCGGCAGTCAGGCTTGGCCCAAACATAGTAAAGGGAAAATTCCAAGAAGTAAACAATTCTTACGTTTTCAATTGCACGCCGTTCTGCGCGGGTGTGATAAAGCCGCCCGTTCTAAGTGGGGATGAAATCTCGCGATGCGTCACCCACGACGTGAATCTCGCATTCACGCTGCGCACGCGCCCTGCCCCCGGCCTGTCACTCAGTAGCCGCGTCGGTTTTCGGATCAACTGTTGTGAGACCGCGGGGCTGTGGGTCCAGTCGCCCCCATTTTACTGAATAATGGCCCCGAGTTGCGAGAGTGGCAGCGCTGGCAACTCAGACATGGCCCAGAGGAGCCGTGCAGAGTCTCCTGCAAGTGAACCTGTATAGACAGGGCGCACTCTTCCACCGGGTGTCAGGCATCCTCGGGGGTCCCCGACATGTCCCTGCAGGGATTCTGCTGCAAGGCTTTAAATCCCGCCTTTCCTCGACCTTCACAGTGGTCCTGTGCGGAACGTGCAGGCGATGGTATTATCGCCATTTTTCACCCAAGTTCAGGGTCGCCAGGTCAAGCATAGAATCCATGTCCTCCAATTCAGGGTGCTTTACCATACCCTTATCTCTGGGCCTTGCAGCATTGAAAGAAAAAAATCGGGGTTGTCTTCTGTGTTTGGCCTCCACTGCTACAATCCCATCTTTAGCAATGAAACTGGGCACCTGTTTAATAGAACCTTTACGGGTTTCTATTTGGGGTTTCAAATCCTGACATGTGTATGTCAGATGTTTATGATCACTTTTTTTAAAAACCTGTACAAGGATAGGTTACTTTGTGAAGAAGTTATTATCTATAATCTTATCCTCACTTTTAAAAGTTTCACGTGTAGGCAATTGCTGAACACACACACACCTCATACATCCAAGAGGCATATCTCTCTCCCATTAACTTGCAGAACCTGCCAATGAAATATCCAAAGGAGATCTGAAGTGAGAAATTTGACCTCGGGTTTTTTTCCTTGAAAATTTCCATATCATTAATTTCACAAGTGTCACTGTCACATTCCTGGAGGTATATGTCATTTCTCCTTTATTTTATATCCTATTGAAACTCTGGATCAAAATGAACATGGGCACAATTATGTGATTCTATTCTTTTCCAGAGAATATATCATCTTTAATAAGGGAACGATGGCTCTAAGAAAAGGAGGTTAGCTAAGAAAATACTACCAAATGTTTACTTAGGCCTCACCTTGTTTGTAAATGAGGGCGTTGGTCAGTCGTGAAAATCTATTCCAATCATAAAAGTCCTAAAATTTTAATGAAGTAAAATAAGCAGTTTGGGCTTTGGGGGTGGGGGGGAATTTAAGGCCTCTATGCCTTTCTGTGTGCTCTTTTCTCTGCCTGAAGTGTTCTTCCTCTTTCTCTGACGAACTCTTAGTCACCCTTCAAAACCCCATTTGGATGTGACATCCTCTGTGATCCTTCAACACCACTGCTCTCATTTCTAATCTAAACGTGGGTAGCCATTTCTCCGAGTATGCATGGCACGTCTCACAAGACTCTTCTCTGGTGCCTACCTTCCTCAATAGAATGTGGACTTCTCAGTTCCGGAAGACACAATTCTCTTGTTATTTTTATGTTTTCCTCCCTTGGATCCCTCACTAGTACCTGATGTAGTGCTTGACACATGATAGTTAGGTAGAAAATGCATAGTGAATGAATGAATGAATACCGACTTCATTTACAAGCCTTTCAACTCAAAATTCATTATTCTTTCCACTAACCAAACAACTTGAACTATAGAAAAAGAAGCATTAATTGTTTCCTTAAAAAAAAAAGTTCTCTACAATTATACTGAAATAAAGAGCCTGCTTCTATGAGAGGAAGGATAGGATGTTCCCGGCTAACCTCACGCTGTTTTTGTAAATGGGAAAAGCTCCTTGCAGGGACATTCAGGTAGGGATGTTCCCTTTGGTCTGAGTATCGGGTTCAGTGGTCTGTTTGCTATTTACCTTCTGTTTCTTAGCAAAACCTGTCCTTGCTACGAGTCTGGGAGACACATTCCTGACCAGTGACCAGGAGGGCTTAGTGGCAATGGCCAACTATTATAAGAAGGTGACTAGCTCCCCAGGAGGGCAAGAGAAGGTCAGAAGCAGCCACTTGGAATGAGCTGATAGTGTTTGGTGTCATGACAAGATGACACACCAGGCTTCGAGAAACCAAAGGATCCCAGTGAAAATTCAAGCCCCCCTGGGGCTGGCAGGATTTCAGAAAGTTTACTGTGTATGGATGATTTATTTTAGTTTTGCTCTGGAGAAACTGAAAACTGGATTCATACTTATCCACAGACACAGAAAGAAAACCATTTTTCTGATGCTCCTCCTTGCCTAGTCTCTCTCTCTCGCTCTCTCTCTTTTATCCTCACATGAGGATATTTTTTCATTGATTTTTAGAGAGAGTAAGAGAGAGGGAAAGACAGAAATATCAATGTGAGAGAAACACATTGATTGGTTGCCTCCTGCATGAGCCCTGACCAGAGCTCCAGCTGGGGAGCAGCCTGCAACTGAGGTACATGCCCTTGACCGGAATCAAACCTGGGCACCCTTCAGTCGGCAGGCCGATGCTCTATCCATTGAGCCAAACCATCTAGAGCTGCCTAGTATCTCTTAACTCTGTAGTGAGGAGACAATGATGGGCCAGGGCTGTGGGTATCAGCAGCTCCTTGAGGCAGAATGGTGTGGGGAGATACACAGCATCCTCACCTGGCTCTTGTGATCACACCTGGCACTGGAGCTCTGTCATGTACCATCCTGCACATCATGTCACTTGGTCCTCTAAACAACACTGTGAAGCAGCAAGGAAAAGAGTGACTCTCTTGATAGCATAGCTGGGAAGACAGAGGTAAGAAAGCTGCGCAGTTCTCAATGCGCACAGCGAGGTGTGGGTAGCCCCGAGAGCAGAAGGTCGGTTTCCAGACCACTGATCTAGGATAGTGCCAATATAGCTTATTGCCTGGGCTGGGATATTTCCTTAAAAAGGAATTAATAGGAGGAATAAATCTGAACAGGATATTTTATAGATGATAGATTATATATTTTTATCAGGAAGATTAGCTAAGGCTTTGCTACCCAAAGGGTGGTCCACTACTAGGAGTATCAGCACGGCCTGGAGTCCGTTAGAAATGCAGAATTTCCTGCTTCTTCCACCAGAATCTGTATATTATTAGCAAGATCCGAGGTAAATGGAGAAGCACTGGACTAGGTTAGAAAATAATGCCACTTTAATAGGTTATTGCCACATCTTCTTCTTTTGTATTGCCACTTCTGATGGAATATTTCTTAAAATCCTAGATGGAAAAAATTATGACAATATTTGTATATAATTTTATAGACACAAAATTAGCTCATCCATTCCCTCCAAGAACACTGAGAAGTCCATAGGAGCAGGTGCTTTTGAAATTTAACAGAAGAGGAAACTGAGTCCCAATGTAGTGAAGTGACTTGCTCAGAGCCTTCCTTATTCAATGACTTGCACACAGTAACTATTGAATGAATGAATGAACCACAAACAAAATGGGGCGGTATCCTGATCTTCAGACCACTGCATTGTCAATGATTGGTTCACTCCCAAGGCTGCCTAAATTTGGGGTATTTGCTTTATATCTTGTTAGACTTGACCTTGGTCAGAAAGTCTTCAAGATGCCGAACTTGGGTGGCGGTGCAAAATGTGGAGCCTGTGAAAAGACAGTCTACCATGCGGAAGAAATCCAGTGCAACGGAAGGAGTTTCCACAAGACCTGTTTCCACTGCAGTGAGTTGGGTGAACACCACGAGGGCCCCTCAGCATGCAGGGGGTGTTTCAAAGCTCACATTTAGCCACCAATACTTATATATCCGTGGTTCTCAAAGTGGTCCCGCGACTAGCAACATCAGTGTCACCTGGGACTTTGTGGCTCCCACCTTAGGAAGGGACGGTGCTCATCTGAACACCCTCTCTCCAGCCACTTGCCCAGCTCAGAGGCCATTTCCCTGCAGCTCAAAGTCAGAGCAAGCTGGCCTCAGTGGTGAAAACTTTAACCCAGTGGTGACATTTGCAAGGTGTGACTTGGCAGAGAACGATGGCCATTGGTTATCTGGACAGGATGGATTTGGCTCTAGGTGTCTTTCCCACTGGCCAGCTATCACTGAAGTCAGCTGCAACTGGCTTTTCCTAAGAAAGAACTTGTGTCAGACAGGGGAACACGTGCCAGTTGTTTAGGAGTCAGAAAAGGAAGCATTTCTGGGCCTGGGCACCAGTCACTTGCAAAGAGAATTTTTAGCATCACCTGCCAGACGCAGATTCACAAATGTTGAAGCTGGGGCAATTTTAAGATCTCGTGGTCCACTGGGAGTCTGGCTCTGCTGGACTCCTGTGACTTCGGATAAGTCATTTCTCACCTGTGAGTCTGGGCTGTAAGCATCCATAGCAGAGCCAGGAATAGCACCTGAATCTTTGACTCCCTCTAGTCCAGCGGTTTTCAACCTGTGGGTCGCAACCCCTTTAGGGGTCGAACGACCCTTTCACAGGGGTGGCCTAAGACCATCGGAAAACACATACATAATTACATATGTTTTTGTGATTAATCACTATGCTTTAATTATGTTCAATTTGTAACAATGAAAATAGATCCTGCATATCAGATATTTACATTACAATTCATAACAGTAGCAAAATTAAGTTATGAAGTAGCAACGAAAATAATTTTATGGTTGGGGGTCACCACAACATGAGGAACTGTATTAAAGGGTCGTGGCATTAGGAAGGTTGAGAACCACTGCCTAGTGAAATCACACTTTGACATTAGTGCATTCTGGAATTTTTAGTAGCTAGCCCTATTTTGGGAGAACAGTCTGTTTTGGCCACTTACCGTCTTTGCTTCCCTCCAGTAGATCTGGCTTAAGGGTCAGCTTTCCTGGATATTTGGCAGATCCCCTCCCCCCATAGTCTCCCACTCCACCTCCCTGCCGCAGCCCAGTGACCACAAGGCGTCACTCTGTTTCAAACAGAACTTCAAGGGGTGGGCTCCATCTGTTGCAGCAGGAGACACTCTGCCCTTAAGCTGCCAGAAACAGTAACGTTTCATCTGCTGCAGGCGTTTCCATTCGCGTTTCCATTCTCTCTAACCTCCCGCAGCAAACATAAATATCATCGAAGAACAGGGGAGAATACTGTTCCGAGTGATTGGGTTGGCAGACTTACTGATGCTTTGAGTTTTTAACAATGGGTAATTCTTTTAAGTCACCAGACACGTCCATCAGATTCATTATTATTACAGTTATCCAAAAGTCACTGCTCAAGAGAGTTTATCCCATAACCCTCTGGCTTTTGTCCAAAAACAGCTCGTGTTCTTAGCAAAGAGTGGGAGTGAGGAATATTGGATAGAACACCCGCATTGGAGTAAAAATGACTAGGGTTTGAGTCTGGGTTCTGCCCTATACTGTGAGATCTTGGGCAAGTCATTTCTCCATCAGGCCTCAGTCTCCCCATCTATAAACGCAGGTGGCCATACCTACCATATGGGTTGTTATAAGAAGAAAGCTGGAGGTCTTGATGTGGAAAATCAGCTTTCTAGGCCTTTATTCTCCTTTGATCAACTTTGATACCTGAGTGGGAATGGAAAATGGTAGTGAAGCACCCGCGGTAGGGGGTCTTGTGTTTCCCGGTCCACAGGAGGACGTCCCTGTTCAATGGAGCCGCGGCAGAAAGGATGTGAGCATGTGGTGGTGCATTCCTTTCCACACTTTGATGTTTTCCTTAGAACACGTAGGTGGGATGGATGGGGATCTGAGCAGTATATGTTCCTAAAGTGGTAGACAGAAAGTTCCAAGAGAGAAGCACACTTTTTAGTATTATCATCAAAAAGTAAGTCCACAGGCGACCCTATAATTCCCAAAAATGGGGTTCAGAGAGGCACAGTCTACCTAAGCCTGTCCCCACCAGTGTTTGCCCAACTTCTAGACAAATCTTAATCCTTCCTACCAGCACTGTCCAAAAGAAATATAAGCCACATATGTAAATTTAAATTTTCTAGTAACCATATTTTTATAAGGTACAAAGAAACAGGTGAAATCAATTGCAAAACACTTAACATAATATATATATAAAACTAGAGGCCCACTGCATGAAATTCGTGCACTGGGGGGAGGGGGGGGAGGTGTTCCTCAGCCTGGCCTGCAGTCCAGGAGCCCTCAGGGGATATCCCAATGATGGCTTAGGCCTACTCCCCTGGGGGAGTGCACTGACCACCCAGGGGAAGCTCCTGTGTTGAGGGTCCTGTGTCCCATAATAGCAACTGGTCATTCCCCCTTTTGGTTGATTTGCATATTAGCCTTTTATTATATAGGATTATAATTTATGTGTAATCAATATACAAATTATTAACAAATTATTTTATATTCTTATTTTGTCTGTATTGAGTGTTTGAAATTCACTGCGCACTTTGTGGTTATAGTACTTCGCGTGGCAGGCGAGTGTCTGGGGTACTGGACAGCACAGCTCACTGTGTCTGTGCTTGAGAGTGGGTCAAGTACAGGAGTGGTATCAAATGGGCCAGGGTGTGCCAGGGCATCAGCAGTCCTGCAGTGACATGAATGAGCACTCTAGGAGGAGTCAAAGCTCTGAGGCCAGGCATGGCTCAGTTGTATAATCGTGGACAAGTCGCTCATCTTCATTTACACATGCATGCGTGCATTCATCCACTTATTCATCCATCCATCTATCCATCCATCTACCCATTCAACAAATGTTTATAGAGGACTACTAATTCTGGGCCAGACTCCATGCTATGTTCTGGGGATATTAACATGAAAGTCTTGCCCTTAAGGAACTCAGAATCTTGAACATCTATAAATATTTAAGAAATTGTTCTAATTGGTAACTGAGAGCAACAAGGGCAGAGACAGATATACACCTTATGTGCCCAAATATAAAGCATTTTCCTCCCAAAATTATCCCTCATAAGGGTTTCTCTTGTTTTCAAAGCTGTATAAAGTCTCCCATGCTATAAAACAGTCTCTCAATTATTTTATTATTTTTTTATTTTAACAGAATTTTTAATACCCATAACATTGACATAATTGTTTCATGAACTTCCATATGTCTCTTTCCCCAATCACACAGCCACCAGCTTCTGGCCAGTCCTACCTCATCTACATCTTTATCTTCTACACATACTCTCTTATTCAATTCATTTTTAAAAATGAAATCCCATTTGAGGAAGGCATATGAGCCTGAAACAACCTCATCCAATGCTGAATTGCTTATCGAGGTCATTTGATTGAACTGGTTTAAAAATTAAAAAGGAGGCAAGTAAATTGAATGTATGTGTATTTTTATTCCTGGACCTGTGACTTCCCTCTGATAATCCCTGAGCATCACCATGAACAACCATGAAGGACCATTGTTACAAAGCAATCGAGCCCATTGTTACTTTGTGGAAATCCTACATATTTCTAAAAGCTGCCCTCATGTCATGTTGACAGGTGCTTCTGATTGAAACACAATTTCCAGGTGACAGCCTCCCACCAGGTGCAAACGGGGCTGCAGAGAGTGGAGATGAGCTGCCCGGGAGGCTGGGCCAGGTGTCTCAGAGACACTGCTGATGCTGAAGATGCAGAGAAACAATCTGGATACCATTGTTTCCCGAATTTGTGTGCAATTAGGAAAAAAAAATAACATCTCCAAATCAACATGTGATTGAATTATGTTGTTAAATACTGTAAGTGGGGATTTGACACTTTCATTTATATACTTAAAACTTTTTCTTTTAAATTGGCAAAATCTTTCTATAAATCCTCTCTCTGGGAAAATGGGGGTTTGCTTCGTACACTTTTCCTTATGGACAATTTACATTAGATAACATACAGTGACCAGGAGGCTTGAGCCAAGATAAGCCCTAAGGGTCTCTGAGGCAGGACTGCCCCCCTCACCTCCTCTCGGCTTCCAGAACTAGATCAGAAGAAGCTTCCATGGTAACTGTCTCCTTGAATGTCGCAGTGCCCTTCTAAGGCCATGATAAGTAGAGAAACTTCTCAATCCTAATTCTTATATGATTAAGAAAAATTAAGTTCCTCTCCTGCCTCAGCCCCTTACCTTCTACTCACACACATACTTCCCTGATGTCATTTAGGAAGTCACTCTGGAATTCGGGTTCTTCCGATTTAGGGACAATATTCTTAGCTGACCCAAGACCATACTCCTGGTTCCACTTCCACCTCTTTCTCACTGGGCACCACTGAACACACCGCTTCCCTCTCTGTGTCCCAGGACAGGTGCACTGGTCAGGAATCAAAGTGTTCTTGGCCGAGGGCCCCTCTGCTCGGTCTCTTGGCCCCGAGCATGGCTTTGGAGGTGCAGGGAAGTGGGAAGGAGCCTAACCCCAACCTCCGGACCTTCCTCTCTTCGGCAGTGGCCTGTAGGAAGGCTCTGGACAGCACCACGGTCGCAGCTCACGACTCGGAGATCTACTGCAAGGCCTGCTATGGGCGCAAGTACGGCCCCAAGGGGATCGGGTTTGGACAAGGCGCCGGCTGCCTCAGCACCGACACAGGCGAACACCTGGGCCTCCAGTTCCAAGAGTGAGTGACTGCCCCGCTTCTCCCAGCCTGCACAGCCCCAGTTATCAGGACAGTTCATCCTGTTCCCATAGCAACGTTTCCAGGAAGTGGGAGAATGAACTATTGTTGACTTGCCCACCATAGGAATCCTCAGTCTGACCAAGTTTTAATAATGGGCCATCTCCCCCAAAGACTCTTTAAATCATCTGCCTTTCTAAAGGGCAATTACTTTTCCACCATGGCCCTTGGTTTTCATGTCAAGAGAAAACCAAGAAAGTACAGATGCTTCTTTGTTTGACCTTTATAAAACTGCATGGAGTCTCATTTCTTCCCTTTGAGCTTTTCTGTGTAAATCACATAAATATGGCAGGGAAGCAATGGCCGTTTGCTGTGTGCGTGTCACTAAAAGATTTCTTCCCTTGGGTTGTAAGGGGACTAATGTCCACAGGAGGAGTGGTTCTGTGGGGTGGGGCTGTACCTCAGGACAGGAGTAAACAATTACAACTACCCTGTGGGTCCCCCCTGCTGCCTGTTGCCAACACAGTGCTGAGGTTTCCCCTACCATTATCCCAGGGGAGCTGGGACCTCACACTGTGCCTCCTCCATCTGTCAGTCTGTCTTGGTGACCACGCTGACCTCCAGCCCAGAACTCAGTATAGACTGGCAGCCACTCACCTGCAGCTGCTGTCTGGCCAGATGGTGGCCGGGCTCTGCTGTCTGGCCAGCTGGTGGCCGGGCTCAGCTCTGCGGTGGGACTGGGCAGAAAGGCCGTGTCCCAGGGAGGGCCTGCCCCACAGAGCAGTCAGGCCATCTGAAGAGTCACCTGGTCCCTTCCAAAGAGAAGAGCCCATGGTAGAGCCTGAGCAAGTGCATGGATGTTTGATTAGACATTTTGATTTCTCTTTACTCATTCCCAACCAGATACTCTGTTTAAAGAAGATGCTACCAACTGAATTCTCTGCCATGCTCTACCCAAGGCTCACTCTTCTATGTTAGGGTTTTCTTATGATGCTGCACAAAGAGGGACAAGAGTCTGGAGACCCTGTCCCACTGCTTATGAGTGGCCCCTCCCCCCTCACTTTCCTCCAACTAGCCCTGCCTACTTTAGAGGCTATGGTGAGACTCAAGGGATAAGTGGACAAGAAAACACCAAAAGATAGGGAAACATGGGGGTTGTTATTGTGCCTCTATTTTGTACATTGCTCTCATGGGGACAAGGAATGGACTATGGTTTGTTTAGTATTAACTATCAAGATCCCATCTTGCCCTATAATATTTTCACAACTCATTTTGGAAAGTAGACCAATGGACTTCCAGATGGAACAGAAAAATCTCTACAGTCACAGCAATAATAACAACGCAGTAACAAAATGACAATAATAAAAGCTAACATACATGGAACACTTCTTAAGTGCTTTACCATAGAAAAGAAAGATGTAAACTAATCATAGCTAACATTTAGGAGCCTTATACCTACCAGGCAGGCACTGTTCTAGAAGCTTTGCTCATGTCACCTCATCTAACCCTCTCAACAACTCTGTGAGGAAGGCACTCCAACTGTCCCCATTTCCTAGATGAGGAGTCTGATGCACAGAGAAGTAACTTGCTCAGGGTCACACAGCAGGGGAGGGCGATAGGTTTCATTCGTCTGTTTCCATCAGGTCCCCAAAGCAAGCACGGTCAGCCACCACCAGCAACCCTTCCAAGTTCACTGCGAAGTTCGGAGAATCAGAGAAGTGCCCTCGATGTGGAAAGTCAGTCTATGCTGCAGAGAAGGTGATGGGAGGGGGCAAGGTAAGGACTTCTAGATGAGCCGATGGGAGCTCCTTATCTCCACTGGATTGGCTGGGGGGAATGAGAGAAGCAAGTAGAACTGTGGGTGGGAGCCAGACCCTTCATTCCCTTCAGCTCTGAGGGACCACTTTAGGAGCCATCCGTCCTCACCCGCTTTCCCAGGCTGAGGCTGTCCCCTGCAGTGCCCTTGGAACCAGAACTGGTGACTTCAATGCAACAAGCATCAGCGCACTGGCTATGAGGCACTATGTAGAAACTCCAGAGATAAATATGCTCAAGCCTCCCGGCCCTTCGGGGTCCACAATCCTTCCAGAAGGTGCCACCACTACATAATTCAGTCTGCTGCTGGCCTCACCACTGACAGAGCAAACATCTCACAGCAGCAAGACACAACCTCCCTCAAATGTCCTGGCAATCGGGAGAGTGATCAAATGTATGACACAGCAAAGCACACTCGCTCTACAAGCTCCTCTTTCAGGCCTGACCCCAGGCTCTGCACCAAAGGATCTGGGCCTGACGAAAGGAAAACATCCTGCTTACACTGAGGGGTGGAAGGGCCATGGAGAGCAGTGACTGACTGATTTCAAATATCAGGGCAGTGTCCACCCCACAGTGGCCATTTGAAGACACATGAGAACCCCTGGGCCATGCCTGGTAGACGTGCAGATGAGCAGAAGGCAGGTGATCTGAATGACCCAAGCCATGCACTCTTCCGACCGGAAATATAGAGTTAAATGAGGTTGAGTTACCTGGATAATTGCCTTATTCACTTCTCTTCTTTAACTTTATATTCCATGTAACTGTTACCCACTGTCCCAAATCCAAGCTCCCCTCTCCAGTTTCTTGGTCTTCTAGCCTGTTCTGAAGGGATACATGTGGAAATCACAACAATAAGTGTATTTTTTTAGGGGTTCTGAGAATTACTGGCCAAGTCCATGGCATCTCATGTTCTTCAAATCCCTGGAAAAATTATTCTGGAGGCTGATTAGGTACAGGAATGGTCAAGGCCATGGCACTCCTTTAGATGCGCTGGTCAGGGTGTGAACATGGAAGCAGAGGTGCTGCCCCCGCATTAAGTATGTCACTCTGCTGTGCTCCTCAGCCTTGGCACAAGACCTGTTTCCGCTGCGCCATCTGTGGGAAGAGCCTCGAGTCCACGAACGTCACTGACAAAGATGGAGAACTTTATTGCAAAGGTGAGTGGTTCCGGAGACTCTCTTGTGATGTTTTCCTGCGGAGGGTCCTGAGGAGAAGGCTCATGTCTGCAGGACGCACAGCTGCTCAGCCTGAGCAGGGTTGGGATCTCAGGATGGGAAGACCACCTGAAAAAGAAATCTGCCTGACCCAGCTCTGGTCCTCTCCATCAGAGCATGTGGGGGATGATGCTTGCAAATGCTCAGGGGTGGTGCCCAGGGGAGAGAAGATGAGGAGGAAGAGACCACAGGCCTGGACAAATAGCATCACATTCTCTTCTGAAAACCCAAAAGCCCTCTGTCCACCTGAGTGGCAGGTAGGATTGACTGGGGAGGATGAATGCAGTTTGCCCTCTCTTCAATTCAAGACATATCCTTCTTCCCTCCCTCCTTCCTCTCTCTTTTCTCCCTCTCCCTCCCTCTCTCCATTGCTCTAGTTGCATATCACTTTACTAACAGAGATAGAACTGACAAGTAGGTTTTCCTTCTAGTCCTTGCAGCTCCGCCCCTAGCTGCCTCCATGATCCCTTTGCCTTGCGCAGAGGTAATAGAGGCATAGCTCTTCCCTGATGCTACAAAAGGGGAGGAATGCATTAGGGCCAAGGTAATGCGTCCTCAACCTCAGAGCCTCTTCCAGACCCCAGGAGCTGTGCTGGAGTTGGGTGAGGGAACACTGAGAGGGGAGCAGAGGGAGGACATTACTAATCAAGACTGTAGGTTGCCAAGGCTTTTCCCATGAAGAGACACAATGGTTGGCTTCTCCTGGCAGTAGAGGACACAGTGTCCTCAGCATTCATAAGCCATAAAACCCTAAAATGCTGCTGTGAGAAGCAGGGAGATCAACATGTAAACAAATAATTTCATGTCAAGTGAAAAAAGCTCTCACAGCAGACCTACACAAGGCTGTAACATACAGAGAGGCCAGTGATCAGGGTGGGATGTGAGGGATGCTTTTTAGAGGACAAGCTTCCTCTGGTCTTGAAGGATGAGTGTGGCTTTGGGAGGGGGCATTCCAGGCACAGGAAGCAGTGAGCACAAAGGCCCCAAACTTGGGGCATTGTTCTCTGTGCCTGGAGAGGCAGGAAGCAGTGGGGGACAGGGCTGGGCAGGCAGCCAGGGGCCAGACTGTGTCAACTCCAATGAGAAAATGTCTGTGAGCATAGTGAAGCGCAAAGAAGTATAAGCAATTTTTATCAGAAGATCCAAAGTAAAGTATTCATTTTATTTACAAATTATCTTACAAAAAACATTTATTAAAAGGACTAGAGGCCCGGTGCACGAAATTCGTGCATGGGTAGGGTCCCTAAGCCTGCCCGGCAATTAGGGCCAATCTGTGGGGAAACCAGCAGGGTGATCGGGGGGGAGGGGGAGGCCCCCACTGGCACCCACCTTTGCTGGCCTGTCCCACCAACTCACTGGCCCCGCCCCCCACTACCGCCAGTCATCTCTTTCTGTGGGGCAAGTGGTGGGGCGATTGGGGGGCCCACACTGGCACCCGCCTTGGCTGGCCTGGGGCCTGTGGGCTGAGGGAAGCTCCTGCATTGAGCATCTGCCCCCTGGTGGTCACTGTGTGTCATAGCAACCAGTCGTTCTGCTATTTGGTCAATTTGCATATTAGGCTTTTATTATATAGGATGCTTCTTACAGGTAAAAACTGTAGTCAGGCAAGGAACTGAAATAATGGTGCTAACCAACCCTTCTCTCTCCCCCACCCTGTTTTCGTTCCCAGTTTGCTATGCCAAAAATTTTGGCCCAACAGGTATTGGGTTTGGAGGTCTCACACAACAAGTGGAAAAGAAGGAGTGAAAAGTGTACCCTTTCTCTGATCTTTCATCGGCCTAAAACATTTCCCAGTGGTCCTGCCCAGATGGACACCCTCCCCAAACATCCTCTCGTCGGTAGTTGTACAGGACTTCTCTTCAGACATGATCATAGTCTTCACCCAAAGTTAGAAGAGACCTTTAGAAGCAAATTATTAAAAGTTTAATCTGATTCCTGGGATAGGAGAGGCAATAAATACTTTATCGGTAACTTGTATGTCTCTGGATCTTTTCTTTGAAATAGAGGAGAATTTTTAAAAAGAGAGGTAGCTCGACAAACTAGCTGCAAAGAACATATTACATGTTGGTGTCTATGTGGAAGGAGCGAGGAGGATACACAGGCCAGAGGAGAGCAGTCTTCCTGAATCTTCAGCTGAGCTTCCTGTAGTCTCAGCTAATGGAGAAGAAAATAGGGTCCCTGCAGAAACAGACAACTCGACAGCAGATTTAAAAAGGGAATCAAAACTAACAAAACTGCTGAAGAGGAGGTCCTTTTGTCCCATCACAGGCTTGGCAATGTTACACATTTTGTGAAAACTCAGAAAAGGAATGAAATGTAGCATTGGCATCTGTGTCATAAATGATACGAGGATGATTTTCTTTTATTCTGGAACAATTCCTGAGGGTTTAGCAATTTCTTAAAACTTCCCTTACATCAAATTGCCAGCCCTGTGAATGAAATGCAGCCAATTAAAAATGTCTGTCTGCCTCCTCAGCAAGTTCTCTGTGACTCAAGTATCTGTCTTTGGCCTCTGCTTTTAACCACCAAAGCTTTCCTCCCATCACATGCACTTCTGAATTATTTGGAATAAACGGAAATAAAAATCTGTTACTAGCCCTGGCTACTGTGGCTTAGTTAGTTGGGTGTCGTCCCATGCACCAAATGGTCACCAGTTCTATTCCTGGTCAAGGCACATGCCCAGGTTGAGGGCTTGATCCCCAGTAGAGGGTGTGCAGGAGGCAGCCTATAGATATTTCTCTCTCTCTCTCTCCCCCTCTAAAATCAATAAAAATATATTTTTAAAAATAGATAAAAATCATGAAGCACTCAACTGAACCATAGGCTTTTCTATGCTCAAAGTCCCAAGAATGCTTTCTTTAAAATGAGCAGTTATTCAGGGCTGCTTACATGCTGTCATGGTCAAGGCCCTGCACTGCATTTATTATTTTCTTTTTGATGCTTAAAATGCAATTACACCTGATCACTTTCTGCATTTGATTGGCATTAATAGAATGGTTCAGAAAGAAAAAATAGCTAGCAGAGGTAGTTTCCCATTCCACTTTCAAAGAGAAAATGCAACTCTAGCCAGTGTGGCTCATTTCGTTGGAGGAGTGTTGGCTCATAAACCAAAACTTCATGGGTTCAATGCCCAATCAGGGCACATGCCTTGGTTGTGGGTTTGATCCCTGGTCAGGGAGTGTTCAGGAGACAAACTATCGATAACTCTCTCACATCGATGTATGCTTCACTTGTCCAGGGCTCTCACTGGGGTCATTCAATTCCATCAAAACAGCCTGATGATATACATTTTACATTCTCTTCAGAAGCAAGCACAGGACCATGTAGTTTTAACTTGTTAACTTTTTTGCCAGAGCTTTCTAAGAGACTAGAGGCCCGATGCATGAAATTCGTGCAAGGGGCTCAGCCCTCGCAGCCCCTGCTTCATCCAGAAGGATGTCTGGAAGGACATCAGAAGATGGTTCAGCTGTTTTGCCTAATTAGCATATTACCCTTTTATTATTATAGATTCCCATCATTGTCAATAATTAATAATACCAGTGATTAATTGAACTAACTAAACCCAGTCCTCTTTAACCTGCCTGCCTTTGAAAGCAGTACACTACCCTGGCCCTTCAGGAGGAAGTCCCCACACTAGAGACTTGTAGGCTGAAGCTAAAAACTTCTCTCACCCTTAGCATTTCCCTCGCCCTCACCTTTCCTTGCCTCACTCTCTAAGCCTCCCCGATTCTGACTCCAAAACATCTCTAGAAGATACCCTTCCATTCCTATTCTTTGGTATGTGTTTCAGTCTGCTAGGCTTCCATAACAAAGTACCATGGGTTGGGTGACTTACACAACAGAAATGACATTTTCAGTTTCAGCAGCTAGAAGTCTGAGACCAAGGTGTTGGCAGAGCTGATTTCTTCTGAGGCCTCTCTCCGTGGCTTGTAGATGACCACCTTCTCCCTGTAGTCTTGTGTGCGTGTGTGCGCATGTGTGTCCTGATAGTTTTTTCTTCTAAGAACACCAGTCATGTAGGATTAGGGAGCACTTGAATGACCTCATTTTAATCTAATTACCTCTGTAAAGACCCTATATCCAAACATAATCACATTCTGAGGAGTGGTGTCAGCGTGGAAGGAGCAAGGCGGAGTTAGAACTTCAACATATAAATTTGGAGGCATGGGTATAATTTGGCCCACAACAGCATGTCATATAAGGATTTTCATGAATTGGCCTTGGACTTACCTCTTCAACTTACTTTAGACAATCTCTTCCATATAAGTAAGCTCCACCTGTACTTGAAGACTTAAAGCTTTCCAAAGATGCCAAGTAGCCTCACGCCATCATGCTTTTGCCAATGCTGTTCCTGTTGCCTAGAATGTCTGGAAGATGGGACCCCCTCCATCTTTACCCTCTCATCCAACTCCTTAGCCTGGTGAACTCCAAGTCACAGGTCCAATGCCATCTCCTCTGCAAAACCTCTGCTAAACTACCTGAGAATTAATCCAGTTCTGTTTCCACAACCAATATATAATATGGCACGTGAAACCTTGCATTCTCACCTGTCTTTTTGTTAGAATGTGGCAGGCTTGCTTTCACAGAGCTCAGCAAATAGCAGGCACTTAACAAACATTTGTTGAGTGAGTTGAAATTGAAGAGTGCAGGCAGGACTAAATGCAAATTCTGCAAGAATTTCAAAAGAGTTTACTAGTACTATCTACTGGAGTGAAAGGCCTTGGTATTGGAAAAATAACAAAACAAAACAAAGACAGAACATTTTTGTGTATCAGCAGTCTTCCTATTTCTCCTCTGCCTCAGGGCACACTGTTCTATTACATCTCCCATGCTCCCCTGCCAGAGACTGGGACATGGGGCTCAGTTGGCCAACAGAGGTCTGACCTCCAAGGCCTCCGGGGGAGTCTCCATCCTCTCCAGACCTGTGGATATAGAAGGCCAGTTGGCACTGAGGCCCTAGGCAATGTTGGAGCCACTAGGCTGGGAAGGAGCCTGGGTCCCTGCATGGAAGAACACCTGCTAACAGCTAAATGGACTGATGTAGAAGGGAGAAATACGCCTTGTTGTATTAAGCCATTGAGATTTAGGGGATGTATATTATAGCATTAACTCCTTTGACTAACACCCACCTGAAACACTGGATGTCTTACACCTGAGATGTGTATATCTCACTGCTCAGTGTCCATCCTGTCCATTTAAATCACAGGGAGAAGCATCAGGATTTTGCCCAATATTTGTGAAACCAATTCGAATGTGCTATTCCTAATGTGGCTATACAAACATTTGGGAAAAGAAATGAAGTTAGGACAAAATAATCTAACAGTCGTATTCCTTAGGCCCCAAACAACATAATCAGGTTTCTTAGCTTTAAAAAAAAATTAAAACAAAACCTTTCTATTCACCTCCAAGCTATGGCATTCTCCTCTCCTTTCAGAGTCCACTTAGTTCTTAGCATCTCAGCATCTCCCCACCCGACGCCACCTTCTAATCATAAACTCTCTGGTCTTTCTTCAGTTGTTTTTCTCAACTCTCCTTCGTTCCTGACCACTGACTGTTTCCTTTTTGAAATTAATTCTTCTTGAATTCCATGACGCTGTACTCTCTTGATTATCCTCTTACCCAACCTCCTCCCAGTCCTTTCTTCCTCCTCCAGTTCTCCAAATCCATATTCCTCCACAAGGTCACATTCCTGCCCTTCTCCTCTCTCTCACACACATTTTTTTTATTTGTTTGTTTGCGTTGTCACCTTTGGTCTCTTTTTCAAATTGATGTTCTCATTTCAGGAGGGCAGCTCTCTTTTTCATTCTCATCCCATTTTTCTCCTTCTCCCTTGTAACAATCTCATCATCTGTGTAGGTGATGCTGGCCTCTTCCTGGCTGCCTTCTAGACTTTCCCACTGGATAGCCTGCAAGTATCTCAAGCAGCAGGCACCAACCACCAAACTCATCCCCAGTCTCTCCGCCTATTTTCCTTATCTTAGAATAGCACTGCCATCCTCTCATTCACTGGGTTCAACACCTCAAAGTCACCTGTGCGTCCTCTCCCTCTCCCCCACATTCACTCAGTAACCTGGGCCTGCCGGATTGCTTCTGTGCCTTCAATACTTCTAGCCTGGACCATTATTAAAAGCTTATCTCTAACATACTTTATCAGTCTGGGTCCAGTCAGAAAAACAGAAACCACACCAATTGTGTGTTGTTGTTTTTTTAAGAGAAAGAAAATAATAGAGGGGACTGGCTAAACAGCAGCTAATATTTTTGAAAATGTGAGGAGGAACACACTGACCTAACACAGAGGTAACTGCAGGAAGCGTCTACCACCTCTGGGTGGGGAGACAGAAAACAGGTGGAGGAATCCTAGTCTGGATGCCTTGAGAAGAAGTCTCCCAGGGACTAAGTCAGACCTCTGAGGAGAGAGCCCTGCCTGGTTACTGCTGGTGCTTCTAAGGGGTATAACAGGACTGCTTTGGGGAGGGGAGCGGAAAGCTAGACACTGATTTTCAGCTGTCACTGTCAGGGTGAAGGGCCATTGTTCGGACAACACTGAGAGGGATAGCAAGCAAGTACAATGGAATAACTCCTTTCTTCCCCTCTTTCTTCCAGTTTACTGTCAGAATTTAATAGAAAGTCAGCTGGCAAGGAGATAGTTTTCAGAATTCTGGCCCCAGAACAGGCAACACAGAGGACAGAAGGGTGAAATTGGTGCATTTCCTTACCACTACCACTAGTTAGTGTCTCTCTCTCTCTCTCTCTCTCTCTCTCTCTCTCTCTCTCTCTCTCCAGTCTATTTCCCAAAGATTTCTAAACAGCCAGCATTTATTGATCATTTACTATGTGCCTGTTACAATTCTAACCACTTTACATGTATTAACACATTTAATCCTCTTAACAACATTTGGAGGTATATGCTATTAGTATCCACATAATACAAATGAAGATACTGAGGCACGAGGATATTAAGTCATTTGCCCAGAGTACAAGTAGCTTGTAACTAGTAGATCCAGGAGTCGAACCAAGGTGTCTAGCTATAAAACACTCATTCTCATACTTTTTTTTAACTTTCACACTGTGTACTTGAGGGAAAAGCCAAAATAGAATGGTGGAAAGAAAAATTCCTTAAGTAAAAATAGTTCTCAAACTACAGCATGTGCGTGTAAGAACCACCAAGGAACTTTGAGACGATATGGATTCCAGAATTCACCCTCAGACAGTAATTTGGAAGGTCTGAGATGAGGAATTTAAACTCTGAACACTTGATCCTGGATGCCACACCCCGACCTGTGCCAGCCTGATTCTGATGTAAACTGTCTATGGACCACAAGTTGAGAAGACTTACCTGGCAGTGGTTGATAAGAGAGGAAGAGAAGCTATAACTTGAAAAAAAAATCCTTCCATAGGTTCCCATTGCTCTTGGGGTAAAAGGTAAGTTGAGAATCAGTCTTCAAATATAACTCCTGATCACATCATATCCTGCTTAAAACCCTTCAATTCATTCAACAAGCTATTCCACAGATTAACTCAAATAGTTATTGAACACATATGTGTCAGGCAGTATTCTAAGTGACTGGGACTCTAGAGTGGTCATCCCACTTAGTATCTATGTAACCCTGGAGAAGATACAACTTCTTTAGACTTTCATTTCCTTACCTGCAAAGGCTCTGTAGGAGAAAGAACGAATCTGGTTAGAGTACAAAGCTTGGTGCAGAGTGAGTACGGTAAACAAAATAATGTTCTGTTGTTTATTCAGAGCCTCAGAAGTTACATGAGGATTTTAGCTTTTACCCTAAGAGCAATGGGAACCTATGGAATACCAAGAATTAAAGTCAGTTAGTATTTCCTCCAGGACAAGGGAAATTAGCAATTATAATCACACCAGTCTAATAGTTTCAGGTTACTTAGTGAAAATAATTCATCTTTAAGACTTCTTATGTCCAATTTTCTAAGTAAGATGGAAAACTAAATTAAATCTTGCTTATGGGTGTTAACAGTGACCTCAACTCATGACTAGAATCATGAATCAGTTTGTTTTATACGTACCTTTCCTCAATTTAAGATTTGAGAAATGTTAAGTGTCAGAAACTACAAAAGAACTACAAAAATTTTTTTTATTAAGTGTGAAAGCAAAACAGTATATCTATTTAAATATTTTTACATATTTATAGATAAAACAAAGACAAATAATTTATCAAAAATTACAAGTTTAAAGAACAGACTATTTTGAAACAGCCAATAAAGTATCTGAAAATAACACATTTTATCCATAATTAGTGAATATTATCCCCCCCAAAAGTAACTTGCATTTGTAAAAAATATAAAAGGTTTTTTTTTAGATGTCTGCCAAGACTGCTCTTGTTAACTCTAAAAAAAGTATTATGCCTTTACCGACAACTTCTGTTTTCACCAAATGGCTTTAAAAACCACCTGTGTTTCCTCTGGGCTTAGGTGAACTCTAAATCTTCACTTTTACACCACAGGGCGTGAACATAAACACAAACAGATCAGAGTGAGAGCTTTAGGCTGCTTTGCTTCATACTGAACGAAGAACTTTCTCCTTGGCTGGGTGAAAGACCATGGTGTATTGTGACGTCCAATCTACTGCATAGGGCTTCACCAAGCCAAAGCAGCCACACTGAAAGAAATCTGCAAGGTTCTGGGTGAACCCAAGGCTGCCAAGAAAGGAAGAGAACATGTCTTACTATATTTCCTGTGTAGCTCTTGACAAACGTTCATTCACACCATAAACATTCACTGAGATTGTACAATGTATAATGTCCTTTGGAGCTCCTACAGGAATCCAGAAGTGAATCAGTTACTGGGCTTATGGGACCTTAAAACAGAAGCCTAGTTCCAGTTCTGGAACTGAATCCCTAATTTTGAGAGTCCCTGGCTTCTGCCCAGCAACCAAATAGCTTCATTTTGGGTCTCCCACTCACTGGAATGGTCACTGCCATCAGTAAGTTTCTTTCTTTCCTTTCCACTGCCCTAATTCACTTTGATTATCTCAAAGCCCAGAAAAAAAACCAATCAACAAGATGGGTTTTTTCTAAACCTATATAGCTCTCTAAATGATGCCCATCTCAATTCCTCCCAGTTCACTTTACATCCTGGAGACTGTCTAGTCCTCCAAAACACTGATATAGTCATAGCCCTTCCTTCCATCTCCATCATGCTCGCCCCACAACTTTCAAGGCTCAGCTGAAAATTCCACCTCTACCACAAAGGCTTCCATACTTCAGTATTTATCCCTCTGGTTAAACCACTAAGAAAGGGACTTTATTAATATCACTGCCAGTCTGAAACAATCATCACCAGCTTAACACCGCTCTCCGCTCTCTATCACTTTAGCCACCTCTTCCCAATAAAGTCATTTTCTTTCCTCTTTAAATACACATCAGAGTCACATCCCAGGCTCTGATTTCCTTGTCTAACAGCCTAACAGTTTCATCTTGTATCACAAATGTGCTTTAAAATAGACTGCTAATGAGATATGCAGTGAGCGCTCAAATCCCTGGAGGACTCTGGGTCACCTCCACAGCATTCCCAGCCTCCAAGACCCCTATACATGTGACAGGGAGATAAGCTTCAAAGCCTGATCCTTCATATCTTAAGATGACGACCTTCCTATACAAACATTCTCATTTTCAACTGAGGACAGGTTTTATACAACCAACACTCTAGGAAGAACATACCCCAACCTCAAAAGCTGGCTTCTCCCTGACACAGGTGGGCACCTTAAACATAGGGCTGAAATAATTACTGGTGATAGAAAGCCAGGTTGAAAATCTTGGCAAAGTTCACAATCTAACGCTTTGTACAGACAGCCTTATGGCTGCCTTTCTCAGCCACATGCTTAATTATCTCACATTGACTTCATGCCAGCAATATGCAACCTTGTGACCATGTGGCTTGACTGCAGAGATTCCCCATCTTGGCAAAACTTCACAGTCACTTATTATTTGTGCTGAGTCCAACAGACTAAATCCCAAATTCTTACCACCTTGGGGCTCATGACCTTAGCACTCATCTCCTGCCACTGAGGCTTCCAAGAAAAAAAGAGGGTCAACTCTACCAGATAACAAGTCAGAGGACAGCAGCATGGCCAAGGGTGGTGACACTGGATTGGGCAACCAATGGCTAGACTAGCATCTTCCTTAGGACTCAGTGGAAAGAACATCTCACTTACTTGTAGGGTGTCCTCCTGAGGGACAATGGCTGCTTCATATGCCTGCTTTGCTTCAGCAGGCTGGTTCTCTCATGGGAGGTCAGGCCCAGAAAAGCAATCTGAAAAAGGTTGGGAGGTACATGAAAAATACCACATCAGGGCCCCATCCCTCTTAGCAGTGCATCATGGGAAACTGGAAAACATGCAGTACCACCCCCTCTAAAAAAAACAAATCATTATTACCTAGACTTCTAACCAAGGATCAAGGTGAAGGCAAAGATTCAGCAGCGCTAAGTAGACTCTCCTATGTAAATCTAGTAGCTGAGCTTTTTGTTTTTTTATTGTCTTATTTTATTAACCTTCAGGAAAGCACAGTGCACTGACTTAATGAGAGTCATGAAATAACTGCTTTAGTAATTACTTCAAGCCATGGCTTATGGCCATGTTTAGATTCTCAATAAATTCAACATGCAACTTTTAGATAAATAAAATAATATAAGGTCCGTATCAATGCAATTATTTCAACTTGCATATTCTTCTTAGTATCTCTTTGAAAATAGCCAGTGAAAAAGTTAATAATCTTAAGTAAAGAATATTTAAATCTATATATTTGGGGAGAGGTAAGAATTAAGGTAACTTGAAAACTCCCATGTCATTAAAAACACTACTATTGCCCAGCGGGTGTGGCTCAGTGGTTGAGCATCGATCTATGAACCAGGAGGTCACTGTCTGATTCACAGTCGGGGCACATGTCCAGGTTGTGGGCTCCATCCCTCCTGGGGTGTGTACAGGAGGCAGCCTATGAATGATTCTCTCTCATAATTGGTGTTTCTATCTCTCTTCTTTCCTCTCTGAAATCAATAAAAATATATTTTTAAAAAAATACTACTATTTACTGAGTTATCTCATTTAATCACCCAAAAAAACCCAGACATCAAGTTCCTCATCTTTAAAACAGAGTTTATCATCTTCATTAGATTGTTTAAGGGTTTGAGATAATATATTTAAAATACCTACTGCAGAGGCTTACAGGGGTGAAGCAACTGGTCCAAGGCCCCACAGCTTAGAAAGTGGCAGAACTGGGACTGACACCTCGGTCAGTGTGAGAACATAGCCCATGGTCCTAACCAGCAGTCGACAGTCTCAGTATGACTGGCCACAGTCAAAACCATAACTCACCAGAGCCCTCAGGAACTGAAAGGCTTCAAATAACTGAGTTGTTTTGTTTATTAAGAAAACTTTGCTCTGAATTCCTATACTTGAAAACTATCCAAAGCATTGAGTCCATTTTCCTGCCTTAGAAAATATACACAAATATATTAACCTTTTTTTGTTTATAAATTTAAGAATATTATAGTCTCACGTACTTGTACTTATTCTAAGAGTCCAGAAAAGGAGGAAGAAAATTAGAATTGAAGCCTTAAGTCTTAGGTTCAACATCTAACTCCTCTTGCTGGCCCTACGGCCACAAGGAAGGCATTTAGCATCTTTAGGTTTAGTTTGCTCATCCATATAATGGAGAAGATACTACTTTGGCATAGTCTGCATCTCAAATGTTTGTAAGGAAACAGATGGGAAAGTGCTTTGGAATATGTAAAGCAAGTATAAATATTAGGTATTATAAATGACAGTAATTACTGTTAAAAATCGCAGATGCTGATATCCATTCTTAGCACCAGAGTCTGTAGATATCAGAGGGATAGGAATTTAAGATGAATGTTCAGAAACTTCAGTTCAGTCAGTTTTATTAGCTTAATTCCTTTCCTTAGCAATTTTCCCTTTTAAAATTTTCTTTATTATTATTATTGTAGAATTGATTACTTCCCCATAAAAGTGGAATGTATTTTGCTTTCATTGAATAATGCTCTAATTACCTCAAGTCTTACAGTAAATGGCGCAGAGTGCAGACTGATCATGGCTGTCCATTCCATACAGGCAGCCATAACAACAATGAGAACCAGGTTTTGCTCAGGGGAAGACAGGCAGCAGGGAAGGGATAGAAACGCCATAGAAGGCTGAAGATGACTACTGCCCTGGAGCCTGGACTTTCTAATGGCCATGACCTTCTCTGGAAGTGCAATTACCATGTCCACTGGTTAGTGGTATATATTTCATTTATTCTCTGCTTCTATCCACTTAAGCACTGCATAATAATGATAACAAACAGGCTTGGAAAAGTGAGGGAGAATAATCGCCTCACACTCGCATGCTTTACGGTTTATACCATGCTTTCACACAACATATATTTTAATTGCATGATGGGAAAAGCCCTTAAATGGGACTGTCAAAAGACCTAAGTTTCCCGTTTAGATTTTCCTACTCATTGGATGACCTTGAGGATTCAATTCACCTCTGTACCTCTGTAAAATAATAGGTTAGATAATTCCTAGGGCCAACACTTAACAATTTATCATTCTAACTTTAAACCCTGCTGTGAGAGTAGACAGGCATTATTATCCCCATTTCACAGACAAGGAAACTGAAATTCAGGAGTCAAATAACATGCCTACACCCACAGAGAACGTGACAGTCACTAGAAACAAAGTCTTCTGATTTGAAATTAAAGTCTTTTTACCCTAATACAGGTTATTGGAAATAGTACCTAAAGGCATTATAAGAAGAGAAATAAATACCTGAAAGAGTTGATTTACTAATAAAAATGATGACCATGAGAAATGGAAAGTTGCCAGCAGGAAGATATATAAAACCCAAGGGGAACAAGCCACAATCTGATTGAGGTAGGTCCATAGTCCATCTTCTCTGAAGGTTGTGGCACAATGATTTGACCAATCTGTGAATTCACAAAAAGGAACCCATTATTTAAAAAGACAATAAATTGCTGATCATTATGCAGGAAGATTAAAAATCACTGAAGTTTTTTTAGGGAAAAAAGAAAGGAAGACACACTGGCCCAGATCAGAACCTGACTTCAAGATTTTATCTTCCAAATGCCAGCTCTTCTAACAGATGAAAAACAGTACCTCACTGCTAATTATGGCTATGATAACAATGCAATGGTAGTCAGCAGTGAAGAAATAAAAGCAAAAAAGGTCCACGAAATCATTAAGATCAGCATATTCAGCATAAAATGCACTGGCCAGAGAAGTTAATTGTTCAAGAACTCAGGAATGATTATATCCTATCTAATAAAGAGGGAATATGCTAATTGATCCTCACACTGTTGCAAATATGGCAGTGCCCACAGCCAATAAGGAGGGAATATACTGATTGCTGCCACACCCTCAAAGATGGCGGCGCCCACAGCCACAAGACGGCCGGCAGGGGAGGGCAGTTGTGGGAGATTTGGCCAGCAGGGGAGGGCAGTTGGGGGGGGATCAGGCCTGCAGGGGAGAATAGTTAGGGGCAACCAGGCCGGCAGGAGAGGGTAGTTAAGGGCGACCGGGCTGGCAGGGGAGGGCAGTTGAGGGTGATCGGGCCAGCAGGGGAGCAGTTAGGTGTCGATCAGGCTGGCAAGGGAGTGGTTAGGGGGTGATCAGGCTGGCAGACAGAAGTAGTTAGGGGCAATCAGGCAGGCAGGCAGGCAGGTGAGCAGTTGGGAGCCAGCAGTCCCAGATTGTGAGAGGACTGTCCGACTGCTGGTTTAGGCTCGATCCCACAGGGGCTAAATTTTGTGCACCGGGCCTCTAGTTTAATAAATATTTGTCTTAGAAAATTCTCTATCTTATCCATGTTATAGCAAGATATGGGCCATCACAGAACTAAATATAAACTCTTATTAAGGGTTCTGATCAACAGGCCATTGTTGTGGGCACAAGAAATCCTGAAAGCACCTAGATACCACTGGAACACAAGCTAAGAGCATGCAGTTTCCGAGCGTACTTCTGCATTGGCACCGTAATTTATCCTGCAGAGGGAAAAAGGCCAGGTGAGGAAATGCCCGAGAAAGATGCCCCAAGAAAAGTACAGAAAGAGAGTAAGATTCATATGATCACAGCTCAGTTTCTCCCCCAGGAGAATTTATTTATATGCCAATTAAAAGAGGACTTCACTACTGTCTTCAGAAAACTAACCCCTAACCCATATAGCTAAGACAGTAGTGAGGTGAATGTAGGAAGGAAGCAGGAGAAACAAGGGAACAGACCTTTAAGGTTATATAAAGCCAATGACTTTTACAGGCACCATGACTGTTAATAAAGGGCAAACTATTTTTGAAATGAGAAATCTGTAGATTTGTACCCTGAGGTTTCATAAATGCCTCTGACAATTTGATCAGCAGTTTTAGGCAATTTCCCAAAGCAATACTTAAGAGCTCCTGGGACAAGAAGGATATATGAGTCCATGACTTCACTATCAACCGACTGTCCATTTTTGTCCCAAATATCTATATATTTTTTTGTATCATTTAAGTCCCAGCTATCTTTCATGGATATATGCCAGAAGCATTCTAACAGCAATCATCACAGAGCAATAATCAAGGTAACAAGGCAAATTACACTCTTCAGAGCTTCTCATTGGGACGGCGCAGAAAGAAGCATCCCATGCACCTGGTATGACATAAGAGAATGTAATTTCCACCAGCAGGCAGCAAGACAGCTGAGTAGGAAGAGTATTGACTTTCTTTCAGCTTATGGTCTTCCACTGCTCTCCTCTGGGAATTATTTCGATAACACAGCATGACCTCAAACTGAAGTTTCCATAGAACTGATTTCAGATTTAATATAAAAGATATACTGTAAGTGGCCATGTACATTACCTGATATGCAATATAACACTTTAATATGTACTAACACATTCACTGGCTAATGAGAGGGAACTCCTATTGTGGTTCCAAGTCAATTGTTTTCATCTTTAGATCGCTCGGATACTTAGAATGTTCTTTCTAGCAATAATCTAAGATCTTTCTCCCTGTAACTTGTACAATGCAGACACGTTGAGTTACTTATTGTCCACCCTGAAAACAGACCTCACAAGATGGAATGGATGGTGCCTGTACAGATGCAACTGGATCACACAGAGAGGGTGCACAGCAACAGGAGTGTTAATGGTAAACAAAAAAGGTGGGAAGACAGGGAGGACGCATTGGAAAAATGGAGCACTTTTTTTTTAAGTTCATTTTTCCTGTATGTGAAATGATAAAAGATACAATGTCCTCATTCATTGTAAAAAAAAATTGTCAAAATATAAATGGGATAAAAAGTAACCAGATATGTTCAGCTAGTTGTAAGTGAATGTAAAGGTGAGACTGTTCCTAAGAAACAAAACATTATATACAAATTCGTTCAGAGCCAGAGGATACAGACAAAGAGGAGGAAAGAACTAATGCATGTCATAAGAAAACAACTTGGAAAGAATGAATGTAATGGAAAATCACTTCTGTCCTTATCAATACAGTCTTATGCTGGACAGACACACCAAACAAAGGGGACTATTTTTAGTGGAGAGAGAGAAGGGGGAGAGACAAGAGTGGTGTAAAACCTGGCTCCTTTTCCCTAGGATCAAGTCCAAGGCACAAGTTGGTCCATGGGCCAGCTTAAAAAGGTTTTCCAGGAACATGCTTTAATGTCAGGCCTTCAAAGGGCAGCCCTTTCAACAGAAAGAAGCACTGAAAAAATCTTTTATTTTCTACACCACAGGACATAATCTAAGAAGTTTTAAATTCCAATGCGCAGGATCCCTGATGGCCTTTGGCAAGAACTGAGATCAGGGATCACAACCTTCTGACTATTAGACCCATTTGAGATGGTGACAGTTATATTGAGCCACAAAAGCATTCCCAAGTGATGTCAGGTGGGAACGGGGCTGGCATGGTAATTGAAGTCCTCTCCATGCCTATAGCAGGGCAAGAAACAAACCATTTCACATAGGTATTAGCAACCTCTAAAAATGAAACCCCAGACCAAACAGAACTTGTAATACTGAATGTTTCTGGGGAGGGGAGCTGGGAGGCTGGGGGACAATGTAGAAGCAACTATCTTTCAAAAACTAAAAATTTTAACTAAAGAAAACCAGGAGGGCAGGAGGACTTAGGGAGGGGTGGAGCATTGGATGATAAAGGAAAAAGAAAAAAAGGTAGGAAAAAACTTTCCTAATGTCTTTCTGAATTGTTCTAGATTTTAGCTCAAGCAACAAATTAGTATTTTATTGGCAAAATAGAAGACTTGAGCATAAATATATGCTCAACAGGAGGGGGGATGGAAATAGAAGCTCTAGAGCCAAACTCTCCCAAAGTTTTCACAATAAATACATAACAGAGTCAAAATAAACTACAATAACAAAGTCAAAATAAATCACAAGCACTACAGGTTTTTCCAGTAAAGTAACCTATTCCAAGGTTTGAAAAGCAGAGTCATGCATTCTTAGGAGCTACCAAAATCCTTCTTGCTACAACTTAAAAGCTATTCTTAGTTGATCACCTTGGAACAGCTGGCTGTCACTCCCTACATGAGATGCCCAGAGATGGCCTTTACACTGCTACTAAAAAGTCATTTTCCTTGCTCAGGAATGCAGAATAAGTGATCTAATATTTTCTTCCAAGTTATTATTCCCAACCTTTCAATGATTGGTACAGTTATAAGTTGTGACGTGAGATTTATCAAAGGAAATGAGCTTTGAGTTTTGTTCCAATGTGACAACCTGCCAAGTCCCCCAACCTGTCTTCCTCCAATCTCCCACTGCCTCCTTTTATTTACTTACCTCTCCACTTGCTTTTGTTCCTGAGCAGCTGATTTTTCCTCCTTTCACTGGGTGATAAATCTGCACTTGCCTTAAATAAATTTGTATTTTTTACCACTTTTCTAATTTATCAAGGTCATTTTAGAGTAAAATCTTTTCAAAGGTATTGACAACTAACCTCTCATAGCATTTCCTGCAGCTTCCCAATGCCAAGAATCTTACCAACATCCATTTAGTTTTTATTAGGGTATAGTTTATAGTCACCTAGCCCAAATGTGATATGTAAGAGTTCACAAGGAAAAGTGTATGTAGATGTGGGTACATGAGCTTGCTGTAAGAAAAATTTATACTTACACATGAAAGATTCATATATAATCCAGTTACACACAACGGAAAGGAAAAATAAGAAGAATATGTAATAGCGATGGTTGCCGAAACCTACATAAAAAAGAAAATCAACATATTTAATATTTTCGTACAATTATGTTCCAGACCAAGAGCCTATTAACCACTTCCTGTCCACAGCCTTCACAAAAGTAAAGAAATAAGCTGTTGCTGTGCTTTTAAGTACCATTAAACCAAAACCGAACACTCTAACATGGCATGGTCAATTGTCCATGTTAACTGAACTAATATTTATTCAATACTTAAAAGAGGTTTTTTGTTTTTATTTTTTTAAAAATATATATTTTATTGATTCTTTACAGAGAGGAAGGGAGAGAGATAGAGAGCCAGAAACATCGCTGAGAGAGAAACATCGATCAGCTGCCTCCTGCACATTCCCCACTGGGGAAGTGCCTGCAACCCAGGCACATGCCCTTGACCGGAATTGAACCTGGGACCTTTCAGTCCGCAGGCTGACGCTCTATCCACTGAG
>NW_006283770.1:8567766-8580021 GCF_000327345.1 Myotis davidii
CGCCCCACCCACTAGGATAGTGATGGTGAACCTATGACACGCGTGTCAGAGGTGACACACGAACTCATATTTTTTGGTTGATTTTTCTTTGTTAAATGGCATTTAAATATATAAAATAAATATCAAAAATATAAGTCTTTGTTTTACTATGGTTGCAAATATCAAAAACTTTTCTATATGTGACACAGTACCAGAGTTAAGTTAGGGTTTTTCAAAATGCTGACACGCCTAGCTCAAAAGGTTCACCATCACTGGCCTATACTGTGCTGGAAGGAGAAGCAGGCAGGAATTAGGGGAAATCATACCCTGTTTCTTCCTTTCTTCCATGTGATAAGCTTATATAGGTATAACTTCTGGACAGCCGGCTTCTGGCTGAGCAGCACTCCCCCTGTGGAAGCGCACTGACCACCAGGGGGCAGCTCCTGCATTGAGCATCTGCCCCTTGGTGGTCAGTGTGTATCATGGCGACGGATTGTTCCGCAGTTAGAGATGATTCTCTGACAAGTAAGAGCTACAAAATAGATTCCCTTCTACTTTTTCTATGAGTCACACACATAACTAAATATAAGCTTAACTTTATGTAGTAATTGAAAAATTTTCACCTATGCACCGTCCAGTCCACAGGCAGTGTTGGTCGTATCGAGCCACACAGGATTTGCACACAGGGCAATGGAGTGACCTTAGTGGCTTCCTTACCTAAGTGGGCAATTAAGAGAGGACCAAGCAAAAATCAGTCTCTCAAACTGGTAACAAATCACAAACAAAATCTTATTCTTAAATCATAAAGACAGTGGCATGAATCATCCTAAATATCAGACCATCAATTCATAGAAAGGCTCTGGAATGCCTTTGTAATATTTACGACTACATGTCCATTTTGTCAAAGCCATCACTAAAGGGGACCTGAATTCCAGGGCTACCAGCACTGACTAATGGGATGAGGCAGTACCATACAGCACAGTGGGCACTGGACTGAGGAGAAGGTAAAATGAGGTACATTTCTGACTCTGCCAATAATTTGGAGAAAGTTAATTCTCCGTTTAGGCTATAATACCTAAACTGCAAAATGAGAAGTTTCACTAAGTGGTTCTTGGGTCACCATGAGCCTCTGGCTCCAAGTTAGTTTTAACATATGCTCGTGGCAGGAAAAAGCAAACAAAACATACAAAGAGATTTTTAATCATAGGCAATGTCAAGAGATCATAAACATCATTCCCTATATGTTCAAGGCAGAAAATTGTCCTGACAGTAATGCAAAATTAGAACCTGGTAGAAACAAAGGTGTAGAAATATACCGCAAAGATTTGATAAATGTTTACATGAGCAATGTAACCAAGAATTTGCTTTTATTTGGGAAAACATTATTAGGAAAAGGCTCACTCACAAGACACGATGTACAAAATGTCCTGAAGTCCAGACAGCCAGTCTCTGCGAGGGTGATGATATTCTGAAAGATATGCAGTTTGACCTTACATTTGCATTTACTAGGGAATGTATAATGCATGGTCATATACCATAATCACAGCTCTCTCCCCAAACTGAGGTAGCTAGCAGAGCAATTTGGAAGATTTGCTAACACATCATTCTGTGCCTGAAATAATGTAATTTTTTTCAAGGCTGTATTTTCAACCACAGCCAATAAATTAGAATGCACAAAAATTATACCCCCTTCTCTCCATCAATGGCAATGACCTCCCAGTTATAATCTGTTGGAGAAAAATAAACAGACACCCCTAAAAAGAAACAAAAACTACCAGCATACAACAGAACTGATGGTTATAAGCATCAAGAGCTCAGTCTTTGAGGAACATGGGGTTTAGGTAACAAAGATGACACTCTCCCCAATTTCTAAACATTCACAGGCAATGAAAGACATGCCATGTCATCTGACAACTTCATATCTTAGTCAGTAAGGAGGAGGACCCTCCTGCCCCCCGCCAGCTCCTGCCTACTCCATGCATTAAATGAGGGACTTTAATTATATGATCATTATCTAAGCGTTACTATAAAAAAGCAGAAGACCATATCTGCCAACAGAAATTACATCTGAAAAAGTCTTGGTGAGGTATTACTTTAAAGAAATTAAAAATATATTTTTTTTAATTTTCATATAAACAAATGAAAAAGTATGACAGTAGAGAGATATTATTTTGCTGATTCATACATTCCACATTTGATATTATTAGGTGCCAGGCACTAGACAGTCATGACAGAGACCAACATGGCTATGAAGTTCACCTTCCTATTTTAAAATCAGTTACATTACAAAGAAAGCTCACCGTTTTCCTTTCTTCTTCAGAAGCCTTAGTGAAGCCTGGATCCGTTGCCCAAGTCTTATAGAAAAAATAGAGGAAGCCTATCATGCTGAAAATAAAAACAAAATAGAAAGGAGTGCCTGCCTGATGTTAAAGCCAAGTTAAGGAACATATCGGACCTCCCATAATTATGACACAAGCAAATTTCATCGTTGGTGCCTAAGAATCTCTCTTCTCTGCATTCCACCCTCATCTTCCTTTATGTAACATATCCTGCCCCCATAGCTGGCCCCATCCTATGTTCTAATCCTATGGGAATTTGGTCATGGTTGACAAATTAATCCCTTGTCAAATAGTTGAAACCCACATGAAATATTGATAGGAAGAGTTGCAATACATGAAGAGCATCCTGAAGAATGAAAAACATTCAAGATCCAAATAAATTAATCTCTAATGGTATAATGTGGCTCTCCTGAGAGCATCCAGAAAAATATTTTCTGATCATTCTAACCAAATCATTCAAAGAAAAAAGCCACTTGGTTCAGAGATTTCAACTAAAACTATTTTTTTATATATTAAATGCTTGCAAAAATTTCCTACTGCAAAGTTTAATACCTAGACATAAGTGATTTAGGCTGAGTTAATTTAGAAACAAAAGAAACTGCTCTCCCTGCAAAGTGATTATAAGTCAAATATTATTTGGGAAAGGCACATGATATAAACTGAGATAAAAATTGTTTCAAGTGTAAATGAACAGTCCTCACTAAAAAATCTTTGTATAAAAATTAAAATTTTGCTCCAGTAAAATTTTGTGCAGTAATCAACCAATATGCCAGTAATAAACCAATGTCCTTGCCCAATTTAAATCATTATTGACACAGTAGCTGTATTTGCCTTCCAGGGTGTTGCCAAGACGTCTGGTGCCAAACTTCAGAGTAGAAAAGGTGGTCATAAAATAAGACTCTTAAACACTTGCTGCTCAAATTGTGAGCCATGGACCCACAGCAGTGGCTTTACCTGGGAGCTTGTTAGAGGCAAGAACCACAGACTTTACCCCAAAACAGCAGAATCACTCTGTTGTAACTCACAGAAACCAGCACAACCACATCTGGTTCAGGTAGGAAGGAACGAATCTTACTGGTTTAGTTTACTAGTTAATCTGCAGATAGGCCTGGCTTTAAGAAAGAGATAGGGTACAGAAAATTGTGTGAAATTGAATTTTAACAAATATGCTTACTTAGAATTAATTAAGAACACTATATAAAAGTCCACAGATCTTTTGTTAAAGAATCCCATCCTTCTGCTCCCCCCGCCCCAGAAAATCGTGATCAACATATATGACACATTCCCAAAAACACACCAATGAATCATATGATGATCCCTCTTATTAAACTAACTGAATTTCTGCTCTGAATAACTTACAACCCCACCCCCTCTAAGCAAAGTGAATTGCACTCTATCTCCTCACATAAAAGCCAAACATTCCTTGCTTCCATGCCCTTGCTTTGTGTGCTTCACTGACCTCAAATGCTCCCCATCTCCACCACCGCCCCCTTCCCCGTCTAATTATAAAACCACACTTTTAGCATGTCCAGGTTCTAAACGCCTTCCAGACCTAACTTACATCCCCTTCCCTTTGTAGGTCATTCCCTACAGAGGCTTCTCCCTCTTAGCGGAATCTAAGAATGCTTATTCTATGGCACTTATACCTCAAATTATAGTTATTTATAGAGATCTCAACCTTTCCAGTTAGCTTGTGACTCCTGCAGTCAATAAGTTTCTCAACTTGGACTAACTGGCTTTATTTCCTTAAGAATTCTTTAGATACTTCAGCTCTACACTATAGATCTACCCTACAGAAGCCTATTCCTCATGCTCAGTAGTCATGCTCAGTGAGTGCCCATTCTACACAATGCACTGGCTTCCAAATGATAGATTTCCAAATGGGAAGGCAGTGCTCAGGCTAAGCAGCAACATTAGTCTTCACAAAACACTGTTCCTTACACAACATTGTTCCTGGTCAAGTTCCTGTTTATGCTCCTGCCTGCCCTTGTCTCTTTTAAAAGAACAGAATTGAAAACAGAACAAACACACTTCAGGTGTGTGCTGACCAGTGCAGAGGGCAGTGAGATTGCTGCTGTCCTTTGCTTGGACACTCAAAGCCTCGTAACCCTATGGAGAATACGCTGGCTTCCGGGACAGCGCATCACTACCCACACCCGGCTTTTAGTCAAAGCCCCTGGTTCTCGTTCACTTGACCTGAAGCTATGTCATTTCCACATGTGCTTGTACATATTCTCTGAAACCCAGTACAGGACTTCACATGAGTTTATGCCTCTTAAACTTAACTCAGCTATAGCCAGAATCTTTCATCTTTAGTCTTTAATCTTACTTCCCAACTCATCAGTATGATCTTACCTCCTTCACTTGATACTGTCTCATAAAAACCATTATTTCCTGAGCCAAAATAAACTGATCATCTGAGGAGCTAACCTAGAGCTTCCCTTAAAATTAATTTCAACATGCAGCCTTCTACACAGATTTTATTTATAAGACTAGTTAATAATAATAATAATAATAGGTATTATTTACAGAATTCCAATTACGTAATGGGGACCATGGTCAGCAATTTACAAACATCATAGCACAGTAGTCCTTGCTGCCACCCCACTATTATCCCCAGTTTATAGAAAAACTGAGATTCAGTGAAATTAAATAACTTGCCCAATGGTACATAATAAGGAAAAGGGCCAAAACTTAAATTCATGCTGATTCCAAAGATGGTCCTCTTTCCACAGTGCCCCAGACCCTTCCCACATGGCAGCTGTAGAAGCAGAAACCCCCACACAATCCAGACTTGGCAAACTGAGACGAAACTAGTTTAAACACTCAGATGGGCCTTCACAGGGTAGCGCTTTAGTTCATACCCAAGGCAGTTCAAACAGCATTTACCATTCAGCTTGAAAAACACCAATCCGACAGCGAAGTGTGCCACCTACTGACTGACATTCTCCCACCAGTAACAGGCTCATATGGACGCCTGGATCAAATGGCGTTATGCCGAACATGTGAGTAAAATATCCCATCTCGTCAACTACAACATCTTAACATTCTGTCTGGCTATGGAAATCAGTTCTTCTGATGTAATGGCATCTTTTCAAACAGTGAACAGTTTGTAATTAAACTCAGCTGCATACCAAATTCTGCAACTGAGGTTTTTAAACTACAGTGGAATTACATTGTTGTTAATATTGATTCTATAAACCTGAAATAATTGTATAGAATAACTACAGTACTTTTTGTGCAAAAATTGAAATAATGTAGTTGCTCACAATTTTAAAAATTCATCAAGAAACACAATTGTAAAACTGTTTACTCCAATGCCACATGGGTTGGTAAACAAATGAACAAACAAAATCAGCCATCTCAGCCAAACCGGTTTGGCTCAGTGGATAGAGCACCTGCCTGCAGACTGAAAGGTCCCAGGTTCGATTCCGGTCAAGGGCATGTATCTTGGTTGCGGGCACATCCCCAGTAGGAGGTGTGCAGGAGGCGGCTGGTCGATGTTTCTCTCTCATCAATGTTTCTAACTCTCTATCCCTCTCCCTTTCTCTCTGTAAAAAATCAATAAAATATATTTTTTTAAAAAAAAATCAGCCATCTCTTCTCAATAGTATGTCAATTACCCGAGAATTTACCAGCCTTGGGATCTCTGTGCTGTTACTTGATGGTTACGTGTAAATTTAATTATTTTTATATCACATAATGATATCATCTAAGCTTTCATTAAATGGTGGTAATAAGGTTAGTGCTTAAAAAGCTGCCCCCAAATCAGTAATTATGAGACAAAGGTTAAATTAATAAAATCAAATGAACTCCATGGTATGCTGTACCATTCATTTAGATTAAAGGAATCTGAAAAATATTAGCAATAATGCTCAGAAATAAGAAGCACCATTAAAGTAGAAACGTGCTATAATGAAAGTAGATGTATATACTCTAAGAGTTCATATGCCTCTCACTTTACAAATGAAAAAATATTCTTAAATTTGAGTGTATGAATCTCTCCCATAAATACTACTCTTTCTTTTTAAAATGCCATTACCAGAAATAGAAATAACATAGAAGTTAAAGGAATATGCTTAAAGGTACATTTCTATTCACCACATTACTACTTCTCCTACCTGTAAGGAAAAAAAGTTTATAATGGTTTTCTAGAATCCTTGGAAGGAAAAAGGGATCCTGGAAAGAAGTAGGAAGATGGAAAATTGGAGGAAATGCCTCCCTCGTACTGGGAGCTATCAATAGCTATAAACTAAGAAGTAATCCCTGTTCCTACTTCTAGGTGACTAGATTTTGGTCAACCCTAAAAGCACAGCACACCCCTACGCTGGACTTGGTCAGAGCCCTGCTCTTCAAGTGATAAACTTACTTGTTAGGTGAGTTTTGTTGTTGTTGTTGTTTGTAAACCATGGGCTGCCATCCATTAGCAGGCCATGAAAGAATTAAGTGGGCTGTGACCAGCATGTTTTTTAAAAAGAAATCTAATAGGATAAAATAAAATTTCAGAATAAAACACATATTAGGAATACCATTTTCTGAAATGTTTGCTTCACATATGTTTTGGGTAGCAATGTATACTTATTTTTATTGTGGACTAAGAATCACCACCTAGGTTAATAACACTGTATTGGCCACTGCTGAGGAGGCCACATTTCCCCCAAATCCCTCCATGTAGGCCACCTTGGTACCCAGAAGAATTATTAATAACTATAACCGCTGACCAAGTTAAAAGATCCATCTGACCTTGAAGAGAAACTCAATGCAATACAATAATATTTTATGGACCCAAATAAAATAATATTTCATTCTACTGTTTCCTTCCAATGAGTAATAAATACTAGACACCTACTGTTTCCATTGTGTGCTCTGAGATTATTTTCAAAGTTGAGTAGATTTTCAACACGAAACATCTTCAACTAAAATCACTAACTGAATACAAATGTGAGTTGCATTCCCTGGATCTAGTCTAACATCTATATTTCTAATAATGGCATTACTATTTTTTAAAGGCGAAAAGAGATAGGCATTCAAATTTAAGCTTGAAGGATATGAGGGAAGAATAAGATGAACCAAGTCACAAATATCCAAAAAATGGAACTTAGCAGAAAGACCGTTGGTAAGTACACAAGGCACTTATACCCAAACAAGAACCTAAAAGAGAAAAAGATAAACAGGAGGTATTAGTGAAAACAAGTATGACTCACATTAATTTTAGTTCTAAATTCCATTAAATAGTAACAGTGATAATAATGATTCCCTTAAATACCAACAACAGCTTTCACTTACCGCTTACCATGTGCCACTTTCCACAAGGTAATGAGCTACGCATTAGCATCCACCGTTTTACTCATGAGAAAACTGAAGCACAAGGGCTCTCAAGAAGTAAATGTTCTCGTTCTTACAGCTAACTTACACATTACTTCATCCCCAATCACTTTATATTTTCAATGATTCTTTTATTTCTATTGAGACATATCATATTTGTATTTATTCTGGGGGTGGTCACAATCATATGTACAAATAATCCAAAATGCAAATTTTAAATACTTGAAGATTCACCTTCCCATCTGACAAGCTTTCTTCTAGAGCAGTGGTTCTCAACCTTCCTAATGCCGTGACCCTTTAATACAGTTCCTCATGTTGTGGTGACCCCCAACCATAAAATTGTTTTCGTTGCTACTAGGTAACTGCAATTTTGCTACTGTTATGAATCGTAATGTAAATATCTGATATGCTATATGTGTTTTCCAATGGTTCTAGAGGCTTGCAGGCTATTTCTGAAACATACATCCCTTCCATCCCACAACAGCTTGAGAAGCAGCCACTGGACATAAAAAGATACATAAAGGTTAAAAGTGGCACTAGTCATCAGAACACCAACCATCTCACTTGGATATAATAAGAAGCTTGGAAGTCCACACAAAACTTACTCAAATGTTAATACTGTAGTTTCAAAATAAAAAAAAATAAATAAATCTGTCTTTCACATTACATACTCAATATAGTAAATCTATGCATGAATATCATTTACCTGGACCTGTTTTTAAATTTATAGGAGGAAAAGACAACAGTTGATGACAGGCATGAAGAGGGTTTTTTAAAAGCTATCAAGATCATTAGGATATTATGATAAAATATTTGAGAACTAAAATCCCAAACCTAATATGCTGCCAGAATAGGCCATATGGAGCCCATGTAACCTCCAGGGCATGATCTGACTGAGATTGTGCAGCAAAAATGTGTGTGAACTAATTAAGTAGTACAGTGAACTATCTCATTTGTAAAAGACTGTTTACTTCTGACAGGCATCACATAGCAGCCTGGATCAATAAGCAACTGCCCCTGGAGCCTAATAATAGTAGAAGTTTGCAGCTGCTTACCTCCACGAAATTGGGCTCTACAGAGGAGTGTGAGAGAAATAAAAGCAGTATGGATAAAGTGGCCATATGCATTTGTCTCCCATTTGAATTGTGTTAATATGTCAAGCCTGACATATGAAGCCCTCAACTCACTGTTATCAAAAACAAAAGTCTTCATATAGTTTTTTATAATTTAGGTTTTTATTAAAATAAACAAAATCTCAAATACCCCCATCCAAGATCAGTAAATACTACCCTTGCTTTCTCTCTGGAAAAACAAAAAAGTGATGATTATGATACCTGGTGATTTGGTTTAAATTTTGTTTGGAGACTGCGTCAATCTACTTAGTGAAAAATGAATGACTATTTCTAAGTTATTAGCTTTCTGAATAGCAGACAATTAAGAAACTTCACTATTTTCCAGAAATTTGAGCTTTTACTTTATGTTTAAATTCTAATTCATTTCCAGCCAACTGTCCTGCTCTTGAGAGACAGAGAATCCTAAATGGTAAGATTCCTCTAATACTCTGTTTTTCTTATGACAAAAGTAGCATATGCTTATTCCAGAAAATGCTGGCAGGCATAAGAAGGGCAGAGAGGAATCTCATAATCACACCCTGAAGAGAGCAACACTATTTACTTTTAGGTCTTTTCCTAAGGATCATCATTACAGTTTTCTTTCACTCAGGAGAGGTTTCCTACTTGTATGGGCCTTGCATTCCAGGAAACAGTGGTTAAGTGCTATGAAGAAAACAAATGGGGTATCAGGGAAGGCCTCACTAAGGAGGTGGTATTGGAACTTGGGCCTGAATGAGACATCTCCAGCTATGCAATCAGAACATGTCAGACAGAGACCAAGTGAAAGCCAAGGCCCAGGGTAGGAGGAGTTTGATGTGTTCTAAAACCAGAAAGAAGGGTAGAGACAACGAAGGAAGGAGATGAAGTCAGAGGGGAGGAAATGAATTACATAATACCTCCTAGGCAAGGAGTTTTGATTTTTTTCTGAGTACAAGGAAAACCCATGGAGGGCTTTAAGCAGGGAAAAAAGACAGAACCTAATCTGCCTTTTTAAAAGACTATACTGATTGCTAAGTGGGGATGAGTGGAGGGGGGGAGGGTGGAAATAAGAGTTGGAGTCAGGAGGCCAGTTAGGTTTGACCGAGGGTGCCAGTTGTGAAGATGCAGAGAGCAGACCCGATGTAGGCTGAGCAAGAAGGACTTGGTAATGAGCTAGATGTGGGAAGTGAAGAGAAGGGAAGAATTGAGAATGGCATTAATCCAAGGATGATAGCCATTATTCAATGTGAGAAACTGGAAAGGGAAAAAGAGATGAGGGTGTGACAAAATTATTCAGCATTGTGTGTCAGCCATGGTTCTAACCATTGAATGTGTGTTGACCATGAGACAGGCATTGTCAAAATTATTATCCTCATTTTATACATGGAAAAATTGAGGCATAGAAAGGTAAAGCAACTTGTTCAAGGTTGGCCTGCTATATGAATCTAGGCAATCTGACTCTTAACCAATGACTATATGGAACCATCTATAATAATAAATGCATAATATGCTAATTAGACCGGACATCCCTCCAGACATCCTTCCTTCCGGACAAAGCCGCAGTGGGCGGGGGCCGAGGCAGAGGCGGCCACTGCGGCAACAGGGGGCCAAGGCCCTTGCACAAATTTCGTGCATTGGGCCTCTAGTGTATAAATATTTTCCTAAAAATAGAACCACACCATAGTTACTATTTTATAACCTCCTGTAATTTAACTAGATTGTTTCCACCAAATAACATCAAGAACAAAAATAATTAGTTCAAAATGAATTTAGATTTAGAAAAGGAAAAAGCAAAATTTCTGAAAAATAGGCAAAAATGCTTCAAGATGCAAATTAGTTAAAAAAAATCTCCCCATTACTCACCAAAATTACCATTTCAAAAAGTGAGCTAGGATATTTATTTTCAACTAGTTGTCAATTCAATTAAATTATTGTGTTGACCAATTAGCTTTCAGTCCAAACACATGCTACCAAAGTCCTTCCTTCCCAGCAACCCTGAGGATGTTTCTATGTGATAAGTAACAGAGCTCAATAAAAACCTGTAATTTCAGCTAATCAATAATAGAAATAAGCAATCAAATTGGAATGCAATAATCAGCCTTGCAAAGACTAATATACACACCTTGGAAACAAAGATGTCAGAAAAAGCAATGTTATTAGAAGACATCCTTTTAAAAGCCAAGAATCTGAATTGAAGTCCAGTATGTATCCAACAGCCCACATGGTAATCACAGAAAGCATCAGCAGCAGGAAGAGCTATTAAGAGATTCAGAGTTTTAGAACTTTATGGATTTTACCTCCTAAGTATCTAATAATAATTAGTTCATCAGAAGAACTACTTCTTAAACATATAATAACAAGTAATACAATTGCAGAACAGAGTTTTCCTTCAAAATTGCTGATTGATAAATCTGATGTTTGAGAAATTACAAATCTTGGAAACAATCTTTCAAAAGCCTTACATTTTATAAAATGTTACTTACACATACTTTGTTTTGCTTTCCTCTCCATCAAGAAATTGTGGTCGTTTAGAAAAGTGTTCATGATAGCTGACATTTAGAAAAGCAATAATTTCTTTCAAACAATATTATATGTCAGAAAGCATAAACCAAGACAAAAAGGCCACACAAAAATCAATACACCCAAGATTTAATGAGGAGAATATAAGAGTTCCAATCTGGGCACCAGATGGTGCCATTCCCTAATAAAGAGGGTGAGAAGAAACAAGTTTTCAGAAAAGATGAGTTTGGCTTAGCATGTGTGGAATTTTAGATGAATGTGGACACCTAGTGGATATTCAGGAGGCAGTCAGAAAAGCAGGTCTACTACTCAGGAGGAAACCTGGACTTATCAGCATATAGGTGGTAAAGCCATGAACAACATCCCAAGGACTGTGTGCAGGTACAAAGGGGCAGAATCTTGGCCAACACAAATAATTAAGGAGAAAAAGCTAAGTCCTCAGAGGTAACTAAGAAAGAGTGACCAGAAATGCAGGATGAGAACCAGGAGAAAGAAAGGTTCCCCAGAAGCCAGGGAGGAGTTTCAAGACTAGAGTCACTCTTGGTGTCAATGTCACACAGAGGCCAGAGACTGAAACATATCCTCACAAAGTCAGAAGAATGAAAGCCTATGAACCAACAGTGTGACTACCTGCACTGAAGCTGGCACCACATTTTTACAATGCATGACCTTGGCAGCAAACAGAGAAAATATATTCTGCCCTATCTTCTTCAATTTTTACTTCTCTGAGCCATATTCTAAGAATGGATAATTTCAAATAATATCAAATCTTTAAAATTTTTCCAAATTAGATTGCATAACACCAAATGAGCAAATTTAATTTTTAAACAAAAAAGGTAAACTTAAAATCTACAAGCAATTTAACTTCAGAACAGAAATAAGAATTAAATATGGAACTCCAAATTTTAACTCCAAGTGTAACACTCATAAATGAGCCACACTATTCATTTATTCAACAATTATTCCAGAGCATATACAGGGTGGGGCAAAAGTAGGTTTAC
>NW_006283770.1:8580146-8581201 GCF_000327345.1 Myotis davidii
CCTTAGGCCCAGGCCCCCGGGGGAACAGCCCTAAGCCAGCAGGTGGACATCCCCCGAGGGGCCCCAGACTGTGAGAGGGCACAGGCTGGGCTGAGGGACTCTCCCCCACCCCAACTGCACAAATTTTTGTGCACCAGGCCTCTAGTTAATAAATAATACAAAAGTAAACTCTGTGTTTTGTGTATTCACAACTGTAAATCTACTTTTGCCCCACCCTGTGTATGTAGGCACTATTCTAAGCACCTCAGATACATCAATGAATTTAAGGTCTTTCTCTCATGAAGTTTAAATTCTAGCAGGGGAAGACAGACAAATGTACTAAGAGAATTTTATAATACATAAAAAGCTCCACCCCTTGTAAGGACTTTGGAGCCTTGTAAGGACTTTGGCTTTTATTCTGAGAGAAAGGAAGAAACGTAGGATTCTGAGCAGATAAATGATAGGATCTGACATACATTTTAAAAGATTCATCTGGCTGCTCTGTTGAGAACAGACTAGAGGTGAGTCAGACAACTGCAATAATTTATATGAAAGATAATAGTGGCTGGACCAAAATGCCATTGGTGGAATGGTGAGTAGGCATTAATGGATATAAACTGAGGGCAGAGTAGCCTATACCTTTTTCTAATGGCCTAGATACATGTTATGACTGAGAAAAGACACAGGTGATTGGAAAGCTGGAGTTGCCATGTATAGAGGTGTGGAAGGCTATGAATGGAATAGTTAGGGAGGGGTGGGGAGAAGATGAGGATTTCAGTTTTGGATGTTGTATTGGCGATGCCTATTAGACACCGAACCGGGTAAGTTATACAGGTAACTGGGAGATACGAGTCTGGAAAGGTCTGAACTAGTGAAAACGTTGGGAGTTACCAATACTGTATATAGATGGCATTTAAAGCCATGTAAATGCATGAAATCACTAAGGGAATGAACGAATACAAATAAAAGAAGTCCAAGGAAAGTTCTGGGGCACCCTACTATATGAGGTGGGGGAAAAGCAAAGGAGTTGGCAAAGGAGACTGAAATAAATAAACCATTATTTATTCCTCTTTCCC
>NW_006283770.1:8581236-8586107 GCF_000327345.1 Myotis davidii
GGTGTTATTCATGATGTCCCTCTCCATAGAAATCTGGTGTTAGTTAATTTAGAATCATTCTGAAAGTATAGTTACCTCGCATTTCTGTAGCCACCTCCAAAGTCTGAATTTTTTGTTAGCTCTCATTTTGGCTTCTGTTTTTAGCATGTGAATAATGAGCCGATTTTTACTTTGTAGAGCCATCTCAAGAGGTGTTTCTCCCTAAAAAAAGAAAAAGTTCAATCACATTTTTAAAAATATTTTATTGACTTTTTACAGAGAGGAAGGGAGAGGGATAGAGAGTTAGAAACATCGATAAGAGAGAAGCATCGATCAGCTGCCTCCTGCACACCCCTTACTGGGGATGTGCCTGCAACTAAGGTACATGCCCTTAACCGGAATCAAACCTGGGACTCTTCAGTCCCCAGGCCGGTGCTCTATATCCAAACCAGCTAGGGCTCAATCACATATTTTATATAGCATGGGTACTAGACTTTTTTTTTACTGTATGATTCCATTTTTTAAAAAATTGAATTTATTGGGGTGACAGTAGTTCACAAAACCATACAGGTTTTAAATGTACAACTCAATAAAACATCATCAGCACACTGCATCGTGTGCCCCAAGCAAAGTCTCTTTCCATCCCCATTCCCCGCTCCTTGCCCATCTCCACCTGGTCTCCACCTCACTTTCCCTCTGACTATCACCACCCTGTTGCCTGTGTCTCTGTGTTATATATATAATTTTTGGCTAATCCCTTCACCTTCTTTTATCCAGTTCCCCCACCCTACTTCTCCCTAACAGCTATCAGTCTGTCCCATGTATATCCATGCCTCTGTTTCTTTTTTTATATATATATATATACATTTTTATTGATTTCAGAGAAGAAGGGAGAGGGAGAGAGAGAAACATCAACAATGAGAGAGAATCATTGGTTGGCTGCCTCCTGCATGCTCCCCACTGGGAATCGAGCCCACAATCCAGGCATGTGCCCTTGACCAGAACCAAATCTGGGACCCTTCAGTCTGCAGGCTGACACTCTATCCAAGTGTGCCAAACTGGCTAGGGCCATGCCTCTGTTTCTATTTTGTTCATCAGTTTATTTTGTTCATTAGATTCCACATATAAGTGAGATCATATGCTATTTGTCTTTCTCTGACTGGCTCGTTTCACTTAGCCTAATAATCTTTAGATCCATCCATGCTGTTGCAAAAGGTAAGAGTTCCTTCTTTCCCATGGCTGCATAGTATTACATTGTATAAATATACCACAGCTTTTTTACCTATTCATCTACAGATGGGCACTTGGGCTGTTTCCAGATCTTGGCTATTGTAAATAACACTGCAATGAACAGAGGGGTACATTTATTCTTTTGAATTAGTGTTTCACATTCTTAGGTTATATTCTCACAAGTGGGATCTTAAAATATATCCCCAAAAGTGAGATCACTGGGTCAAAAAACAGTTCCAGTTTTAATTATTTGAGGAAACTCCCTACTGTTTTCCACAATGGCTGTACCAGTCTGCATTCCCAACACGAATCCAAGAGGGTTCCCTTTTCTCCACATTCTTGCCAACACTTGTTGTTTGTTGATTTATTGATGATAGCCATTACGGCAGGTGTGAGGTGATATCTCATTGTGGTTTTAATTTGCATGTCTCTGATGATTAGTAATGTAGAGCATTTTTTAAAAAACCTCATCAGATTCATAGACTTAACATATTTGTTAGCCAGCTATTATTATTTACATCTATCCTGTAATAACTTAAGTCATATGTATAGCTTACCTTTATGTTAATTTATCAGTCTTCTAACTGAAGATATAATAAACTAAGGGAGATAAATACCTAGTCATACCTTAACATTTCGGATATCCAGGCTAGAACCAGCTTCCAAAAGTTTATCAACTGCAGTAACATTTCCTGCTGCCACTGCCCAGTGAAGTGGGGTGTTTTGGTGTATTTTATCAACCACATTGAGAGAAGGATTAAACTTTAAAAGAAATCCAGTTGGTTCTGGCCTGTTTCAAAACAATAAAATACCAAGGGGTATTAGAGAGATGAATGATTTGAGAGGAAAATGTAAATAACCAATCTTTTAAGCTAATATATCAATTAACAAATCAAAATTCTGAAAACTAAAGACCTTCTCTGTACAGAGTTCTATTGTAGTTGCTAATAGAAGAGATGCACATGCCCCTCAAAAAGATATCTATTGTGTGACTATATAGAAAATATAATTTTCACATCAATACAATGAAATAACTACTTTTGTTTTTCAAACTTTTACTTTCATGCTGTTATTTTATTAACATTTTAATTATACATTTAACTTTGGCCAATATAAAATTCTGTTATTCATCTAATTAAAAATTAAATGTACAATACTATATTTGAGGAGATAAATCAAAAGCTAACTTCACATTTTCCTTCTAACCTATTATTAAATAAAGTTGGGTATAAATAATATTCTAAAATATGTGTTTATCTTAGAAAGTTATGGACTAAAAGGCAGAATTCAATAAATATTGTTTTATCATCAATACCTCCCTGACCTTCATGACTACTTGAGATTCTTTTAATAAAATAATATTCTACTTAACTTATTCTACTGAGATCTTTAAACACTGTATCTGACTTCAGAGTTATCAGCAAAGATGACAAAAAGCTTTCTAATAAAATTCTACCACTACCCCACCACTCTATGAATGAAAAGGAAATGACATCAGAACTAACTCTGTTCCTAGGAGGAAAGTCTAAAGTAAAATCAAAATCAGAAATTGAGCATAACCTTGGAAATAAACTGACAAAGTGAAAACTAAAGCATATATTTGAGAGAAGAAACACAGAAGATGGACTATATGCTGGTCATTAATCATCTACACTAATAAAAGAGAAAAATGGTAATTGGCGTATGAGGCTACCCTTTTCATTGGCTAATCAGGGCTATATGCAAATTAACTGCCAACTAAGATTGGCAGTTAACTGCCAACAAGATGGCGGTTAATTTGCATATGTAGGCACAATGCAGGGAGGCGAAAGGGAAAGCAGGAAGAAGCCCCCTGCCACTGACAGTGATCGGAAACCCAGGAGGGAGCTAAGAGCTGGGGAGCAGGGCAAAGGCGGCCCTGGAGCCGCCTTTGCCCTGCCCCCCAGGCATGATGGGAGAATCAGGCGCCTTTGCCGCCCTGGTCAGTGATAGCAGAAAGTAGGGGTGGAGCCAGCGATGGGAACTGGGCATGGTCGAAGCTGGCAATCACACACACACCCAGTACACGAATTTCGTGCACCAGGCCCCTAGTGTGTTTATAAAAGAAATACACAGAAAAACTTAAATATGCAAGTACTTGATGTGTACATATACACTATTTCCATAGGTCAGTTACAATTAATATTTTCTGAGCAGTCATCAATGTTGGAGATCCTCAACATTCATTGTGTTCTGCAAAGCAGATTTATCATCTAGATTTCTCTAGATTTCAAATTATGAGAACATTTAAACTTGTCTTTTTTATGCATATATATTTTTTTATTGTTGACAGTATTACAGATGTCCTGAATTCCCCCCCCCCCATTGCCATTTTAAAAAAATGCAAAATAAGAAACGTAAGTCATGTTTATAAGTATATGCTATCAGGGGAGGGCAGAGGTGGGGAAGAGATCAACCAATGAACTCATATGCATATATGCAAAACCCATAGACACAGACAGTGGGTGGTGAAGGCTTGTGGGGGAGAGGGGTTGAAGAGGGCAATGGAGAAAAATAAAAGGGACATATGTAATACTTTCAACAATAAAGATTTATTTAAAAAATAATAAATATATGCTATGGAATCTCTATCTGTTCTATAAAGAAATTATCCTATATAATAAAAGGCTAATATGCAAATTGTCCCCTCAGGAGTTTGACCAACCAGGAGTTCAAACGCTTGCTATGACGTGCACTGACCACCAGGGCATGGCACGGAACAAAGGAAGGCCCCAGCCAGCAGCCAGCAGCCAGCAGCCTAAGGAAGGAAGGCCCTGATTGGCCTTGATAGCCGGACAGGCCTAGGGACCCTACCCGTGCATGAATTTTGTGCACCATGCCTCTAGTTTTCTTATAGTAGCTTTCAAACTCTTCCCCTAAGCTATCAGAAAACAGAAAATTATTTCAATAGTGCTTTTCTAAATATAACTACATAAAAAGTCCATATCACAATCACAGGGTGGAAAATCTTATTTTATTCTTCAGAATGTACTATCATTTCATATAGATTAAGATACTTAAAATTATATACACAAAAAAAAAATGGTCAGAAGCAAGAATCAGAATGAGGCAATTCAATTAAACTCACTTACCCAAGTACTTTGTGAGCTGATAGCATGAGAGGTGTCTGCCCATTTAAATCTGTCATATTCACACTCTGTCAAAAAGAAGGGTCAATCAGCTTAACTGCAGACACAGTCAAAATTCTCTTTTTTTTCTTTTTTTTTTTTTTTTTTAAATATATTTTATTGATTTTCCACAGAGAGGAAGGGAGAGAAATAGAGAGTTAGAAACATCGATGAGAGAGAAACATCGACCAGCCGCCTCCTGCACATCCCCCACTGGGGACGTGCCCGCAACCCAGGTACATGCCCCCGACCGGAATCGAACCCGGGACCTTTCAGTCCGCAGGCCGATGCTCTATCCATTGAGCCAAACCGGTTTCGGCTTTTTTTTCTTAATAGAGGTATCTCTTCAATGCATTAGCACTACCACTGTGTCTATAAGGAGGGTTCAAGTATCATTTAATAAAAGAATGTTCTGCTTCACAGCCATAGGGTAAAAATTCATTGATTTATAGAAAATATTTTTAAAAGGTATATCTGAATATGTGATTCAAAGTGTTATATAATATGAATGGAAGA
>NW_006283770.1:8586150-8599367 GCF_000327345.1 Myotis davidii
AAAACACCATCAAATATAAGAGACTTTAGAAGCAAAGACCCTAGAAGTCATCTAGTTTTAGACCTTAACTGATAGTACATTCACTGGTACTATCATCTTTTACACAAAGTCATTCAGTCTCTACTTAAACACGTAACAGTAATAGTGAACAACTATCTTCTGGTTGTATTTTCTTTTATTTATCATATTATGTTTTTAAAGGTAACACATGAAAAATTCTTTTCTATTTTTCTAGAATATAAAAAAAGAAAAAGGAAATCATACCTCCTTTTAATAAAATGGGCCCAGGTTCGAGGTATACAATAATGGTTCCAACCAAGCCAAAGAAAGAGTTTCAATTATTGAAGATCCTTATGGACCTTGGAGGAGTACAACATGGGAAGGAACCCAAAGAGAAGCAGGAAGGATTCCTCCTCAAACATATTTCCAAAGTGAGCCCAAGGAGGTTATAATTATTCTACTTCAACTGGCTAAGTCTGAGAGAAAGTGCTCATTTACAGAGAGCATAGTCATTCCACAGCATTTGTGCAAACATGTGTCCACGCCTGTTATAGGCGAGTCTGCTAATACATAAACTACTTTGCTAAGAGAAAGCATATCCCAGACAAGTATAGCTGACAGTGACACTCCCACTGCCAATAACCTATAATTTAACCTGTGCCATAAATGGATGCCTCTTAAGGCAAGTCATTTTTCATGGAATTACTTTAGAGAACAATAAGAAGCACACATTCAAATTGGTCTCCCATTTAGACTCAAACAATGAAAGCGATGATGGGTTAATTCAGTGATCTGATTACCATTTCTACATTCAGCCAGAAGAAAAATATAGGCTTTGAAGTCATGTTTTTGAAAATCTCTGCAAGAATCATAAGGAAAACTATTACTGGCTTACAAACTTAAAAACATCTATTATATGTTACTGAGCTAAATGACCTGTCCTTTTTGCTCCAATGAAGCTAGAAAAGAATATTCAACAGCTAGACCTACTGAGGCTAATATTTGAATATCTGGATATTTTTCACTTATACTTTAAAAATGAACAGACTACTAATCATCTTCTCAATCTCTTCAAATTTATAATAGCTATAGTATAAGATATGTTTCAAGATATACCTGTCCCTTTGAGATGAGATAGGCTATAATGGGCATGTGTTGAAATAATACTGCCAGGTGGATGCTGCTGAATCCTTCTCCATCGATGAGGGTGGGATCTGCACCATACTGCAGTAATAATATGACCATGGGTAAATGTCCTTGTCTGTAAATAAAGAATAAAAAGTACACTGTATTCTGTAGCAAAAAATAAAAATAAAAAATTCAGGGAGAAATTGATATCCCTGAGACATGAGAGATTTTAGTTAGATATAAAAAGTATTTCCTAACAATAAGGTTTTTAAAACTCTGGAGATTTTCTAAATGTCCTCTACTTAGGTGTTCCACACTTAGACCTATCTGGACAGTCCTTCTTGAGGGCAGGTAATAACCTTAATGACCTCCCAATCTACCTTAAACCTTATGTTGCTACCATGTATAAATAATATTACATGACTAATGCTAAAAATGTAAACTTTAAAACCAGTTAGACTTCACTGTTGCTACTTTAAAATAATCATCAGCCAGATACCCTGCAATATAACATTCAGACTGCTGGTATACTGTAATATTATTCTTAGGAACTAGATATTTTTACACCTGAATATGGATCATTTTCCACATGAAGCTTACATGTGGATGAGTTCACCCTAGATTCTTCAAATCTATTGGCTATGGAGAAAAGATTCAATACTTTGCCTTAAATGAACAATTATTCACTTTAGTTTCAGGTTCATGTAAACCCCATCAACCATACAGAATGGAGTTAAGATGAAAAATTAAGAAATTGTTAGGTATTTAGACAGGCCTATTAACTTCAGCTTCAGATGGCTAATATTTACCAGAGAAAAAAAAATTGATTTATAGTTCACTAAACTACCACTTTTAACCATGTGATCAAGTACAAAATGTATGTATTTTGATTACATAAAAGAAAGTATAAGACACACATTTGAGTTTGAGTATCACATTGGAGGCCCAAGTTAAACACAAAAAACATCTGTCTTTGGAAACTCCTTAAAGCTACATTTATTTGTTTGTTTGTTTGTTTGTTTGCTTGTTTGTTTAATGAAGGGGGGAGGAAAGAAAGCCCTTCAAATGGTCTCTAACTGCAGTTTCCAATATGATGGCTAATAGCTACATGAGGCTATTTGATTTCATATTAGTTAAAATTAAATAAAATAAATTTTAAATTAAATTTAAAATTCAATTCCTTAGTTACATTAGCCCCATTTCATATTTCACATATGGCTAGTGGCTACCATACTGGATAGCACAGAAGAGAATCCCAGAAAATTCTAGTGGAAAATGCTGATCATTAACGTTCAGAAAATAAACTTAAGTCACTTGACTTTGAATAACAATGTCAGTGTACAAAAAAACCTTTACCTGATGGCCCAGTGAAGAGGAGTTGAATTTAAATCTCCACCCAACTGATCTACCACAGCACCTTTTGAAATATAAAACCTGTTAAAAACAGACATAGATAAACAGATTTAAAACTTAAAATTCATATTAAGAAAACTTTATTCTTAGTAATAAATGTATTGGAAAACAGAAATTATAATAAGAACCCTCCCTAAAACCTCACAGATCAACAGAAGTCTGAAAGATTCACACAACAGCATCAAACAGAATCCTAGTGAAATATTCATAGCATATAAGTAATTACTCCTGGTGTCATGAGCATTCATTATAACTTACATACTGAGCATGTGATAACTATTCTGCATATTCTAATTACCACGACACTCTGAAAGGTTTATATGTAAAAGGTTCAGGATCACACAGATATGCTACTTAAATTGAAAGAAAAAGTGAAATTATATCACTTTAAACAGCTTAAGATTAGAATTACTATCTGGGAATGAATTTTAAAAATAGTAAAAAATAATTCAAAATCCTTTTAGAAAAGTTAGACATTTTGAATGTTTTGCTTTCTATTCGGAGACACAGATATGATACATTGAATAAGTGAATATGTAAGGCAAAGAGACATTTTCTTCTGTGGTTTATAGGAATTAGTCTCATTATTTCAAAGTTGAGCTTCGCATATCATTATCAAACAACGCATCAGTTTATTTTCACAGGAGAGGGGTATATCTGTATGTGTATTTATTTTAAACTTTAGTATAATTTTATTTTCTTAAACCTCCAAAATTTAATATATAATACAAATTACATGTAATTCACATGCATACATATATTTTACATGCTAAGGTATAAAATAAAAAATAATGGTTAGGCAGTATTGCTTTATGAAGAGAAAGTATTTTCTACAATCCAATACATGCCTCCTTAAAAATGTATTGCACATTTAGCTTTTAAAAAAGGTTAAATTATTCCCCTATTCATCCATTCCCCCTGGCATTATTAAGCAATGTAAAATATTTCAATGTTTCTTCTATACTACCTGAAACTTTCTGTTCTATCCGGAGAAAGTTTATCTTACACTTTTTCTTTTAAAAACAATGTTCAATTACATTGCCTGAACTTTATCTTTATAATGGGCCCTGTGGCTTTGTCTTCAGTTTTCCTTTTTGAGCCAATGACAACCCTGGACTGGATGATCTCCACGGTCCTTTTCAACGCTCAGATAACTGATATGTGTGGCACAGTTTCAGGTATTCATTTACAATAAAGGACTATGGATGCGTCAACATTAAAAGTTGCACTTGAAGAAAACACAAACGAAGGAGAGGTCTAGAATTATAAATACACAATTAATACATATATATCCCATCTTACTTTACAAGATCCAGTCTGTTGTTAATAGCAGCCCAATGAAGAAGCGACACATTTTCTTTGTCTGGTTGCCTGACATCATATCCTGCTTCTACCAATTCTTTACATCGTTCAAAAATCCCGTATCTCAAATAAGAAAAAAAAGGACATAATTGATACCATTAAAATAATTTCAAATATCAAAATTTCTTTCTTTTACCAGGTTTAATCTGATCTTTCAGTCAACACAGAAATACATTAACAAAGATACATATCAAGAGGCCATATTGTAAAGCCAAACAACATCCATTTGGAGTTGAACTTGATTTTCTTAAATAAACTTTAACATTCACATTTGCCCTCCTTCAATAAATTTCATTAGATTCTCCACTATATGCCAGGAATGTATGGTGCTGATTCCTGACTATAATCTCAATACTTGAATCAAACCAAGCATGCTGGAAATGATTTAATACCCATATCTAGAGATCTTAAGGATCTCCTTTCAAAACATAATTTCATTTTTGGTGCAAGCAAAACATGTTTCAAGTGGTCAGGAAGCCTAATTCTACTTTACTGACTTTCTTCTAGCACACAATAGGTACACAGGAAGTACTCAATAAATAAATGTTTAAAATATCCATAAAGGTGTGAGCTGGTATTTTTCCATCCCACCTATATATTTTGGTTGTAGTACATTTTAAAGGGCTCAGATTTGTGTTTCAAACTCAGAGTCTAGTTCAGTGATGGCGAACCTTTTGCGCTCGGTGTGTCAGCATTTTGAAAAACCCTAACTTAACTCTGGTGCCGTGTCACATATAGAAATTTTTTGATATTTGCAACCATAGTAAAACAAAGACTTATATGTGTGATATTTATTTTATATATTTAAATGCCATTTAACAAAGAAAAGTCAACCAAAAAAATGAGTTCGCATGTCACCTCTGACACGGTGTCATAGGTTTGCCATCACTGGTCTAGTTTTAGTGTCACTTAAAATGATTCATTCATTCAAGCCAGAAGACAATAAGAGCATTTACTGGGCACCTAATACAAGGCAGGAACTGTGCAAAAGCATGGGGCTACAAAGATGAAAAAAAACATGCTTTTGCTAAGAAGCTGCTCACAATCTAATGGGACAGACTGGTAATAAACAGCTAAGGTGCACTGCGTTAAGTGGTCTGATGCTGCTATAACAAACATACTAGCAATGGAGTAGGAAGTGAGCTGGGTATACACTGGATGCCATGAACTGCACATACATTATTACACTTGAACAGAACATAAAGGTAAAACAAAGAGCTGGGAAGACTTACTGAGTAGCTTTTACAATGTCACAGTTACTAGAGTCCTCTATAAGAGGAAGAGCTTCTCTTGCCTTGGCAAGTTCTTTGTTTTCATGTGCACAGACTCCATGTCGACCAAATCCTGGAGGGTGGGGGCCATGGCTGTGATTCCTGCACTGGAGAGTAGGAGTAATTTGACAAAGCACAGGAAGAGAATTAATGTCACATCCAATTACATAATGAAGAACTTGCTACTGTCACCAATATCTATGTTATTAAATTTAAAATGTTTTGAGTCTTAGAGTTGAATACAAGGGAAGATTTTCATCTTAATTCTCTTCACAAGGATTAGATGCTTAATAATAGAAAATTCCAAATTATATGTATGTTTTGTCATAAGACAAAGCAAAGGCACACAAATAGATCTTAATACTTATAGTAGGTGGAAGGTCATGGCTATTGACATTACAAATAGGAAGGTCGCCCATGCCTGTTTTGGGAGTTGTGGCAGATACACACTAAAGAGATCCCTAATGAATCAAGTTCTTGAACATGTATAGCTTGAGTCCCACAAGAAGAGGGGGATATATTTTTAAATATTTGACTAAACAATAGCCAAAAATCTGCCAAATTTAGTGAAAAATTATAAGCCCACAGCTCCTAGAAGCTCAAAAATAACCCAAAAAACAAACAAACAAAAAAAAAAACAAGCAGAATAAACCTCAAATTCTCATATCAAGGTATATCATAATCAAATCACTAAATAAAGACATAATCATAAGCGCAACCTAAGGAAAAAGACACATTATGTTCAAAAGCAAAGATAAGAATGAATTCAGACTTCTCATCAGTAAGTGCAAGCCAGAAGACAAAAAAAAAAAAAAAAAGCACAATAGTTTTGAAGAGCTGAAGGAAAATACTGTAAGCCTGGAAACACCAGCAAAAATATTCTGCAAAAACAGGGATGAAATATACACTTTTTCAGACAAAAGTTAAGAAAATTGGCATTTTTTAACTGAGCTATTTGTTTTCTTAAAGTTTTGAGAGTTCTTTATATTATATATTCTAGACAAAAGTCCTCTGTTAGACATGTGATTTGCAAATAATCCAATCTTACATTACCAGAGATACTATTATTTAATTTGGGGTATCCTTTGTCATTGTGTATACAGGCAGTCCTTGGGTTATATATGTTGTTTCGTGGTTACGTCACCATCTCCCATTTATTTATAAAAAAAGAAAAGTTCCATCATTTCAACGTATGTACATATGTGCTTTATGTTTTTTATTATTTACCACAAATAAAGGTCAGGAATTGTTATCTTTCTTTTAATTTTTTTTTACTGTTTCACTTCATTACTGCTGTATACGTGCTCCATGTGAGTGATGTAGGTGCTTATGTAGGTGGGTTCCGACTTACAGAGAAAATCACCTTACGTCGCACCGTAGGAACGGATCTCCGACATAACCAGAGGACCTACTGTATACTCTAACATATCTAACATTATACAGTATATATACATATATGCTTTTATCATTTTCTTCTTAATATTTATTTTTTAAAAACAATGGGATCGCATTCATCAACTTGCTTGTCTCACTTAACCATGTACTATGTATAGCTATGCTGGTCAGTAATAGTTGAATATTATTCAATTGTATAGATCTAGCATCATTTATTCAACCACTTCCCTATTGTTAGTTCTGTAGGTTGATTTCAGTCTTCACTTCTACAAGTAATCCTATAATTAACATCCAGTACATTCTTGCCAATCTGATGGCTAAAATATGACACCTTGTTTTTCATTTGTGTGCCCCTCATAGCTAATCGGAGTTTTGGTAGTTTGTTATGTTGACTAGCTCTCATAATTTCTCTTTGGTGGACTGCCTTTTCACAGTCTACTGTTTTTCTAGTAGACTGTGTATCTTTTTCCATTTGTATGTTATGAAGATTAACCCTTTGTTTATATACAGATTTTTCATCACAGAAGATTGACTCATTCTAAAGATACAAATTTGTTTCCTCTAATAATGTCTTAAGGCATTAAGGACATCAGCTTCATTTTTCATGTAGGAACTTAGGGAGGATTACACATGTCAATGTAAAGAACATGGGCAATTAAGAGCATTTATTTACTTATTCAACAATTAATTATTGTATACTTATGATGTACATGGCCCCCACCCTATGAAGACATGGTATTTATCCTCCAGGAATTTAAGTCTAATAGTGCAGGTAAATCAGAGACATATGGAAGGCAATATGTGATTAAATGGCAAAAATGGGTGATAAAGACTAGAGAACAGGAGGTGCCTTCTGTTCATGTCAGCATTTTTTGGGGGGGGTGGAGTGGGGAGGAGACCCTAAATCCAGATCAGAGTAAAACCTAAAAATGATTATATAAACTCAAAGCCTGCTTTCAGTCAATGGTCTTCGAAGTGAGGCAAGTGTACACAAGGCTGTATATGCACTGACCCATTAGATAATGGGAAAAATGTTAAAGCTTCTATTCTATTACAATGCCTTTGATCTTTATTTTTAAGAGAAATATGCAAAATTTTATAAATTTGGCCTCTTTAAGCTTTACTGATTTGAGCACTAAGTTGCCCTCCCAAAATTAGCAAGTGAGTTAAACTATAAAGCGGCCAAGAATTAAGATAATAACAGCAAAAGTACACACAAACAAGAGTACGGCAGAGCTGACACTTCTCTTCAGAGCAGGTAATCTTCACTAGTCACACAAAGTAAAAACAAAGACAATCTAAACAAAATTCCAGCTTCCCTCCAAAAATACTCAAAATTACCAAAAAGGGTGATTTGAAGCAAATTTATATTTACTATCTTTAATTTTTTTTAAATATATTTTATTGATTTTTTACAGAGAGAAAGGGAGAGAGATAGTTAGAAACATCGATGGGAGAGAAACATCAATCAGCTGCCTCCTGCACATCTCCCACTGGGGATGTGCCCACAACCCAGGTACACGCCCTTGACCGGAATCGAACCTGGGACCTTTCAGTCCGCAGGCCGACGCTCTATCCACTGAGCCAAACCGGTTTCGGCTACTATCTTTAATTTAAAACTTTACCATGTGTATATGTTGACCTATTAATGAATGAATATAGTTTAGAAATATATTGTCAAATCTTACAATAACATGCTCCATGACAATATGAATTTGGTGACTGACCCCTGTCCCAAGCCCCCATGTACATCAAATAGAGGGATGCTGAACTGTTTAAGTCCCAGACAACCATATACCAGAGAATCATACCTATCAGTGCATAGGGGTTAGAGTTATCCATTGCCAACAAGTGATGATAAATTGCAGTCAACGCCTGGATGATCTGTACTGTGCAGCTGGATCCCTGAGCTCCCAGCCAGCTTGAAGTGCAGGCTCCATTCATCACTCCATTCAGCTCAAAATTAGTGATATTTTACAAAAATGAAAATTTTGGATCCTACTTTTCACATTATAATAGTGTTTTATTCTAGGGGTACAAGTTCAAAATTGTTTTACTGATAGGAGTGCATGATCAAAAAAGTTTAGAGACGACAGCTCTAAGTTATCTCCTTTGCTCTAGATTTGCTCCTTCCCAAAATTTTCCACAAGAGCTACAGGTGAGAAAGGAGATGACCCGCTTTGGGGGAGAGACAGTCCCATAAAGATGTTTAAGGAAAACAACCATATATTCCCATCACAAAGATTAAAGCAATTTATGTCATGATACGAAATCCTTCTTAGAGATTACTCTCTAGTTATCAAAAATTTTTTTTATGGTATTCTCTAGTTGTTTCATTTTTACCACATTGAAATGTAAACTCCTTGAGAACAAGGTCAAAGTCTCAGATTTCATGTTGGCTTGTATGATGGTGGCTAATTACCCCATTTTTGGCTTCAGCTTCTACATTTGTAAAATGGAAGGAGCAGGTCATATAGCTATAAAGTTCCTTCCAACTCCATGTTGTATGGTAAGAGGAACTGTTACAAGAGTCATTAATGACATGTGCACTGGTAAAGACTTCAACATCCTTTTGCAGTGGAAGCTTAACTGCTACATGGCTACCTACAATATTAAGGTAACAGAACAGATGAAGCAAATTCTCAGGAAGCCAGCAAATTCCTGAGTTTTCCTTAATCACTCATTCAGGAAAATGTAAAGAACACCTACTACCTACCAATCACAGTACTAAGTTACTAGGTAACTAGGTAATCGAGTAAGACACAATTCCTACTACAATCCATTCATTCATCAGATATTAACTGAATGCCTACTATCTGCCAGATACTGTTCTAGACACAGGTTATGGCAGTGAACACAACAGACAAGAATTACAAAAAGGAGGGGTGGGATACCAAGACACAGACACGTAGCTAGCTGACTACTCTCCTCCATGGGGATAACAAGATATTATGAAAATCACATCTGTGGTGATTTTTATAGCAAAGCCCCCAACTTCTTTGATACTTCTCCATCAAGAGGAGAGAGTCCCTGTCCTTCCTCACAGAGGAAGCTCAGTGACGCTCCACTACTAAATTCTGCAGAAGTGATTCCCAGGCCTTAGAAACTGGCAGCTTCCTCCTGTCTCCTGAGATGCTCACTCTTGGAACCCAGCCACCATGCTGTGCAGAGGCCCAGCCACACGTAGGTGACCCTGCTGAAAGTCAGCATCAACTGCCAGACATGTGAGTGAAGACAACACCAGCCCTAGGTGCTGAGTCATCCCAGTTCCCGAGTCTTTCTAGCAGAGGCCCCAGATACGGTGCAGCAGAAACAAACCGTTCCTGCTATGCCACGTCCAAATTCCTGACACAGAGTCCATGAGCGTGGCAATAGGTGTTTTACACCACTATGGTTTAGGGTGACTTATTACACAGCAATAGGTCACAGGAACATCTTTAAGATATAAGGGATCATATGATATTTCCATGTGATATCACGAATCAAATCATTTTACTAAATAGTAAATAAATACATTTAAAGTTACAATAGGCATTAATTTCAGAGAAACCCAAAATCTACAAAACCGTATCCAAACTCTGATGAGGGTCACTGTTCTGCAAGATTATCAAATAAAACAGAAGAGAGATCTGACTGATATCCTTTAAAATTTCTCAAGACATTAACAGAAGTACCAAGAGTTCAGTTTCCAAGTTCATTCATTGGACAATTATTTACAGAATACCCACTAGTGCTAGGCACACAGCAGTGAACACAACAGATAAACATCTCTGTCCTCAAAGCCCTTAATTCAGTGGAGGGAATGAGACAACAAACAAGACAAGTAAGTATGTTAAATGGTATTAAATGCTGAGAAGAGATAAAAGCAAGGAAGGGGACGAGGGAATGTTGCTGGTAGTGGTGATACTGGGGAGGGCTTGCCACACGGAGGTGACATTTGTGTCAGGACCTTAATGAGGTGTGGAAATAAGCCATGCGGGTATGAGGAAAGCGTATTCCAGATAGAGCAAATAGTAAGTACCAAGGCCTTGAGGCCAGTACGGCCGGGGTTAATTGAGCAAGCAAGAAAGTAATAAAAAATGAGGTCTGAGAGGAAACTGGGAGCCAGATGGTACAAGCCTAGCTTGGAGATACTGGGGGTTCAATTCCAGACCCCTACAATAAAGGAGTATCTCAATATAGCGAGTCACACACAATTTTTGGTTTCCCAGTGCCTATAAAAGTTATGTTCACACTATAGTGTAGTCTAGTAAGTGTGCATTACGTCTACAAAAACAATGTGCATGCCTTCATTTAAAAAACTCCTTCTTGCTAACAAATGCTAACCACCATCTGAGCCTTCAACGGGTCGTAATCTTTTTGCTGGTGAAAGGCCTTACCTTCAATTTGTAAAAAAGCAATATCTGCGAAGCACAACGAAGCAACGCGCAATAAAACAAGGTATGCAAATTGTATTGGCAAATTCTGCCCCCCCCAAAAAATCAGTTCTCAAGGTGGAACCAGAACCAAATTCAACCAGAGCAGGAGTGTTTTTGTCTGTATTGCTCTGATTTATCTCTGCACCTGTAACAGTACCTAACTCCCAGTAGAACAAATGAAGTTTTGGCTCTGTTACTTAGCGGCTATTAGACTTTTCACAGATGACGTCCATATTTTAAGCCTCAGGCCTAATCTCTAAAACTAGAATCATGATCCCTCCCCACCTCACACGTCACAGTGAAGGTTAAGAATGGGGGAATATTTTGCAAACTGTAAAGTACCATATGTAGGTAAGATCATTACACAACTATGGAAACACTTAGTAGCAATTATTATTAACAACAATGATATCTCTACCTTGCCCCATTAATTTCAACCTCTGAATCACTCTCTCCTTCCATCTCTCACGGAACTGGGGCAGGGCTGCCTTCCCTTCAGCAAGAGGGAGTGGACTTTTAGCCCTTTAAAGGCTTTTGTAAATGAGTGGCAGTAATTAAGATATGATGGTTACTCCTCTCACCTTTTCCTTGAAACTCGGGTGGGGGGGGGGGGGGGGAGGGGCAGGAGATGGTCAAGGAGGCCTACATTAATCTGATGGACTAGCTCTCCATTCATTGCAACCCTGAATTTTTCTATCATGGGGATCCATCATTAGTCAAGGCTTATAATTAATTACAAACTCAGTGGAAAGAGACTCTAGCAGTAACATGAATTACACCCTAAGAAAAATGGAAAGATGCCTCTCCCCTCTTTGACTCTGTATCCTCAGAAATGCCTCATCATGTCCTTGGAGTGGACTGTGCAAGGTTCCGTTGATTCCCCGTATCCTCATGTTCACCAGACAGGCATGCCAGCCACCGAGACTTCCTCCCCCATAAAGAATCTCCAGAGAAACATCAAAGACAGGAAGTCCTTGTTAGAACCATACATTGACTCAGAGTGGCACAACAAAGATATTTCTCCTTGCCTCGGTCAGTTTGACCCAGACCCAGATTTGACTAGAATATAGACATATAAATTATAATTGAGTTTTTTTACTCCCCTCTCCTTTTCCTTGAAACTCGGGTGGGGGGGGGGGGGTGAGACATAGCTCCCATGTGAAAATTCTACACTCTTTTGGAAAATCCAGTCTGCGTGCGAACCTTTTTAATTTTTGCCTGTCAAAATCCAAGAACACCTACTAAGAACGCCTTGACAACTCCCCACGTCTTATTCCTCACGTAAAGCTACATCAGACTGTTGGAAGAAGGAAGGGGCAGGGGGAGCATGAGAAACGCTCTCTACATTGGACTTCTTTGAGAGGCCAAGTAATCCAATCATCCAACACTGCTTGAACCCTGCTGGCAACAGAAAATCCACTGCCTAAGTCACTCCAACTGGAGACAGCGTCAGTGTTCTCATCTGTATCTAGAGATTGCCATCTTCTCAAGGATGCGTCCATTCTGGAATAAAATAATGCATTTAAAGGCACTTGGCACATCCTCAATACTCACTAAAAATTGGCTGAATCTGGGTACGCTTCATTTGTTCAACATATTGTGACCAGCTACAATATGCATGGGGAAAGGGCCATTTTTTTCAAGAAAGGACAAAAAATCTTGTTCTCTTGGAGCGAACATGTACCTCCTGTAACGCCCCCCAGCGGCCCGTTCTGTTCTCTGGAACTACATCTGGCTGCTGGTAGTACCTCCACATTAGAGAGTCCTTTGGGTTCTGCAGGCAGCTATCCCCGCACCTCCCCTCCAGCCCCCTTTCTCCAGCCTAAACGGGCAGCCTGGCCTCTTCCAAGGAGTAAGCAGGGGTGTGGGAACAAGAGCTGCAGCAGGGCTGGGTGGTGCGAAGGCGGGTGCCCCGGCGCCTCAGCCAGAAGGGAAATCAACAGAACCGCACTGACTCAGGCCCAAGGTCAAGAACGGCGGGTCCAACTCAGGTGTGTCACCTGACACCTCTCCCAGGAACAGCCACCTTCCCCTCCCAGGCCCCACAGCGGCCGGGCCAGGCACCGGGGGAGTACCCGAGCGAGGAGGCTGGAGGCTTGGCGAAGGCGCTCAATCCTCTGTCCAGGCCTCCTCCTCCCGGTCTCCTCGGAGAAACGCCAGCATCGTTCTCGGGGTTTCCAGGCCCCGCGGGGAGCTTCCTCAACCCACGCCCTCGCCTCCCCGCAGCCGC
>NW_006283770.1:8599512-8605896 GCF_000327345.1 Myotis davidii
CCGCAGCCCCCGCTCACGCCTGTCCCCGTCAGTCGGCCTCGGGAAAGCCAATCCCTGCTCTCCTCTCGTCTGGGGGCGGGACTTTCCTGCCACCGGGAAGGCGAGTGGGGAACCGGGAGCTGGAGGCCCCGCCCCCAGTCCGCGGTGAAGTTCCAGCCCCAGGTCAAGACCGCATTCGGAACTTGAATCCCAGCTCCCGCACAGCCTGAGTCCACGCCCCGCCTGCCCCGTCCTATAAAGCCCGCTGCCCCCGTCCCCCGCCAATGTCTGAATCTAGTAAGGAATCAACAAATGTTAACTGAAAACATTTGCCACTCTCTACTTCTGAGATCTTCGGCAAGTCGCTCACACCATCTGGGGTTCTGTTTTCTTTATTCAACACAGAAAATAGATGAATTCCACAGCTCAGGCTACAGGAGGATTGGGCAAGAGACCGCCACCTGCACTCCCCACGCCTCTTTAATGTCTGCACTGAAGGAGCTGGCTTCTAAGATCTGTTCAGCTCAAAGGACAGTTATGAAGACAGGCTAAGCCTTGGTTCCTGACCTTGGGGAGCTCCAGTGGTGCAGTGGGGCTCTCCCACTCAGTCCCCAGAAAACCGGAACTTTTCTAGCCCGGCACTAACACAATCGTTGTCATTATTCTTTCAAATATCTGTTGCTAGGCTAAACTAGATTAAGACCTTAAGGAGTTAAATTGGGGAAAAAACTGAACTTGTTATTCTTTTATTCTATAAAAGCAATACTAAATCACAATATAAATGTCCAGAAATCTAACAAAGTGCTGGTTTTTCCCATGATAAATACTATAATAAATAAAATTGTTAAAATGTGTTATTGTTTTTATTATAACACCCCTGCCTATTGGGCACACCAACCATGAGTTGTCCCAAAAGCCCATCATCATGCCCTTTTAGGGTGGGAACCATTGGTACCCATCTCTGAATTCCCAGGGCCCATCACAGCCCTGGGATATGGAAAATGCTCAGTATAATTTTATTGAGTGGAGGAGCACATGGATAGGTGTGTCATCAACTTCTATGATACAAGGAAGGACAAACTGAGTGACAAATGGAAGTGCAGGCAACTTCTGGAAGAGCCAGGGGAGCAAGCAATTAATTTGGTCAAGCTAGGATAGGGCAAGGCTGCACAGAGGAGAGAGTTTTGATATGGCCATTTTGCTTAGCTAATAAGAACACTGTTTATTGATCACTTCCTTTGCATTGGCACCCATGACAGTGTTTTCACATACATTATGTCTAATCTGTAAGATGAGTGTTATTTTTCCTATCTCCCAGAAGAAAACAACTGAGGTTCAGACTGATATCATAAACCCCCAAGTCACTCAGCTGATAAATGGTGAGAGAAGATTCAAATCCAGTTCTCTTACTGCAAAGTGCTTTGTCTAAAGTGGTTTGGTTATTTCACTTTCAAGGACTGAATTAGAAGATGGTTTTGAACTTGAGGGAGGCTTGATATCTGCTATTTCAATGTTTGCGCATTAATATCCTAACACATCGGAAGGTTCTGGGACAAGTAAGTCCTAACACTTCCCTCTGCTTCTTTTATGCCTTCCCTGAGCTACTTCAGATTGGGATAACGATATGCATAACTAATGGCTATATGAAATCAAACCCAGTGAGGCCTGAAATGCCATGATTACCTCTCATCTTTGAAAATGCCTTTGGCTTGTAGACATACCACAGTAAAATAGCATGATACATGGAAGCATGTTCCTGGAGAAGACTGCACAAAGTATCTATATGCTCTTGGGCAAGTTGCTCAATTTCTTTGTGCTTCCGTTTCTCATCTGTACTCAGAAGGGTTCCTAATATATGATAAGCACTATACTATATGGGTTAGCGCTTATCGTCACTGCCAGCGTCCCCAACATGAGTGGATGTGGGGGAGAGCACTGAGTGGACCAGCCAAGTGGTATCATACAAAGAGTTTAAGATATAGATTCAGCAGACCTATCTTCTTGTCCTAACTTTGCCTTCACTTAACTTTGCCATAACAAAGTACCACAGACTGGGTGGCTCACAACAGAAATTTATTTTCTCTCAATTCTGGAATCTAGAAGTCCAAGATCATGTCTCCACAGGGTGGTTTCTTCTGGGGCCTCTTTCCTTGGCTTGTAGATGTCCATCTTTTCTCTGTGTCTTCACATGGTCTTCCTTTTGTGCATCGTATCTGTGTCCTAATCTCATCTTATAAGACCACTAGAGGCCCGGTGCAAGAAATTCATGAACAGGTAGTGTCCCTACACCTGGCCAGTGATCAGGGCCAATCGGGGCATTTCCTTACAACTGCTGGCCAGGGCCTTCCTTCATTCCTCATTGCCCCCTGGTGGTCAACACATGTCATAGTGAGCGATTGAACTCCTGGTCTCCCAGTGGAACTCCCAAGGGGAGGTTTTGCATTATGTGTGTGTGTGTGTGTGTATGTGTGTGTGACACACACACATACACACATACACACATACATACATACTGGAGGCCCAGTGCATGAATTCATGCACATTGAAAGGAAATTAATTAGAAGAAATATTTTAGAGGCTATTAGGGGCCATGGGGGGTTGGCTCCAGGGCATGCCCAGCCCATCTTGCCCAGTCCCTATCAGCCAGACCCCAGCAGCAAGCTAACATACTGGTCGGATTGTCTGTCCCCTGGTGTTCAGTGTGCATCATAGCAACTGGTCGAGCAGTCCACCGAACAGTCGGACACTTAGCATATTAGGCTTTTATAGAAGATAAGTCATAATGGATTAGGGCCCTCCCATAAGACCTCATTTTAACTTACCTCTTTAAAGAGCCTACTTCCAAATATAGTCATATTCTGAGGTACTGGGTGTTAAGGTTTCAACATATGACTTTGGGAGTGCAAAATGTAGGCCATAACACTGTCTCATCCTGGGCAAATCACTTTCCCTCTCTGTGACAGTTTCCTTATGGGGCTGAGAGTAGCAGCAAAAACACTAATCTGGAATGTCCTGCTCAGCTTCCATCATGTAACTTCCCCAGCAGAGACTAAGCTCTACCTCTCCAATCCCCATGGCACTATTTAAAAAAAAAAAAAAAATCTCTTTTCAATGACATGATTTTCCTAATTCTGCAAATGTATATTATTGAGTTCCTACAATGTACCAAACACCATTCAGCACTGGGGATTTAATACTGAGCAAGACAAAAACACCTATTCCCTGGCTTCCTGGGGCTTACTGTCCAGCAGCAAGTGACATACTTTAATCAAACAGGCTCACAAATACTGACCTCTTAGAGTCAGCCTTGTCTTCTTGGGTAGGTCTTCTTTCCTCTACTTGGCCATGGGCTCCAGGTGCACATCCATCTCAAGGTCTCTCACCATGCTTTGCACAAGATCTGGCATGTGCTAAAGCCTATAAGAAGTGCTGTCCAAACAAATGAACAAATGAAGGAATACAGCTAAAGCAATGGTTTACAAAAGGACATCTAAGGCAGTTCAGCTCCCTATATCACTCTAAGAAGTACTGACTTCACAGTGCTTCACAATCCTTGGCTTTGAAAAAATATTCCACATTAGGTTTGCTAATCCTTACTGTCACACTATGGATGGCAACTGACTGTGTTTTTTTCTGAACTTTTGATTCTGGCCTTGTTTCTTCGACGACCCTGGAAAGGACAGGGGCATTTTTTTGAAACAGGGGCTTTGGTTATAATTATTTCAACATTGGCATCAAAATGAGCATTTGAAATGTTTTAAAAAAATACATCTATCAGCACAAAACTTCTCACAGATACCAGTTAGGAAACCCCCCTGCTCTCTAGTACCAAGTTAGCAGGGCTGGGGTGGGGATGAGTGCTCGCTGGGAACACTTCAGGCAACAAATATTTATTGAGCTCCTAATACGTGCCAGGCACAAGCTAAAAGTACAGTCTCTATTCTTCTGCATTTCAAGTCTTTTGGGGAGGCAAAAACTGAGAAAGGTAGATAGGTGTGTGGTGTTTTTTGTTTTTGTTTTTTGGTGTGTGTGTGTGTGTGTGTGTGTGTGTGCGCGCGCGCATATGTGTGTTTAAAAAAGTAGAGACAATGTTATGTGCTAACAAGGAAAAGTACCAAGAATATAACACAGGGACCCACATTAGCCTGGGGGGGCATAAGGTAGGGTAGAGGCCCTTTTCATAATTTATAACACTAGCTCCAAGGACTTTTCCAATTTCCTGTTTATAAATGGGGAAACAGGCTCCAGGAGGGAAGTGACTTGTCTAAGATCACCCTGTAAATTAGTGGTGCGGATAGGATTAGGACACCAGCCCTCAAGCAGCCTCAGATTTCTAACTATAACCAACCTCCCAGATTCTCACAGCTGGCGGTTGCAAGATGGGTCAGAGATAGCTTAGAAGTCTCGTGCCATCTCTTATCTTCTATCTATGAAAAGCTTCACAGTTAAAAAGTGTGAGTCTTTCCCTTCATTTTATATACAAATCACCAACGTCTGGTAATTAAGTACTCTAAGAACTACAGTTAATATGATCTGGGTGTGGAGATCATGGTGCACACCTCCTATATTTTATTTTATATTTTACCTGCCAGATTAACCAGATTCTTATGGGTGTGTGCGGTGAGGGAGGGAGGAGACAGAAGGAGAAGAATGGAAAAGCAGGAAGTATTCCTACTATATTTTGCTGGTTGCTATTTTGAGTCGTAGTCACCTGCTTTCAGTCACACATTTAAATACCAAGTCCTACGGAAAGTTTTCTGGATGTGTCCAAATTGCAACAGCAACACTCCAGACTAGGTAATAAATCTACTTTGATTCTAATATACGATTTGAAAAAATCTTTTCTCTATCTTTTGTATCCATCTATTATAGCTCTGTATTAATTGGTTTACATACTCATCTCCCCCCGGCCTCTGTGCTCCTATAAGACACTTAAATATCATTTCCTCAGGAAACCCTTCCTAGATTCCTAGACCAGGTTAGGGCCCCTGGTAAGTGTCCCTATCACCTGTCATTCTTCTAACAGCACCATAAAACATTATTTAACTCATGTTTTGAATATCTGTCTTCTCTGTATACCATAAGCAGTCTGGCCCTGTCTCAGACACAGATTAATTCCCAATGCATAGCCAGTGCCTGGCCCATGGAGCCACTCAATGTTCAGTTGTTGAATGAATAAACAACCTTATGTTATTCATTTTTATTTATACCCCTATCGGCTAGCACAGTGGTCTGCAAACTGCAGCTCGCGAGCCACATGCAGCTCTTTGGCCCCTTGAGTATGGCTCTTCCACAAAATACCGACTTCTGCGCAGGGACCACGAAGTTTCAATCGCACTGTATGTGCGCACCCGCACGTGGTATTTTGTTATATTTTGTGGAAGAGCCACACTCAAGGGTCCAAAGAGCCGCATGTGGCTCGTGAGCCGCAGTTTGCCGACCACGACCCCAGAGCATCAGGCCAGAGAATGGAAGAGCCCAGGCCCAGAATCTCTGATGACAGTGGCAGGACTGTCTCCTGTGTGACAAGGCTGTGGCCTTGCCAATGCTGTTACTGACAAGAATCAAGTTCAGGGCCTCAGAACTAACTGCAGGTTCAGGGTCTTTCAAAATTTCATACAGGTATTTTTTCCAAAAGTATTTTCAGATTCCTACCTGCTTGAGGGAATCAAGGTGGGACGTGAGTTTTAGAAGCTCACTTTCTGTGTACACTTAGAAAGAGACCTTTCTACTTTGGGCCTTCAGGCTCTCATCTGTAAAATGGGAATAGTAATAGAATCCACTTCATAAAGTAGTTGTCAGGATTAAGTGAAATAATGCATGTAGTGTGCATACACTAAGTGCTGTATAAATGTTGGCCATTACTAGGTAAAAAGGCAACTGAGAAAAACTGAAATATGAGGGGAACCGTGGCCTTAACATTGATCAGAACCCAACTCTGGAATACTCATGACTGTATAGGAAATGTAATGACCAAGGTTCCACCCATCCAAAATGTCTTGCAAATTTCAAAGAGGACTTTGGTTTGTGACATTTAATAGGAATTATTGTTCTCTCTCCACCACCCTGCCCTACACACTATACTATTTGTGTTGATGAGAAAAGCCACATGGCCCTCAGCTCTGCCTTCACCAGAGGACAAGACACTGGTTAAATCTGCTGTTGGCTATTGCCCGTCAGGCTCCAATTATAGCAACAGAGTGGTGTCCATGGTAACCAGCCAAGCTGGCTTGCTGTGGTGCAAGTTGTTCAAAAATATAGAAGAAAGGGCCATGAGAGGCCAAATTGGTTAACTGTCATCTGTTTCTAAATGAAGAAAACCCACACTGTGCTTTGGATAGATGGTGAATCCAGGCAACATCTGGATTTCCCAAGCTAAAGGCACTAAGGTCATTCCTAAGGCCA
>NW_006283770.1:8605949-8617981 GCF_000327345.1 Myotis davidii
TCAGCAATGGCAGTAGGTGAGATGGCAGGAGTGGCAGAACAGTGAGTAAAATGTTAGGGTCAAAATCTGCCACTTTTTGGACCTTCTCTGTCTCCCTATTGCCTGCTGTAAAGTTCTTTGTGGGACTAGAGTTGAGCACTGACACGCCTTTAAAAAAAACAAGGTAGCCATGGTCTGTCTCTATTTCCCCTTTTGTGTCTCTGTGCCTCTGGGCATCTGCCCTGTCCTCTCTTTAATTCAGGGCCTTCTGCTTACTCGTGTTTTCTGCTTACTTACAACTTCCGCATGCGCATGCCATTGACTCCAGCCTTGACTTTGTAAGATTTTACAGACCCAGCTTTGACTCTGTAAGATTTGACAAGCAGGTCACTGTTTCTGTGCCTCTTCACTTAGACCAGTGGTCGACTAACTGCGGCTCTTTGACCCCTTGAGTGTGGCTCTTCCACAAAATACAATGTGCGGGCACGCACATACAGTGCGATTGAAACTTCATGGCCCATGTGCAGAAGTCAGTATTTTGTGGAAGAGCCACACTCAAGGGGCCAAAGAGCGCATGTGGCTCGCGAGCCACAGTTTGCCGACCACTGACTTAGACTATTGAAAGAGAGAATCCACTTGGCTGTTATTAATTAGTGGCTTAGATGGCCCTACGGTCACTTATCTACTGTGACCAGTCATCTGTGATGGAGTGGCTTGATTTTGCCATGATCACCAAGAGATTTAGCAAGCACTGTAGGTGGGGACAATTCACAGGGAAGGGTACCTATATTACCTGAAATGCTATGAATCAGAAATTCATTTGCACTTACAAGTAAACACATTCAACAGGATGTATTAGTTTCCTAAGGCTGCCGTAACAAAATACCAAACTGGGTGACTTAAAAGAACAGAAATCTATTCTCTCACAGTTCTGCAGGCTTGATCCTAAATCAAGGTGTTGGCAGGGCCACACTCTCTCTGAAGGCTCTAGGGGAAGATCCCTCCTTGCCTCCTCCTCGCTTCTGGTGGTTGATAGCAATCCTTATTGTTCCCTGGTTTGTGGGCACATCCCTCTCCAATCTTTGCCTCCTTCGTGGTATTCTCCCTGGTGTCTTTCTCTGTGTTCAAATCTCCCTCTTCTTATAAAAAACAGTCATTGGACTGGATCATCCTGATCCAATATACTCTCATCTTAAGTTGATTACATCTTCTAAGACCCTATTTCCACATTCACAGGTGCCAGGAGTTAGGACTTCAACATCTTTTTGGGGGACACAATTCAACCCACAATAAAGGGTAAGAACGGTCAGGAGAATTAACTTAATCCCAGTGCGTCTGTCTGAGAGGTCCTGAGAAGACAGCAGTGTCTATTTGGGAGGAGGCAGACTTAAACTAGAGGTAGTTCTGGGACTTGAGGCACTTCCTGGAGGGAGAGGCCAGGGTAAGGTAGGGTAATGACTACCAGGAGACAGTGATGGGAACTGGGTTACTCAGCGGTTGGGGGACGTTGGGGGGGGGGGACCATCAGGAAATGAGAAAAGATAGACTTTTTCTTATTTCACAAACCATGGCCCAGGACCCACTGAGAGGTCACAGGAATCCAGAGCCAACCCTCAATAACACCTAAGACAGTGTCTAGTAAACAATAGGTACTCAGGAGATTTTAGTGAGAGAAGGAGAGAGAAAGGAAGGAGGAAGAACAGGCTGAGGAAGGAGAGAAAGATTGGCTGTACCGTGCCAGGGCTCCCCTGATACCATTCTCTGCACCATGGCACTCTCCAATGCGCCTGTCTCACTGTATCGCCACCTCCTGTCTAGCTGTCTGCCTCTGCCGTCAGCCTCTGACTCTGAGTCAAGGGTGCGTGTCCTGCACAATTGAACATGCAAAGCAGGTGCTTCGTTGTTTTCTGGATGTGTTGGGGACAACAAATGACGCCTGTTTTTCCTCCACCCAAGTTCAGAACACATTATGAGTGACATGCACAAAAGTCAGATGCATAGAGATTAAAATTCAGCTTTATTAGTGACAGAAACTATTATTAGAGAAAGGGGTTTAGGTCTGCTGGCCAGTGGGCTTCTAATACATCACCTAATACATCATCTAATACATGAGAGACTTACCCAATCACAATTCCTGGTTTGGTGTTGTTGGGCGGTAGGGAAGCTATACGATGCATCAGCTCAAGTGGGATTCCTTTAGGCTTCTGTATATAAAGACAGCAGTGACTAGAGATAATGTTAGGCCACAATTTATTTAAGCCATGGCTTAACTGAAGGGCTACTGAAGTCCTGCTCATTCTTAGCTCTTTGGTGCCCCAACACAACTTGACCTTGATTCCCAAAGGTAACTGGCAGAGGGCCTAATAAGCCAGATCAACATGCTCTAAACAGTACTTTTTTTCTTACCCAGCCAAGTATGAAATGGCCAGATTCTTAATCCCTCTCAATAAGTGCTTGTTAAAGATTACCTTGATACAGCAAGTGCATAAGGAAGGCTGGAGCTGAGGCACTGGCTTTGACAAGGTAAACAGTGTGTGTCCCAGGAGGCAGTATGGTCAATGCGAAACCTAGGAGTTAGGTTTCTACTACACATTACCTTGCTACAGACCACTGAACTTAGGTTCTCTAGGACTCAGGCTCCTCATCTGTGAAATGGGCTGGGGAAGGGCTGGGTTCAATGCCTTCAGCCCAAGCAGAGCACCCAGACTTCTGGCTGGCCACCAGGGATGTCCAGACTGGTGAAAATCTTTTGACAATAATTTTTCTGACTGCTTCATGTTTTCTGCATCTTCTTGCAGCAGGTGTTTTCTCCTGAGTGTGGCGTGTGTAGAATATTAAAATACAAAAGTGGCAAGGTGACTCACAATTTAATATTTGCATTGTGATTATCTATGACAGCTGTCTTCTGAATCCTCAGATATTAACATTCCAAACCTCTCCCAAGTCATATTTCATAACCGCTCCAACGCACATCCATCCATGAATAAGATTTCATTAAGAATTTCATTTCTCATAATGGATTTTACTTCTAATTTAGGCTTCATGAGCAATGCGCTGAGGTGACATGATTTATTGCTCCTAGGTTGCTGGCCTTGGATACTAATTCTGCCTGTGTACTGATTTTATGGCAGGCTGAACTTCTGCTTCTTCATCAACTTCTTCCCAAAGGAGGAAAAACTGTAGCCCTAACACCATCAAAAACAGCCAACCAACCAACAACAACAACAAAATCCTAGAATGTAGAGGCAAACATTTCTTTAGAATGAAAGGGTCACATTTGTTCAAAAGGCTATTATTCCATCCATGGGCTACTGAAGATGGACAGAAGAAAACATCAGATGAATAACTGTTCTAGTAGGAAATGGAGCAGACTGATTAATTCTTAATTAGCATCCATGTAGAATAAACATTCTTGTATAGTAAATATCTAAGCAATCATAGGCATTAAATTTCTACTCGTAATGGAGGTCATTCTTGTCAGCAATGAAATAATATATATGGAAATGTGTATCATTTGTTATATACACATGTGCACATGTATTTTCCAGAGCTCAGCAAGATTGTGAAGAGAGGGAAAATTAACACTCACTTAAGGTATTGGTTTCCTGTAGTTTCTATAACAAATTAACATAAATTTGATATCTTAAAGCAACAGACATTAATTCTCCCATAGTTCTTGAGGCCAGAAATCCAAAACCAGTATCACTGGGCAAAAATCAAGTTGTTGGCCAGGCTGCACTGACTGTAGTAGAGACTCTAGGAAAGAATTCATTCCTTTTCTATTCCAACTTCTGGTGGCCACCAGCATTGCTTGGCTTGTGGACCCATCTCCAAGTCTCTTTCTTCTTTATCTTTGTACCATCTTCTGCTCGGTATGTATAAAATCTCTCTCTGCCTTCCTTTTATAAGTGTGCACATGATTGCATTTAGGGCCCAGACAGATAATCCAGAATAATCTTGCCACCTTAAACTATTTAACTTAATCACATATGCAAAAATTCCCATCCCTCCCCACTTTTGCCATAAAAGGCAACATTCATAGATTCCAAGGATTGGGAAATGAATATCTTTTCAAGGGCCATTTTTCCTTCCTACCACACTGAACATTTACTCTATACCATTTCCTAGTGCTGTGTTCAATGAGCAATGTCCGCCCTGAGTACAGAACTTAAAGGGTGCAGGTTTCCTCATTCCCAGCCCAGGGTTTTTTCCTACTGCATGCTGCTCATAGATGACTGTAGGAGGCCGTGCAGGTATACAGACACAGGTAGGAAATCTGCAAGGATAGCTTGAAAATAACATCAAGAGGCACCTAAATCTTGTGCTGGTGTTTTTTTGATTCACAACAGCCATGTGGTATGTGTCAGCCTGAAGTCAAGTCTTCAGGTAACCAAGCACCACCAGCTCTGTCTGTTCAAATTATATCAACCCTTCAATGACTATTGAATATTTACCCCTCTAGGAAGTCTTCCCTGATAGGACAGCCAGTGCTCTTTCCCAGCTCCTGTGCATTTTGCCATATGCATTTCAAGTTTCCCTTAGACAGGGGCAGGAACAAGTCATCCCTGTCTCCACAGAGGTTTCATGGGCTTTTACGAAAAAGCCTTTAAGTGAATTCCCTAAAACTCACCTCCAAGATTTCAAAGTTTAAAGCTAACCTTTCCCCACACCCCCAGGGTCAACTGAGAGAGACCAGGCAAGTTGAACCAGCTTCATCCCCTGTTCTGCCATCACTTCCAGACAACTTGGGCCAGATAAGAGGAGGTTTGGGAATAAGGATAGGGTTGGCTTTTGGAGAAAGCCGTGTTTGAAGAGAAGGTTATCTATCCCCGTTGCTCACCTCCCCAGAGGGAAGTGAACAGGGCTTTTGACTGGTTTTTCTCTCTGCAGCACAGGTCCCATGGGTTGGCTGGGAATGCATTTGGGTGCCAGTAACAGAAAAAGTGACCTGAAGTGTCTTGAGCTGGTGGTTGCTGTATTAGGTCCTATTGGGCATGCCCAACCATGCTATCAATGACAGGCTATTTCTTTTTGTCCCACCATCCTTGTGTTGGTTTTCATCCTCTAGCTTGTCACTTTATAGATGCAAAAGGGCTTTTTCACTTCCAGGTTTTCTAGTGTTTAACGCAGGAAGAAGGGGGAAGGGCAAAGGACACTCTCCTTGTAGGCTCAGCCTTCTGCCCCTGCTCCCTGCACACATATTGTATGCTTCCGTGGCCACAACTGGGTCACTTGCCTGCCTAAAGGCCATCATCTGCCAATGGGCAAGTGGTTCTATGTCTGACTTTGGTGAATCAAAATGCATCTCTTAGAGCTCCTCTCCTGATAACATCGGATCTCTGCCTGTGCAAAGTAAAGAAAGGGAGCTGTAAAGGCTCCTGGGCAGGCAATGGATAGTTTCTGCTCCACCTTAAGAGAATCAATAGCTATTTTGGTGTCTACAAAAAGAGGACATTGGCACACCATTCCCTGACTGGGCACTTGCCAGGTCCCAGGCTTGCTTGCCTGTATCAGTGCCATCAGATTGGGATAAAAGGACATTGCAGAGAGCAGGGCAGGCAGAAAGGGGAAGGCAGGCACTACTCCCTGGACTTCTGGATTATTGAGAGATAAGGAAGATAACTCCTACCCCTGCCAAGTGCCTCAGGGTCAGGGACCTAGGAGGACAGGTGAGATTAGGGTTATGGGCTTGTTGGTGACCATCACTGATGCAGCAAGAGTCAGCTTGCATCCAGGGCATGAGTGTAAATTGAGGCTGCACAGTCAAAGACATTACAGTTTGTGGAAGAAGAAGCAGTTTTAAAAAGCTCCACCCTCTGTGTAGTTTCACACAGTTTCCTTTTTAACAACCATCATGTCAACACCGTGCTTTTGTATTCAGGGAGCAACTATCTCTCTTCCCGTTCCCCTCACCCTTCAGTAGTCTCTAGTTGCTTCTGGACCCAGGCTGATAGGAATTGAGAATATGGGCAATGTGGTTATCAAGTATCCCAACTGTAGTAGCAAGCATGGGCTTGTTCTTAGAAGTTAACAAGACACAGGTTATAAGCACGGAAGTCCAAGGTCAGCCCCTTCCCTGCTGAGGCAGCAATTCCCTGCTGAGAGTCCGGCTGCAACATGTCTAGCTGATTGTAATGCAAAGCAGACTGAGATGATAATGCTATTTTATAGATGAAGAAACTGGAGCTCAGAGAAGTGAAATGAGTTGCCTAGAGGTCACAGAACCTATAAGTGACCAAGCTATCTATCTTGTCCAGGTCTCCTGGGGTCTCATTCTTGGCTCTCTGCCGCACCAGGCTGCCCTGAGACCTTAAGAAAGGAAGAGGTGGTCCCCTCCCCTCTTCCCTTCCCTCCAGTATTTTCTGTCTCTAATGGATTTACCACCTTGGTACCACTGTTCAGTTCACTTGGCATCTCCCTGGAGAAGCCAGATCTCATCCTTCAAACCTTTTCCTCCCGAGAGCCCTTATTGCTCATCAGGAGCCTGGGGAGGAGGGAGCAGCTATAGGGCCAATAGGAAAATCTGGGGGTTACATTCCCAGAGGTATATAAATTGGTACATTTTCTGGAGAGTCAGTAGCAATGTGTATCAAAAGTCTTAACAATTGGGGTACACTTTAATTCAGCAATTCCTACAACAAATTTATCCTGAGAAAATAAACAAACAAGTGAATTAAAATACAACCAAGTGCAAAAAAAGAAAAAACAAAGTCCAAAAGGTTTCAGTAAGGGATTGGGTATCTATACAATGCAACACCATGCAATCAAAGTGATGATGTCTGTCCATATTTATTGTTATGTAAATAAACATGATAAATAAAAAATAGGCCATATGTATAGTATGTATAGTCTGATCTCATCTTTTGTAAATACATTATAGTCTGTGTGTGTGTGTGTGTGTGTGTGTGTGTTTCTATACAAAGTGAACTCTCCTAATTAACATCCAGCCACTTAGCTGACTCACCAGTTGAGTCACTTCTCCCCTTCCACCTGGAAAACATCCGGGGCTGATGCTCGAACCACTGAGTCTTCTGGCTGGAGAGCTGGGGGACTTTGCACCCATTCACTGCTCTCCCACCAGATAGCTCATGTGCTTAGTGGATTCAGTTATGAAGTTCTCTAACCTCTTTATTCCTATTGACTTGTTATTGTAATTTCGTGGTTAAATATTGTATAAATTGAAAATAAATGAGTGAAAACAGAAAAAAGCAACTTTAAAAAACTAATTTCACTTAGTTTTTAAATAGGGTAAGTGCTATTGTATTGGGAATAGGAACATAGGTTGCTAAAAATTCAAGATTCTTCTCTCAGACTGCTGCACAAACATTTATTTATTTATTTTTAGTTTTCTTTCTTCTTCAAAGAAGCCAAAACAAAAATTTGGAGACACAGTGTTATAATGTCTCTATAAGAAAGTCAAAGGTGAACTCCCTTCAGCAGTGACATAAAAGGCTATATCAAAACACTGATATATTTTCATTTAAAATTGAAGATTTAAAATATACATTTAATATTATAATTTCTTATTTCAACTTTTTTTTTGCTTAACCCACTAAATACTAGTCCTAATACTAACACATAAAAAGACTTCTTTTACATATATCTAGAAAAAGAAAGTTATTCCTGATATATCTGGAGGAATATAGTGAGATTCTGGTTGATTTTTACTCTCTTTTTTGTACCTTTCTTCAAAAGTAAGTGTATCTTTAAAAAGTAAGTGTATCTATGACCCCTAAAATTATAAAATATCACAAAGTCAGCATCATTTTTGGAAAGGTAAATAGGAACTTCAGGATTAAGGAAATGAATGATTGTGGGGTGTCCTGGGGCAATGCCATCTGTCTTCCCCTGATATCTGAACTATTTGGATTATGGATTTATAAACCCTAATAGTGATGATGAGTTTGGCTCCTTGGTTCCGCCCCATCCTAAGAGTCAGGTGATGTCAGCACTCAGACATCTCAACACAAGTAATTATCATAAGAAGTGGGGTAGGGACTTGGGCAGAGCAGGGCTTGGGAGGAGAGATGGGCATTCCCAGGAGAGGACTGTGAAGAAGCCAGAGCAGAGTCAGGATGCAAACCCGAGAGGCACCGTTCTGAACTCCTCGGTTCCTTTCATCCACAGAGCTTACAGTGATTGCTAAGTCATGTGCTGACAGAAGTCGCCTTGCAGGAAGATGGGTTCAACTTTCTCATATAAATAAAACCACAAACCTTATTTTTTATAAATGTAATTCTTATAATTATTTATAAATAATTATTCATTCTTGATTTACAGAAGTATCTGTTGAAAATTAACTTTTAACCATAATAACTAATCTAAAATTATAATAAAGTTGTTCAAAGTCTTATGTTAAAAAAAAAGGAAACAAAAATCCGTTCTTTTTTCAATGCCTTTCTACAATACATTGTACTTTGGTGCTGGAAAGGCTGAAGCAATCAGACATGAAAAGAAAAAGAAAACACCTGACAGGTTGAAGTCCTGCCTCTGGAAATAGGGTTATTAATTATGCAAGGATGTTCTGGGAAGATGGAATTTGTGGCAGCTCAAGTAGAAAAGACTTTGTTTGCTCTTGGAGATAACAGTCAAGGCGGGGGAGGGGGGGGCACTTATGAAAGTAAATGGCGGTCTCATCACACACAGCCTAGCTGTGACTGGCACAGGGACTCAGCTTACGGAACAGTCACCAGTCAGGCAGGAGCACAGGACCAGCAAAGGAGCAGCAATGAGACTGGTTCCACCTTCCCTTCCAGTGGCTGTTAGAGCAATGGCAGGCATCTCTCTGAGATTAGAGCCCTGAGAGCATTCAATCCCATTCCAGGCAGAACTTGGTGAATTAACCTCAATCTCATGCCTAGTGATGGGGCTTTGGAGTCAGCTAGACCTGGATTCACCTCCTCCCTCTACCACATCTGAATTCCTCAACACAGAGTTTTAAACCAGTTTAAAGTAGAGGACATGCTGGAGGTTACTTGTGGTCAAATTTGGTCAGCGTGTCCCTGCAAGGTGGCATGTAAAGCAAGTGCTAGTTAAATGCATGAAGGGCACGTCCTCTCTTCTCTCTCATATTTGCACATACACAGAAATCAGTGTAACCCACAAGACTCAGAAGTACATCATTTTTCACATTTTTCTAAATCAACACAAATCTTGCTCAGCCCTCACCTATCTGGCTGGCAGAGTCAGGAGATACAATCTTGGTCATTCTGAGGGTTGCTGCGTACAAGGCCCTGTGATTGTACATGAAGGTGGACCTTGCACAATCCAGAAATTCTGAGGAGGGGCCTAGATCCTCAGACAACCACGCAGATGCTGCTGGTCAAGCCAGTGCATGTCATCCATTTCAGGGTGGTGGCTCTGCTGGTGGTGATCACACCACCTCAGGTACACTTGGCTGCTGGGCCTTCACGTGGCTCCAAGCCATGGTGCTCTGTGCCTAGTCCACCACGCAGCCCCATAGCCCTTCTCCCCCTTCTACCTCCAGGGAATGGAAGGAGGTGGGGCTTCTCAATCCTCCATTATCCCAGTCCTGTGGCTCCCCAGGCTAGGCGTTTGTGCTTTTGAAGGCTCTAACTCCTTTCTTATGGCCCATCTACCTTACTCCCTCCCATCCCCCCTGGAGCTTAAACAGAGAAATTGTCATCTTCCCACAACCATCCTTGTCAAGGGGAGCCCAGATCTTATAACTGAACACTTGAATGAACTTTCTGGGAGGAGAAAGAGAAAATTTACCCTTCTTTTCTCTCTCTTCTTTTAATTTTCTTTCTCTCTGTGTTTGTTATTGAGTCCATAACAACAAAAAGGATCAGATACTGAATAATTTTTCAATAACTCAATACTTTTTAAAATCAGAAAGCCTTTATCAAGTCTTCTAACAGAGCCAAAACAGCCTCTAGGGCAGTGGTTCTCAACCTGTGGGTCGCGACCCCTTTGGGGGTCGAACGACCCTTTCACAGGGGTCGCCTAAGACCATCGGAAAACACATATATAATTACATATTGTTTTTGTGATTAATCACTATGCTTTAATTATGTTCAATTTGTAAATGAAAATACATCCTGCATATCAGATATTTACATTACGATTCATAACAGTAGCAAAATTACAGTTATGTAATTGTTTTCACCTTGGGGCTACTACAAATAAAGCTACTATAAGCCTTTGTGTAAAGGACATTTTTGGTGAACTAAAATGAGCTAAACTGTATCACAAAGGCCATTTGTTTACTCTTCTATTCTCAGGCACAGTGCTTGGTATACAGAAGGCATTCAATAAATGCACTGAATTAATGAGCAAACTAAGAGCACCTAGCACAACCTAAAGGTTCCTTCTGCATCTCTACAATTTTTTCAATTTGGCAACATTTCATAAATGAATTCATATAGCATCCAACCTTTCAACATTCACTTTTTGCACTTAAGGCACATGCCCTTGAGACACATCCAAGTTGTTGGCATGTATCAATAATTCATTCTTTTTTATTTCTGCGTAGTGTCCATGGTCGGGATAACCAGTTTATTTAATTCTCACCCACTGAATAACACTTGCGTTGTTTTCACCTTGGGGCTACTACAAATAAAGCTGCTATAAGCCCTTGTGTAAAGGACATTTTTGGTGAACCATGTGTTGTGAACATTTTGTGTGAAATAAGTTTGTGTGAAAAAAATTGTTTTGTGAAGATTTGTGTGAACATAAGTTTTCACTTCTCTGAAATAAACGCCCAGGATTAAAATTCATGAGTCATATAGCAAGTATATGTTTAACTTCTAAGAAATTGCCAGACAGGTATCCAGAGTGGCTGTACCATTTTACATGCCCACCAAGAACATATGAAAGATCCAATTTCTCCACATCCTCACCAGCATTTTTTCTTTCAATGTTGTTGTTTTTTTTATTTTAGCCATTCTAATAGGTGCATGGTGGTATCACGTTGTTGTTTTACTTTGCATTTTCTTGATAACTAGTGATGTTTATCATCTTTTGAAATTTACTTGCCGTCTGCATATCTTTCTTCTTTGGTGATGTGTCTAAATCTTTTGCTCATTTTCTAATTGGATTGTTTCATTAGAGTTGAGCTTAAAGGGTTCTTCGTTCTGAAAACAACTCTTTTGTCAGATATGTAATTTGCAAATGTGTTTTCCTAGTCCATATTTTATTCTCTTAACCTAACCAAGTCTTTCACTGAGAAAAACTTTTAATTTAATAAAGTCCAATCAGTTAATTTTTTAAATGAATTGTTATTTTAGATCACGAAGATATTCTCCTATGTCCTCTCCTAAAAGTTTATGGTTTTATATTTTAAATTTAGATCTCTGGTCTATTTTGAGTTTATTTTTGTATAGGATTTGAGGTGTATCAGTCAAGGTTCATTTTATTGGCTATTGATGTCCTATCCATTTGTTTCTGTCAAGTGAGAGAAGAGCACCTGGTTCTACAGGAGTCTCAGAGGTAAGATAGTACTCAGGGAGGTGGGATGTCTGAACAGTCCCTTGCAGAAAAGTAATCGCCCTTACAGGTGTATCTAGAATAAGCTTGATGCTATGGAAACCAAGCATTTCATCAGTGAGTCTTCCTTCTGCAATCCTATTGTGCAATTAAGTACTGTTCATACAGGATCCCTGAGGAGGCTCCTGCTGCCTCTTGCATCACAGCCTCGAGTGAATTTCTGTTTGAAGCAGGAAATGAACATCGGAAATCCCTGTTGCACATGATAACATATTATTTAAGGGTAGGAAAGGGTGTGTCTTATCCAAAGTCTGGTCTCAGAGGTGACAAGGGCCCAAACCAGGAATTCCTTCTATAGCTTCTTTGCCAAGAACAATCTTTCATTCAACAAACATATATTGAGTAGCTACTACATGTCAGGAACTAGGCAATGAAAGATGTAGTGAACAAAACAGATGTCCCCGCCCTCTGGTGGAGTACAGGTAATTATATAGGTACACAATGCTTCCAGCAATGCTTCCTGGAAGAAGTGACACTGAACTTGAGACCTCACAGGTGACTAGTAGAGAGTTAAGTGGAGTGGAGTGGAGTGGAGTGGAGTGGAG
>NW_006283770.1:8618003-8637396 GCF_000327345.1 Myotis davidii
AGAGTGTGTGCAAAGGCCCAGACGTGGGAGTACATGCAGTGGGGTGTGGATCTAAAGCATCCAGTATTACTAGTGTGTAAGGGGAAAGGGCAATGGCTAAGGCTGCCCAGGTCAGACCATGAAGGGCCTTAAAAGTCACTGTGGAATTTACGGCCAAAAGAAAGTCATGGCCAAGGAATCCAGCCATTTCATGAGGACACCAGAAATCCACTGGAGGGCTCCTAGCAGGGATGTAACAGACCCACATTTACAGTGTAGAACTTTCTCCAGCACCATGGAGACAGATTGGTGGGAATCTAGGTGACTGGCTAGGGTGTTGGTCAGGAGATTGTTACAAGAGATAATGGGACCAGAATGGGGACAGTGGAGAATGGTTGATGCATTAGCATTGGAGTAGGATCTGTGGCTTACGGAGAGAGGATGAGGTTTTAAGATCACTTTGAGAAATAGAGGCCAGAGTTGTGCAGAGAAACAGAAGTGAGTTGAGGAATCAGTTGCAGTTGGAACCATTGTGTGGACACTCCTACTAAGGAAGAGCAAGCTTATTCCTTCTCCCTTGTGACCCTTCCATGTTTGACAAAGTCCTGCTTGAGCAGAATTCTGCTTCCCTGTAACTTCCTGGCCTTGGTCCAACTTTGGCCCTGAGGGACCACACAGAACTAGTCCACCTCTGCTAGTTCACAGCAGCCCTTGACCATTTTATAGACACAAGTCAAGTTCTCGCAAACTTTCTTTTCTTCAACTTACAACTAGTTTCTATAATCACGTCTCATTTGGCATGGTTCCCACCCCTCCTCTTTCGGTAGTCCTCTACCTCCTATCTTCAATTTAATCACTTGGTGTCAGAAACCTGGATAGAATCCATTCAGCCAGAAAACAGCAAGCCTCCCTTTCTGGAGCCTGTACATTCTTTCCCAGCACCCCTCCACCCAATACTTCTGCCCTTGTCATGGAAGTTGCCTCCCTTCCCTGAACATTAGAGCCTACATCCCCCTCAGTGAGATCTGTGGTCACCCTGGGCATTGGGGACAGGACTGGGCTCAGAGCCTCAGGTGGGGAAACAGGTTTGACAAGGTTATCACTGACTCACCTCTGACAGTAGGCAAGCTGGGAGCACATGACCCAGCCTCAGACAGAAATGGATTTCCTGCCTTTTTTCTGCTGAGAATCATGACACCAAGGACTAACCACTGACTGGTGTGGGGTGTGGAGTTTGTTAGGAAAACAGAGTTGGGATACTGGTTCTGTCTTCGGGAACTATGTAACATTTTTAGGAGAGAGGAGAGAGAATAGGTGGTCAGAGAGAATGCGTTTACAGAGCAGATGAGGTCACAGCTACCAGTAGTCCTTGAAGGACAGGGGGATATCAGCTGGTGAGAAGAGTAAGGCGGTGCTGTGGGATGGAAAGGTCAGAGTGTCTAAGGTGGGCACAGCAGGAAAAGAAGATACTGTGGTCAGAGCAGAGACTCTTCATATGTGAACATTGAGAAAACATGCAGCAAATGAAGACTGGAGCATATTGGGATGCCAGCCATAGACTTCTGTGGTTTTTAGGCAGACCTGAACTTACTGTGGTTACTGCAGTTACAAGGGGCAAAACAGGTCCCGTAAGGGTAAAGCGAAAAAGTCCGCCTTGGCAATTAGCACTCAGGTCACCGCAGAGCTCACAGTATTGGCATCTGCTCCAACAGGAAAACCCGCATGCCTGTAAATGACATTCTAAACCCTCCCGTTTGGGCTGTGGCACCAGCATGACCAAGCCATGCTTGGCAAAGGATGGATCCTGTCTGGCTGTGGGCTGATGGCACGGATGAAACCCAATATTACCTTGGGGAATTGACTGAGTTCCAAGTTCTGAGTTTAGAACTTTGTTTGCCCTATGTTGACCAATCTCCACTGGGATTAAAAGGAGGTGGATGTATCTTTGTCATTAAATACATCATGACAAATTAGCCATTCATTCAAAAATGGGCATGAGCAATTGCTATTTACATTAAATGTATGTGTATTGGATGGATGGATGGATGGATGGATGGATGGATGGATGGATGGATGGAGAGATCCAGGACCTGGTTCACAGTATTACTTACCATCTGGACATATGAACCAGGATATTTTCAGTTACAAGTGACATAAATCTAAATCTAAGTAGCTTATGAGGGAATAAGATATGCATTGACTTATATATTTGAAAACTCTTCAAGAGTTTAAAAAGTCCCTTCTTATCTTGTACTTCTGTTTTCTTCTGTGTTAGCTTCATCTTTGGACAGTCTTTCCCCTACCCAGTGGCCAGGTGCACAATCAGCAACTCCAGGCTTTCATTCATCTAGTTTAGCAACCCCAAAAGAAAAAGTGCCTTTCTCCCAAGAGCTCTAGAAAAAGTCCTTAAGAGGGTTCTCACTGGCCCAGCGTGGGTCATGCATTCATCTTTGGACAAATCCCATGGCTAGGAGACTGCAACATTCTGATTGGCTGGGCATTCCCACAAAGTCTAGAGGTGATGTCAGCTCCAGCCCTATGGACTGACAGTGAGGACAGGAAGGCATTCCCAGAGGAGAAGGGAATGGATGCTGGGCAGGCAAAAAGCTCAGCCATCCTTTCTCTGGGTAACCGTAAGGCAGTCTCTTTGCCACTTGGAACCTGATTGTCCTCACTGCACAGGCTTCTTGTGATGTGAAAGCCCTTTGACAAGGTGGGGTTATGGTTTTCTCTGGTCATTTATTAGTAGCCACCATGGCTCCTCTGGCTCCTCCTCCTCCTTGAAGCCTTCCCCCAATATGTTGGCCTTCAAATTCCTCCCATTTCTGACTTAGGCCATTTAACTTTTCATGCCACCCATTGGATGACTAATCATCAAGTATATCTGGAGCAGAAAAAGTGCCTAGACTCTTGCCAGACCCAACAAGAAATATTACAATGAATAAAACCTTCTCGTTCCACATAGAAGACTCCCAATGTAGTTAGTGGCAAATCTAGCATTGTTTCCTAATTGCTTTGTCTATAAGTTTCATCCCCCAAATAAACCACCGGTTCTTTGTGAGCAAGGCCATGCCTCAGCCTTCTGTCATCTTGAGAGCATCAATCCTTTGCTGCTTGGCTTTTTGGCCAAGGTCAAGTGTGGAGAGTACCAGTCAAGGGCCCTTGGAGGCCCCATCACTGACATGGTTGGAAGCCCTACCCCCTGGGTTCTGACCTTCCTCTTTAAAGGACCCCCATGCTCCCAACAACCCAGTCCTCCTCTCTGTTGCCTCATACTATGTGCCTTGCTTCCCACACCATCTCATCCTGAGGCCCTCAGTCACCACAACATTGGTACCCTCACGCCCAACTTAACAGTGACTTCCATCTTTAGTTTATGAAGCCACTAGAGCTCTGTGGCCCTGGCTGCCCTTTGGATCTAGCCACTTCCAAGCTGAGGAGGAAAAGATCTCCCTCTAGCTTGTATCACACCATCTTGGAAGGCCAGAAGCAGAGTGGCAGCTTCGAGATATGCTCCTTTATTCAACAAATATCTTCTGAGCATCCACCCTTCTGTGCCCAGAACATGTGCTGGGGAAAGTGGTAAAGAGGCAGGCAGAGTCCTGTCTGTCCTTCAAGAGTTCACAAACCAGTAGGAAAGACTCCCCACCCAAACCTGGGAGAGAAGCTTCTCACACCTCCACAGTGATCTCTTCTATTTCATCCATCCTGGAACATGGATGAAAGGAACCTGGTACAACTGCCCCAAATGGCTTGGTTGTGGTTCAAGGGAGGAGGGAGGAAAGGAGAGGAATGACTCTCATGATCAGCAACTCAAAATGGTCCTTTGTGTCATTTGTGAATCATGTCCCTGGACTTAGCACGTGGACCCAAACTCATTCTCTCCACTTACTGCTAAGGACACAAGCTGGAGCATCTTAGCTTTGGCTTCAGGCATCAGGGCTCTCCAGGGAGGTGCCTGTGCTTACACCAATGTACCCCAATCTTCAGTGGGTATATGCATAAACCCTTACTTCCCTTACATCCTTCATGTCACCTAACACAGTCCTGTGTGCTAGACACCAGCTCAAAGGACAACTGATGGGTAAGTCTAACGTGAAATGAAGCCAGTCAGATTGAATGGCCCTCCCCTAGGCTCTTCCAGACAGAAGTTGATTTTTGAAAAATGAGGAGCATTTTCTGATCCATCTCCTCTTCACTTGAACCCCTTCTGAAGGTAGGCATTTCCCTGGCACAAATCTATTCTTCTCTCCTTTGAACTCAGAGGTGAAATGACTCCTGGGAACTCAGGGGTGAAATGAAGTCCCCCACCGCCACCCCTTTTCTGACATTAAAATCAGTCTCTGTCTTTCATATCCACACAGGAGGGGGGTGGGGCTCCACTAATGAATGTTTGAGAAACCCTTTGAGATCTTGGATGAAAGGCACCTTATAAAATACAATTAAAAATAATAGGGGTAATTACTAGCTGGGCTTGTCCCTGTAGGATAATTAGAGAGTTTTCCTCTGGCAGATTCTGAATTTGCACAGAAACACAAGGGTTCAAACAGCAAAACTGATCTGAGATTTCAGGGGTCACTGTTATGCTTCCTCCATTCAAAGATCCTGTTCTGGAGTCTCTTCTGAAATCTGAGGTGCATTGCATCAGGCTATAGCTAGAAAGGATTTTTGAGACAATCTGTCCAACCTCCTTATTTGCAGATAAAGCCAGTGAGGTCCAGAGAGATGATGTAACTGGCTCAAAGTTGCCCAGCAAGTGTGAGAGAGCCACAACTCTAGAGGTCCACCCCCTGGACACCCCAATTTGGGGGCTACTGTAACCACTCCTAATCAATAACACACCCTTTCCAATCTCTACATACTGGTGACCGTCTACGGTGCAGTAGACGATTGGAATAAGAGCCAGACAGCTGAATTCAAATACCAGTTCTGACACTTATGAAAGACAATAGCTGGCAAGTAAGCCTCATTTCCTTGTGTGTAAAATGGGCATAATAATACCTATCTTGTAGGGTTGCTGGGTGGAACCAGTGAGCGATGCACACCGAAGCACCTGGCATGGAGCATGTGTTCTGTCGATGCTGCAAGAATGAGTCTTGGCAGTTCGAGGGCTTTACCTACAGTCTGCTTTATATAGCTACTAGAGGCCCAATGCATGAAAATCGTGCAAGGGGCTCAGCCTGCACTGCTGCAGCTTCATCCAGAAGGTCATCCAGAAGGTCGTCCAGAAGGACGTCTGGTCTAATTAGCATATTAAACTTTTATTGTTATAGATGTTCGGGCTGTACTTAATGAGCACCTATTATGTGCCGAACACTGCAAAGCTCTCCAGTACTTTAGCTCATTTAGTCAGTATCACATCCCATGAGATGGGCCATGCGAAATTGAGGTTCAGGGAAGTTAGTTAACTTGTCCAAGACCACACAGCTGAAGGGAAGGGAAGCCTGGAAACTGTGCTCTCAGCCACGATGCAGGCTGCCTTCCTTCATGAAAACAAGCATGAACTTTGATGTAACCACACTGAAGCCACCTAAGGATTCTCTGCTGTGACACGGGAGAGGAGGCATGCAGAGGAGTGGGCAGGGACTGGTTGCAGCCTAAGGTTTCAGGGGTCACTGTTATGCTTCCTCCATTCAAAGATCCTGTTCTGAATCTTTGAAGCATTTTTGCTTTCAAGGTTGTGAAAATGAAACTCTTCTCCTTTCATAAGGCTTATTTATTCTGAGGGGCTGCACTGATGCAAGGAGTCAAATGATCTTTCCCAAGAAGGGCAGTCAGTAGCTGGAGCTGAATAATTTGTAACCAAGAACCCTAGATTCAAGTCCTGGATCTGCTCCTTAGAAGCCAATTACCTTTGCTCAAGTCCTTAAGATCTCTGTCTTTGGAGTTTCGTGTTCCTGGTTTGTTTGATGGAATGACATGTCCCACTTGCCCCCTCACTGGGGGTCTTCTGAGGATCAAATGGGAATGAACACGGAGGTACCTTGTCAATTGCAACCTTCTGTACAAATGTAAATCCTTGCTGTCACTGCTGCTGCTTAGAAGATTTTTCAGTGTAGTAAAGAAGGTGGCTGAAGCCCCAGGCTGGCGGACTTCAGCAAGACTGACTCAACACACTTGGCGGGCAGGGGACGGTACACATTCCTTGTCTCCAGAGGACAGCTCTGAGTGCTCGGAGCTCTGAGCTCAGATTATTTGGTTGGGGGAAGGCATTTTAGGGACTTGGCCCTTTGAAGTTCAATTGTAAACGTAATGGGTTCCATTTATTTCAGGTTTTAATTTTTTCCCAGCTGAAACCCAAGATGGAGACCTGCTGGGCCACACACCCTTCTTCTGTGTGCATAGAGGAAACCAGGTCCCTGTGACGGCCCTCGGGAGAGGCCGGAATGGAGGAAAGAAGCTTCTCTGAGAGTCGTTAATCACTCATCAATTTCCTCATCAATCAAGACTTTTCCAAATACTTCCTAGAAACTAGAACAACCAGGACTGTATTCTTCTGACTACCCTGCTCAGAATGGCTGACTCTGAGTCATCCTTTCCAGAGATTTCCAAGGTTGACTAACAGAATGACAATGCGTCAGACTATGGGAGCCCAAGGAAATTCGCAAGTCACCCTCTGCCAGACACCTAACACCCTCAGTGAAGGGCACACCCTCACATCGTTAGACACTCTTTGGCCACTGACTGCCTCCATGGGGTTCTCACAGTCCATTTCTCTGGCTACCCTGCTCTGGTCCTTAGAGCAGAGGCAGAATGGAAAATGACATTTTGAATTGTCATAAGCAGTTTAGGAATTGGTTAGAGCCCAGTGTATTGGGGAACATTTTCATGAGGAAATGAGAACCTGATGATTCATTTCAGGGCCATGTGTGAGCTCTGTGTTTTTTTTTACTTCAAAGCACAGTGAGTATTGTGCCACATGGACTCTGGACATTTGGGAGAATTCCTGGAAGCCCTGTGTGTCCTGAGGAGGGAGCATGGACCACCAACTACTCCCACCCCGCCTCTTTCCTCCTCCAGAACATTGATGCAGGCAGCACCCAATAGGAGGAAGAGTCAGCAGAGGCCTGGCTCACAGGGTGTCTGGGTGCCCTGGGAAGAGGGTTCCTAGATGTGCTGGGCATCTTTATGTCCCACTGCACCTATCCTAGGCTCATCTTTTTCATTTGGCCGCGTGCTGTGGCAACCAGCTGTATGACAGCTACACAGAATATCTCTTACTTTCAGACAGCTACTCATTAGCTGTGTGATCTTGGACAAATTTCTTAACCTCTCTGTGTCTTAATTTCATCACATAGAAAAGGGGGGTGGTGATAAGGGTACCTAGTTCATATGGTTGTAGTGAGGATTATATGATTTAATAAATATAGAGTGCTTTAGCAATGCTTGGCACAGATAGATGGTGCTGTAATTACTATCATCACTATTATTGTCATCACTGTTATTACTCTATCTAGGACCTGGTACTAGAGGAGGAAGATCAAGCTCCCTAGCTCTGAATCTGCTGAGTTGGAGCCTGACTTACCATGGATGGGAGTGGACTTCAGTCCTCAGGCCTGTGGGGTGGGAGTGGGGGTAGGGCAGGGAGGACAGGAACTGCCACTTATCAAAGGTGCAGAATCACAGAGGATTCTCCTCACACCGCAGGGAGAAGATGCTCTCTCTATTTCCTTTATAGAAATGAGGAAACCAAGGCTGGAAGAGCTGGTGGGACTTGCCCAAGGTCACATGGCCAGGAATGGCTGACCAGGGCTGCAGCCAAACCCAGTGAGCTTGGTCTCTATGGCCCCATGGGAGAAGGGGGCAGAGGCAGGAAAGGAAAGTGTGTGTCTCTATTACTGCTGCCTGATATTATCTAGGAAGAAGAGAGAGGTGGCAGAGAGGTGCCTCCCAGCTCCCTGCACCTGCCCACAAATACTGCAGGGTATCACCTGTCAGGGCTCTGAGAGAAGGTGGACCCTGGGCACTGCTTCCCTGATGTATAACCAGGGGGTCAGGCTCTGGGTGAGGTGAGCAGGAGATAGGACGTCTGTTATAAAGAGCACTGGGCCAGGAGTCAGGACATGGATTTCAGGCCTGGCTCTCCGCACAAATTCCAGCACCAAAAGCAGAACCTGCCAGGCAGTGGGTCTCAATCAATATTTATTTAATAAGTGGATGAATAAACCAATGAACGAATGGTCTCTGCTCTCAGGAAGTTCCCAACCTAAAGGACAGACCCATAAATATCAAGATAGAGCAGCGTGTGCAGAGCATGGGAGTTACAACTGAGGAAAGTACCCTATAACTGGCTTTATTCCAAACGAGAGCTCGAAGGATAAAGGGGATTCCAAGAGGCAGAGAAGAGGGAAGAGCACAGAGCCTAAGGCTTGCGTGCACACAGGATTGGAGGTATTTGGGAGGTACAGGAAAAGACAGTTTGATGCTGTATGGATCCTTCCATTCTGGAACATATTCTGCTCCAGTAAGCCCTTCCTCTTCATTCTCCCAAGGCACAACTCCCCACTCCAATCTGTAAATGGGCATGAGCCCAACCCTCCTACACTGGTTTTCTAAAGTCCGGCCCCATCCCAGGAGCTGGTTTAGTACAGTGACCTGTCAGTTCCCAGACCCCACAGGTCTCCTCCATCCAGCAACCACAACAAGGCCTGGTTCCACCCAGCCCTCAGAAAGCTGCAGTTTAAGTGGAACCCAGTCTGGGTCTGGACCTCTGCCCTCCTCCTTGGCTGTCCAACCCGCCACCACAGTGTTCACTCACACACCCTCCCCACCTAGCCCTGGTCTAACCCTAGCAGAGGAAGCTGGAGAAAACCAGACTGCTGAGCCTCACCAGGTAGTAGCCGGATCCTAAGGAACCCAGGCGAAAAGGGCGACATGAAGGTCACTGGGGCTCACTGAAGCCACAAAGACACATAGAGGAGCTGCATTCTGCTGGGACCTACATGGCAGAGAGTTTCGCTCTTCTGCTCCTCAACAAGTGTCCGTGAGAGCTGAAGAATTATACCAACTAGTTATAATGATCCTCTACAACAGCGGTTCTCAACCTGTGGGTCACGACCCCTTTGGCAGTAGAACGACCCTTTCACAGGGGTCGCCTAAGACCATCCTGCATATCAGATATTTACATTACGATTCATAACAGTAGCAACATTACAGTGATGAAGTAGCAACGAAAATAATTTTATGGTTGGGTCACAACATGGGGAACTGTATTTAAAGGGCCAGAAGGTTGAGAACCACTGCTCTACAACTTTATGGGGCTTTCCAGTCTATAGCCCACATTTCCACGAGGTGTCTACTCTAATAGAGACGCAGCAACAGACATGAAACTGGGGCTCTCAGAGCACAGCAGCATTGGAAGAGCCGAGTGCAGCCCACTGCCGGCCCCAAAGATTCAAGTGGCTGATGTGGGCCGCGTAGCTTCAGACCCTGCTGGCCTTGAGGTCCTGGATTTCAAGACCCAGCTTCAGAGGCTTGTGGAAGTCTGGGAAAGGAGTAGGGATAGTAAAGATGATGATGGTGAAGATGAGCAGGTTCTGGTCAGTCACAGGATTTTTTTACCTTGTGCTAAGCACTCAATTGTGACTTTAGTGACTCACAACAACACTATAGGCAGACGTCACCATTTCACAAATGGGGAAACTGGGGGTTAGTGACTGAGGGTAAGTAACTGAACTGTTAGTAAGGCTAAATTAGTTAGCAATCCTGTTAGAGCCAGGACTTGAGGCTGGGAATGACCATTCCAGAGGTTAAAGTCATGGACACGGCCCCACACTGTCCTCACTGCCATTTATGAATAACCAGCTAGAAAAAAAATGGGTTCCCTTCACTATCCTACTATATTTATATATATATAATCTTCACCCAAGGACATGCTTAGAGCGAAGAAGGAAGAGATCGAAACAATTGAACCGGCAACCTTTCCGTGCACAGGACAGCGATGCTCAACCAACACGATCCTACTTTAAATTGGACCTCTTCTTAGAGCAATCTATTAAACTAAAAAAATAAACTAATTAAATAAATAAAATTAAAAAAAAAAATTGGACCTCTTCCCAAACTTCAGTGGCTTCCGCTCCCTCTTCCCTAGTCTAGCATTACATGATCCCTCACAGTAATCATTGACTGCCACCTAGTGGTGCCAGGTGGAATGTCACATTTTTTGTATTCCTTTTTCATCTGATGTGATACTTCAATGACCAGAAGCCTTTGCTTCCCCTTGCTTCTGCCTCCCTAAGAATCCCGACAGGCAGACATGATTCCTGTTTTATGAATGACTAAGTGGATATCACATTGCATAGACATTAAGTCTATCATATACTGAGCATCATATACTGAGCGTGACCGACCTTGACTAGACGTTATATTTGGTTTTGGTGCCACAATAATAATTTTTTTTCTTGGCTTTTTAAAATAAAATGTTCCTTCTTTCCCTTTTATCTCCCATGCTAGCTCTGCCATATATCAAAATTTGGTGTTCAAGTGAATCTGTTTCTGAGCTATTTTTCTAATCTACTGACCTATTTGTGTACCCCTAGGTCTGTGCCATGTAGTCTTAAATACTACAAGTGATGATAAAGTGAAGATCCTTTCTCCGAATGCTTCTTTGTCAAAAGAATGTTATCTATTTTTATGTTTCTTTTAAAATTCATATATCAGCTTGTTAAAGATTTAAATAATTCTATTGAGATTTTTATTGGAATTGCATTGAATATACAATAGAGAAATTTAAAATAATTCATATCTTTTCAATGTTAAAAGTTCTTATGCATGAACATGTGCTGTCTCTTCACTCATTTAACTGTCTATCAGAATTGACCAACCTGGGGGCTAAGAAACACATTTCCTTTTTGGAAAAGGGTGAGATTATTAGCAGTGCAGGTCCCACACCAACAAAATCACCCAATGGAGAAAGAGTCAGGGGGAAGAACTTCTGGGGGGAAGGGGCATGGCACACTCTGGGGCGGGGAGCCTAGAGTTATGTTCCCTGTTCTGTGTCTGACAGGTATGTGACCTTGACAGTGCACGTGCCCTTGCTGACTCTCAGATTTTCCATCTGTAATGTGGTGATGAGGGTCCCCTCCACCTATGAAATCTGGATCTCTATGAGCTTTGGGGAGATGCTGATGGGGTGAAAGAAACCAATATGGCTCAGCACAACGCAGGGAGCTTCAAGAGAGAGCAGAACACCAAGGTGCAGTGGGCAGATGCCTTCCACGGCAGTTTGCTGACAATTGAATACGGTCATATCAAACAAGACATCTCAACCAGACTTTCACTTAATCAAATCAAGCTTATAAACAGTGCATAGAAATATCTCCTGATTGTAATTTCAACAGGCACTGGGACTTTTGTCTGTGATATTCACCCCCTGATTCCCCCGTGCCTACAACAGTGCCTGGCACAAAGTAGACATTTAATAAATATATGTTAATGAAATTATGTGGTACTTTGTGTGGGGGGAGACATTCTAATCAGGAAAGCTAGAATATTGGTTTTCCAAGCTTTTTTTATTTCTAGAATCTCCCCAGACCTACACATCATGTTCCCTGACAGCAGATCAAAATGGATGGCAGACAGGAGAACACAGAATGAAAGAACAAACAGAGAGGAAGGAGCAGAGAGAGGCAGGAGCTGGCTCGCCCCAGTCAGGCGAACATGGCGCCAGGCTTCCCTCGCCACACAGCTAACAGAAGCCCTAGAACTCCTGTCTCCATGATCCCCGGATTTTCTGAGAAACCTGGCTGTTGCTTAAACAAGAGCACTTTGACCTAAAAGGCAAAGAAATGGAAAGAAAAGAATTTAACCAGCCTTTACCTTCCTTCTCCTCTGTCCTAGTAGAAAGTCAGTTCAGAGCTGCCTTGAAGTAGGAAGTTCTTCCTGGAGCTCTTGACTCTGAATGAATATCTGGTCCTCTGATAGGGAAGATTCTTGCACAATGTGCTGCCTTATCTGGTGTCACCAAGAGCCTGAGAAGCCATGTGATTTCCTATGCAAGGACTGCAGACAACAATAACTCAGTGAGAAGGGGCACCGTGCTCTCATGAGGGAGTTGCTGCCTCCTGCCCTCCTCAGCTCACCCCAGCTTCACTCCTCTTTCTGACTGTTCTTCCCTTTATCCAGCCAGTAGTTCAAGCTAATCTTAATCATTTGCTCCAGCCCCCTGTGGCTCTGCCACCTATGTTAACCGTCATTCTCAAAACTGTAGTCTTCCAGCCTGACCAAGAAGACACAAGAGATTGTAAAATCACTCCCCACCAGTGTTTTTATAGGAAGGATTCTGTAACCCAGTGACTTTTCTGCCCCCACTCCAACCCCAGCATATGCTGCTTCCACTTCCCCAAAGTGATCCTCAATATCACAGTGACCTGCTCCCCATTCTTTCAATACACTGCTTTCCAAATTTTACAGGAAGTGAGAAACGAATCTAAGGCAACTACAGCTGAGTCTATTTCCTACAAGGGCTGTGCTTCTTAGATGCTGGGTAAATTTTAAACTGGACTTTACCCTGCCCAATAGTCTTTGTCTTCATTTTGTTTTGCTCTTCTACTGCTCTAAAAGTTCTCTGCCCAGAATGACTACCCAACCCACATCTCCCCACGCCATCTATTCAATCACTAATTCACTCATGCTTGTAGACTCAACGTGTGCACTTAAAAAGAAATATGCTGGTCATTGGGCCAGATACTGTTCCAAGCACTGAGACACGAAGTCATGGTCATTATTCTCAAAACACAGTGCAAAGAGAGAGCAATATGTCCTGAGATGCTTAAAGAACTACAGGATACATACTTTCATATGGACATGTTTGTGGTTGTGTGAGCAAAAAAAAAGAGCCAAATAGAATTTGTTTTAGCAAAAATGGGTTGTCATTAATTCAAACGATGGAGAATCTGCAAGAGAAGCTAGCTCCAGCATAGCAAATCCAGAGATCAAATGACATCATAAGGATACTCCCACTTTCTTGGTTTCATTGCATGTCCTGGGTTTCTCTGGCTGGTGATGGCCACATGGAGTGGAATGACAACAGACCCTGACACAGGGATGAGCAGCACCCACTCAAAATATATCTGTGCAAGTTTATGTAGTAAAATCAGCCACACACACACACATAAACCTGAGCACAGGTGCTTCCCCGGTGTGTGAGCCCTGGTGTCCGGGGGGAGGGTAGCAGTGGGAATGAGAGTGAGCTTGGCAGACACCCCACATTCTCATCATACCTCTGTCCCTGTCACCCCTGTCCCCAGGTAGCCAGAAAGAGGTCGCAGCACCCTCCTCCCTGCCCCCCAGGCTCTAAGGGAGGTTGGTTGCCACTGCCCACCCCCAGTTCCCTGTCCCAGCCCAGGGCCGGCCCCAATCAGGAGATCAGGGCCTGCCAGCCGCTGGTCACAGTCTATGAGATGATCAATACCGGGACAGGCCTCCCCCGCTACCTCCCAGCTCCCTCAGCGCCTGCGAGCTGGGCAGTGGCCCTGCCCCCACCCCCCTCCCCCCACTACCACTGGGCCAGCAGTGCCTCCACTGCTGCCCATTGCCAGTGCTGCCTGGCTGATGCCAGCCATGTTCTGCACTGCCCCCTGGTGGTCAGTGCACGTCATAGCAAGCAGCCAAACTAGTCGAACTCCTGGTTGAGGGGACAATTTGCATATTAGACTTTCATTATATAGGATTTTGTCCAAGGTATGCATTATACATATTTTTCCAGATTGTTGTTTGACTTGCTGATGTTGGCCATGCAAGAAAATTATTTTCATAGTTTTTTTAAATCATTATTTTCACTTATGGTTTCTGAGTTTTGTGTCATGGTTAGAGACACAAAACTACAAAGATTACAAAAGAATTTTCTCATGTTCTCTTTTAATGCTATATGATTTTCTTATTCATATTTAATATGCAATCCATTTGAAATGTATCAGGGTGTAAAATGTGAAGTATAATATCTTCTATGTTTTACTCTAAATGGCTTCCCAGTTGCCCATAACAATCATTAAATAGTTCACCTCCAGGTCTTCCATTTTTTTTTAACCTTTTTTTTCTTTTTCTTTTTTTTCAGTGAGGAGAGGGAGAGATAGATAGAAACATCAATGATGAGTAAGATTCATTGGTTGGCTGCCTTCTGCACACCCCTTACTGGGGATCAAGCCTGCAACCTGGGCATGTGCCCTGATTGAAAATCAAACCATGATCTCATAAGTCGATGCCCAACCACTGAGCCAGACTGACCTGGCCAGACCTTCCATTTTTAAATAGCCCCCTCAGCACAAGCTGACTCCATGTGCACAGATTTAAAAAATTAGAACATATAATAAAATGAAACTTCAACTACTTCTGGAGAAAATAGAAAGGTGCGACCTCTTTCTGGCTACCTGGGGGCAGGGGTGACAGGGACAGAGACTTTCTACCAGGCTCTGTCCATCTCTCTGCCAGTTTGTATATTAACACAACATGGTTGTTTTCACTAACACTTTAGAATAGCCTCCAATATCTGTTAGAGCGACGCAGTTCTCACACCTTTCTATTTTCTCCAGAAGTAGTTGAAGTTTCATTTTACTATATGTTCTAATTTTTTTTAATCTGTGAGAAAGCTATTAACATCTGCAGAGGAATTTTATTCCCAGCCATCTTTCTGAGCTGTCTTTCACTGTCGTGATTGTCAGTTGATTCCCTGGGATTTGCCAGGGGGATTATCCTGCCATTCTCTCCTAAGCCAACTCCTGCAACCTTCCAGCCTCACCATCCTCTGGAACTATGCCTGTCATGATCGGCAATGATTCTACACTGCCTGTCCCAAGTTTAACTCTTAGTCTTCATCTTCGTCTCTCGAGTTGGATTGAAGCTATTGCTCACTCCCGTGTTCACATCATTTCCTCAGTTCAGCCTCAGGATGCAGTGCTCTCCTTCTTTACGCCTCCTTCGGTAGCTGCTGCTTTCTACTGCGGTGGCTGGGCCAACCTCTTCTCCCAGAAGGGTGGAGGCCCTAATGCCGAGTCTCAAAACTCTTCTCCATCAACACTCTTTTCCTGGGTGAGCTCACTCAGTTCATCTGGAATGTACCAACATAGTTCAGTGTATATTCATCGCTGCATCTTCCCTGCCTGGATCACTGCCTGGCACAGCATAGGCACACAGTAGACTTGGGCAAACACAGAAATGAGTGAATAAGTTTCTCTCATTGTTTCAAATGCTTCATAGTTAACTTTTTGAGGAAATGACATGTCACTCAATTTGGCTGTGGCATGGGCACATGAAAGGAAGTCATAGGAGCTAAAGCTGAAAACACTGGTCATCCCCACATCATGTGAAAATACTAGCTAACAAATGTCATAAGGAGAGAGAGGGGGGTTAGTGGTAGTGCATGTGGTGTGCTAAATTCCTTATGTTTTATAAGGAAACACCATATACACAGTTGTTGATATTGATATCTCAGAACTAGAAATGAAGTTTATTATGCAAAGCTATAGAATAACTTGTAAAGGAGTTAAAAATGGGGAGTGCGAGCACCAGTTGCCATTGGGAGATGAGATTAAGAAAGACTTCACATTTCATTCTGGTGTCCTCTGAAATAAGTTAATGTGCATACATCACTCCTGAGAGTAAATGGAAATAGGTCAGATGAACCAGGCCATGCAGGGCCCTGAATGCCCAGCAAACTCTTCTTTAGCTATGGAAGCTCACATTGCCTGCTGGGTGGGCTTCCTGCACACGCCCACAGCGGGCAGTGACATGCTGCAGCTCAGCCATTCCTCACTGGAGGGGGACCCGATGGGGTAAAATGGACAGAGGAAGAGATAAGTCACTTGTCCTGAGAAGCATCTCGTGAGGCCCTTGTCTCACATCTCCAGATTCTCACTTGCCAGTGCTCCTTGTGCAGGAAGTCACAGGGGCTGCCCAGCATCTTGATAAGCCTCTCTTGGTCATCAGGTTCCACTCCTGCTCCTGCAGACACCTCCTATCCAGGGGTAGGAGAGCATTCTCTGGTGCTCAGCACGCCCTAGAAAGCTCCTCTTCTACTCACCACCTTCAACTAGAAGATGGCGCTCAGGTAAGAGTCAGCTCAGAACTATTTTCTCTCAAAGGTAGTTTTATTTTCTCACTCTTAGTCCACATGGTCACGACTGCATCTTGGGGTGGAGCGTGCAAAGAGCCATGGGCACCCATGAAGGAGAGTCCAGAGACATGAAGCTCCTCAGGGAAGCTTTGGGTGCTGGTAGCTTAGGCTGTGAGGGACCCAGGTTCTTTCTGCTTCACAGACACTGTTTTCAAACCTGAATTGTTGTTAATAACTCAGCTTGCACACATTAGCTTACTGTTCAGTGGATTTGTTTGTTATATGTTTGTATCTTTCTTGTCCCAGCAAAAAACACAAGGCACAAACTTATGAGTAATTGAAGAGAGTTTAATAAAGGGACTATGTACAAAGGGGTGAGGAGAAGTAAGGGAAATTGATAAAGATAGAGAGGCCCCTAAAGATAAGTCATAATAGGGAGCTACTGCTGAAGGGTAGAGGGAAAGAAGGTGACCAGAACACAGGGAGCTCTGTGGCAGTGGTTGTCATTGTGACCATAAGAAAGGCAACTAGACAGGGGCTATGTCCTTAGGCAGAGTAACACCATCATGGCCAACTCACAGCCTGACAGCAGAGAGCCAGGGAGTTGCAGCCTGCCTTCCTCCTGCCCTCCTATCACCTGCCAGTGTCTCTCCTTCCTGAGATCACCCAGGAGACAGAGGTGAGCCCAGTGGTAAGGGAAATAGACATGTCCTCCTAGGACACAGAGGAGGGTAGAGAAGCAGGAAATGAAATTTGATGTCAAATGAAGAGAATAGACTATTCTCCTCCTGCCTCCAGCAGACACGACATGGGCTCCAACTATGAGTGGAGACATATGGACTACAGAATATTCCATGTCAGCAGAGGGTCCGTGTTATGTAAACAGAGCCCTGACTCTAGAGTCAGAGAGATCTGGGTTTGAATCCAGGTTCCAGGACTCCCAGGCAGTTAAGCCTTTGGTATTGTGTTCTCTGCAAGCCTCCATTCCCCACCTCTGTAACACAGACAGTAATTCCCAGGTAGCAGGGTGGCCATGAGACTCACTGATCATGCACCAGGTGCTCAAATCTTGTTTCTGTTCCAGTGGCACCAGTGGAGGGTTCTCGACCATGAATCTATCTGTCACAGCCTGGAGCAGTGAATTAACATCAATAAGTGGAAGAGAACAAACTTTCAAAACGGAGCTCCTAATTCTGCAATTGCTGACAGCCATCGTGGCCCTGGTGGGGCTGGCGGAGAACTCGGTGGTGCTCTGGCTCCTGGGCTTCCGCATGCGCAGGAACGCCTTCTCCGTCTACATCCTCAACCTGGCTGGAGCCGACTTCCTCTTACTCTGCTGTTATATTATAGATGCCCTAGAAACACTCATCAGAAACTTCTTTCTTATCTCCATATCCATCCCGCACTTTTTCATGACTGTGTCCGTGTTTGCCTACATCTCAGGCCTGAGCTTTCTCAGCGCCATCAGCACGGAGCGCTGCCTGTCTGTCCTGTGGCCCATCTGGTACCGCTGCCGCCGCCCCAGAAACCGATCAGCGGGCATGTGTGCCCTGCTGTGGGCCCTGTCCCTGCTGCTGAGCATCCTGGAAGGGAACTACTGTGGCTTCCTGGTGAGGAGCATGCATCATGTTTGGTGCCCAGTGTTGGATTTCATCACTGTGGCGTGGCTGACTTTGTTATTTATGCTTCTCACTGGGTCCAGCCTGGCCCTGATGACCAGAGTGCTGTGTGGCTCCAACCGGGTTCCCTTGACAAGGCTCTATGCCACTGTGGTGCTCACAGTGCTGGTCTTCTTCCTCTGCGGCCTGCCCTACGGCATCATCTGGTTCCTCGTCTTCTGGTTTCAAAAAGATTTGGGTGCCTTCATTCCTCATTTCTTGGCGGCAGTTCTCCTGTCCTGTGTCAACAGCTGTGCCAACCCTATCATTTACTTCTTCGTTGGCTCCTTCAGGCAGCGATGGTGGAAGCGGAGACACACCCTAAGGCTGGTTCTCCAGAGGGCTCTGCAGGACACTCCTGAGGTGGATGAACCTGGAGAAAGCCTTTCTGGGGAAACCCTGGCCATGTCGGGAAATCTGGTGTCCTGATTCAGAGTCAGCTTTGTTTAGACAGATGTGACTTTGAAAGCTAGCTTTGTCCCTCTCATTTGGTTGGTTTTCTTACCATGTTTGGCCTCTGGGCTCTGGAAATAAAACAATTAACATAATATTCCAGCTCTTGAGGATGAAGTGAGCCAGTGCCTGTTAAAGAAACACAGAGTGTGCCCTAACCGGTTTGGCTCAGTGGATAGAGCATCAGCCTGCGGACTCAAGGGTCTCAGGTTCGATCCTGGTCAAGGGCATGAACCTTGGTTGCGGGCACATCTATCCCTCTCCCTTCTTCTCCATAAAAAAACAATAAAATATATATCTTTTTTTAAAAAAAGAAAGAAACACAGAGTGCAATGTCCCAGGACTGCCTTAACCAGGGCCTTCCCCCTATCCCCATGGGAGCTTTGCCATCTCTGGGGTCCACGACTGCTCTTACATTTGAAGAATTGGACCTACAGCAGAAGATGAGTGAAGTGCAGGAAAAGTCTAAATTTCTTTCATCACTGAGCTTGATAGAAACTGCATGAACATTACATTTTTGACAAGCTTTTGGGTCATTCTCCTACAATGTCTCTGTAAATTAAATGAATTAAAGTTCAATAGAGCCCCAGTGACCAGTCTTGATGACTTTGGCCAGCCTTGGACTAGCAGTTTAGCATAATAAATGTGGATTGAATAAGTGAATTAATGAATGAACATATGGTGATTTTCAAGTCAAGTCTCTGCTAAATCCCCATTACCAGATTTGAGTCACCCTCTTTAAGTACACTGTTTTCACCATTTTTCAAACTTTGCAAGCATGAGCATCATTTCATGAGCTTATTGGTTACTTGTATTTCTTAAAGTGTATTTTTCAGTTTTGCCAATTTTTATTAAGTGTTGCCCTTTTTCATTATTTATTTGTAGGAGATTTGATATATGTTGAATGGGGCTTTGGTTAGTTATGTGCATTGTAAATATTTATTCAGTTGCTGATTTGCTTATTCATTTTAATAGACTTTAAAATTTAAAGCACATTTTAAGAAAAATAGTACAGAAAGTACCGAAGATTTCTATAACCGCCTCCCCCATTCCTAATTCCCCACACAGTTTATCTTATTACTAACATCTTCCATTAATGTGGTACATTTATTGAAATTGATGCATACATTTTTTTTTAGTTTTATTGTTGTATTACAAATGTTCCCTCTTTTACCCCATTGGCCCCGCCCAGCCGATCCTCCCACTCCGACCACCACCCCCACCCAAGGCCTTCACCACCTTATTGTCTGTGTCC
>NW_006283770.1:8639250-8639957 GCF_000327345.1 Myotis davidii
TGTCAACTGTCTTTCCAGCCAGGCAATAATTACCTGGATAGCAAAGGTCTGCCTGAGAGAGATGACCTCTGCAGGGTGAGGGAATGACTCAACACAGGAAATAGGGTGTCTGCCTTCCAAGCTCTAAACCCAAAATCCCTAACCCTGGATTCTGCTCACACAACTCCAGTACACTCTGCCCTCCCTCTGCTGGAGCACAAGGTGAATGGCTACAAACAAAATTTTGTGCATTGTCCCTTTAAGAGAGTGCCTGCATTTCCAGTCATCTCTCCCTGGCAGACAACAACTCTGCTGCTTTACATAGCTAGATGTTATGTGAGCATCTTTCTCAGTTGAGGTCCTCTCTGCTGGGGGGCCCAGCTTGGGAGGAGTACTCAGTGGCAACACCTCACAGCTGAGATATCTTTCCAGAAATTGAGCTTCTGTCTATGGGAGCCTGGCCTGCCCTTTCCTGATGCTGCCCTTTTTACCAGTCTGTATGCAGTCTCCATTTTCCATCCTTAGTTATCAGGGATCTCCCCATCTAGTCTTCACTTGATTGTTCGGGGTATTGTTTATTTTAGTTGTAATTCTAGTCTGGTCCTGGGAGCATGCCAGTGTAGCTTCACTTACTCCCATGCAGTTTTTCTCCACTAAATTCCTTATCTTTTAAAAAGAAACACAATACACACAGTTGTTGATCTTGATAAATCAAAAAGAAAAATGTA
>NW_006283770.1:8640417-8645555 GCF_000327345.1 Myotis davidii
CTTCTAGGGGACTGTCTAGGGCGGGGGGGAAAAATGGACACATATGTAATACCCTTTGTAATAAAAAATTTAAAAAAAAGAACTATCTTCTCTCAAAGGCAGTTTTGTTTTCTCCCTCTTAGTCTACATGGTCACGACTGCATCTTGGGGCGAGCATGCAAGGAGCTATGGGCACCCATGAAGTAGAGTCGAGAGACCTGAAGCTCCCTCAGGGAAGCTTTGGGTGCTAGTAGCTTAGGCTGTGAGGGACCCAGGTCCTTTCTGCTTCACAAACATTGTTTTCAAACCTGAATTGTGAATAACCTCAGATTTCACACATTATCTTGCTGTTTTATGAGTTTGTTTATTATATGTTTGTATCTTTCTTATCCCAGGCAAAAACACAAGGCACAAACCAATAGGGAAAATGAAGAGTGTTTAATAAAAAGACTGTGTAGAAAGGGTGAAAGGGATGAGACACCTAAAGATTAGTCATAATAGGGAGCTATTCCCCTTGCGCATCCTGAAGTGTAAGAGAAAGATAAGTTGCCAGAACACAGGGAGGGCTGTGGATGGAGCAGTGGTCGTCACTATGTCCAATAGAAAAGGTTCACACACAGAAGCTTTATGCTTAGGTAGAGCAACATCACCATGGCAAACTCACAGCCTGACAGCAGGGAGGCAGGGAGCTACTAGTAAAACATCAATGACCCTCCTCCTGCCCTCCAATCAGCTGTTGGTGTCGCCCTTTTCTGAGAGAAACCAAGGGCCTGAGGGAAAGGGAGCCCAGTGGTGAGACAAAGGGATGTGTCCTCCCAGGATGCAGCAGAGGGTAGAGAAGCTGGAGATGAAATTTGACGTCAAATGAAGAGAATTCATTTTTCTTATAAACCCTTTCATAGTTCCTTTTCCTGGAACTTTTTCCTCTCTCACCGTGATTAGATCAACTTGTTATTACATCTCATTTATTTGATCTGTTGGCACCCCCCTACTGGGTGTCATGTCTTAAAAATAATATCTCTCATCATAAATGCCATAAGGATGGAATGTACATTATTTTAAAAGGTGGTTGCACAAATACAAATATTTTTAAGAATTTAAATTTATGATTTTGGTAGCCCTAGAAAGAAGAGCAAGAGAGCTTACTAGAACTTGACTGGTGATTTCAAGGCATCAGATAACTGTGCTGTTTTAAATCACTGCTCCCCAGCCCCAGAGAGGTGACTTCATGCTCCTGCAGGGCTCCCAGACTCATCTGCATTCCATCCAGAGGAGAAGCGGAGAAGGAAAAGCACAACCTAAAATTGGTTACATCACTTGCGCTTACCTCCCATTGGCTACCACCCGGTTGCATGATGTCATCAAATGGGAATGGAAATTGGGATTAAAATCCATTATCTGGTCTAAAACTCTCAGAAATATTATGTGAGAGAGAAGGAAATGGGTACTTAGACCAACTGGCCATTCTACACCCTGAAGTTTTCTCACGTTCTGAGTTCACATGAAGATTTCACTCAAGTGTTCCATCCACAATCAGGCAGAGAACTGTGGAAAAGCCTCAGGCTGGGCTCCAGGAGGCCAGGGCTGGTATTGGACCTGCTGTTCACCCTGTGATCTCAGGGAAATCCTTTGGCTCTTTCAGCCTCAGTTTCTTCCTGAGTTAAAGGATGATATTATAGCACATGGTCTCTGGGGGACATGTGCTCCATGCTGAGGATACAATAGTGAACAACAGCCAAGAAAAAAAGACAAAGCCCAAACAGGTCTAGTCATCATTATTAAGTTTTGAGTTTAAAAAGGGAGACGAGCCTAGCAGGTTTGACTCAATGGTGAGAGCAGCGCCCACAGACTGAGGCGTAGCGGGTTACATTCTCCTGGGGGAGCCTGCACTGGCTGAACCAGAAAAGAATTGACTGATTGGGTCTGTCCAGAGGGAAGAATTAGCTCCTGGAATCTCTGTTCTGTTCTCAGCTGGATTCCACCCACTTCATAATCTTCCCTTCCTTGTTATTTACCTAATTTGCACAGTCTAACTTAATAAAACACATAAGTGAGTTGTCATTTTAGACTTGTCCCTAAGACTTACTTGATTCTTGCCCCACCATTCCCCTTGTGTACGGGACACACCACCTCGTACTGGGCTACAGGGCGGGGGAAGGGCAAAGACTCTGACAGAAATGTGGATTCAGATCCAGGCTCTTCCACTTGTGCACATGAGAATTGGAGCATGTCATTCACCTCCTTGTGCTTGTCTTTTCCTATGTGCCACATGGGAGTAAGCACACTACTGGCCTCATAGGGCTATTTGGAGGATCAAAAGAGGAAATACCATGTAAGCACTCACCAACTGCTACTCTTTACCTATGTGTGAGTGAATTTATGTTTCTCACCTAAATTCTGGAAGAGCTTCTCTCTTTTCATCCAAAGCCCTTTGTAAAATAGAATTAAGCACTTCTTAACTCCACCACAACCACCACGAGAATTCTCTTACAAAAATGCTTTGATCTGCAAAGAAATCTCAACTCCAAATCACATGTAGGGACGAGTCGCTTTCCTATCACACGTATCATAGGAACCAGTTAATAATGCCCCTTCTGTATTTCTGTCTCAACTCCCACTATTCAAACTCTTGGTTACCTCTCTCTCTCCTTCCCAAAATGGCTTCTTTCTCCTCTAAACTGCAGAGAAATTCAATTCAGTCCTGAATCCTCTCCCACCTGGATAGGAGGTGTCTGGAGTCATAAAAAAATTCTTTCAAACACACAAGAGCTTTGCACAGCATGAATACTTAGAAACAAAATTTTCTTTTCATTACATATGTGCTTTTTGGTGGTGGAATTAAAAGTACTGATTTCTGTTTTACTGGTACATTTAAAATTCTTCATTTAAAAAATTTTTATATTATATTAAATCCAAATTTTCTTCCTCATTGAGCTCCTCATTCATTCATTCATTTGTGGATTAAAATTTTAGTGACAACCCCATTGTGTTTCCACACAGACTTAGGCCCTCGGGACACAACAATGGGAAGAGTAATTACTGTCTACCCTCATAGGCATGACACACTGGGACATTCCTAATGCAAAAGCTCTGGGCATCCTCACTCTGTCCTAACAAGGAGTCTCATTCCCTTCCTGAGCTTAAGTAATAACCTCCTTTCTCCCTCCTGGGTAGACCACTCTCAGTCACTGAGATTGCCCTGGGGCTTCTGACAGCCTGCTGTCAATCAAAGCCACTCTCCCAGAGCACAAGCACTGGGGAACTCAGGACCCTGCTGTCATCCACAGGACCTGGGCAGACTCTTCTCCTCCTGCCTCCAGGGCACATGTCATGGGCTCTATGGTGAGTGGAGAGGTTGGACATAGAGGGTGCGTGTTGCAGTAGAAACAGCCCAGGCTCTAAGATTCAGAGAGAACTGGTTTTGAATTCAGGATCCAGGACTCCAAGACTGTGTGGTTCAGGAAGAACCTTAATCTCTGGAAGCCTCCATTCGCCACACACAGGGTGGCCATGAGGGTCAGTGGTCACAGAGCAGGTGCTCAAGTCTTGTTTTGTTTCCAGGCCCACAACTGAAGTGCTTATGAACATGGATATGACTGTCACAGCCGGGGAGACCAACCTCACACCAATCAATGGAAGTGATCAGGCCTTTCATCAATATTATACAGAGCTCCTCATCCTGCAATTACTGACAGGCATCGTGGCCCTGGTTGGACTGGCAGGCAACGTGGTGGTGCTCTGGCTGCTGGGCTTCCGCATGCGCAGGAACTCCTTCTCTGTCTACATCCTCAACCTGGCGGGAGCCGACTTCCTCTTCCTCTGCTACCGATTCATACACAGTCTAGTTTTAGTTTTCGACTTTGATTTTGTCAATGAAGTAATTAACAGATTTCTCTCCCCTGTGTCAATCTTTGCCTACATCTCAGGCCTGAGCTTTCTCAGCGCCATCAGCACGGAACGCTGCATATCTGTCTTGTGGCCCATCTGGTACCGCTGCCGCCGCCCCAGACACTTGTCCGCCATAATATGTGCCCTGCTCTGGGCCTTGTCCCTGCTGCTGAGCATGCTGGAAGGGAACTACTGTGGCTTCTTTAGTTTGGATGAGCCCAATGTTGGATTTCATGTTTGGTGCCCAATGTTGGATTTCATCTCTGCGGCGTGGCTGATTTTGTTATTTGTGCTTCTCTCTGGCTCTAGTTTGGCCCTGGTGACCAGACTGCTGTGTGGCTCCCATCGGTTGCCGCCCACCAGGCTCTACTTGACCGTCATGATCACGGTGCTGGTCTTCCTCCTCTGTGGCCTGCCCTTCGGCATCTACTGGTTCCTCATAGTCTGGTTTCCAAATGAATTTAATGCCCTCTTTCATGTTTTCCTGATGGTAGTACTTCTGTCCTGTATCAACAGCTGTGCCAACCCCATCGTTTACTTCTTCGTTGGCTCCTTCAGGCAGCGATGGTGGAAGGGGAGACACACCCTGAGGCTGGTTCTCCAGAGGGCTCTGCAGGACACTCCTGAGGTGGATGAACCTGGAGAAAGCCTTCCTGGGGAAACCCTGGCCATGTCGGGAAGCAGTCTGGGGCAGGGATGAGAGCCTCTGTCCTGATAAGTCTGGAGTAACTTTGAGACTCACTGCTGCCCTGCCAGGCTTGGAAAATATCTAGTCTTCTCCCAGACTTAGCCCCAAAATGCTTCAGTGATTGCCCAATCTCTTCAAATAGGTTGTTTTTAATCTGGCTGTTCTAGTTTTTCTCAAATAAAGCATTAGTCCCAACATTACACCTCTCCGTGGTTCTTGACATTACCAATATATTTCTCATGTAATCTTCTGAATTTATTTATTGAAAGTTTTTTCTTTACAATCTTCATTGCAACAGAAAGAATCCCTGTCTGAATCAGACAAATCCAGGTCTGAAGTCCTGGTTCTGCAGCTCTCCACTCCAAGCCTCAGTTCATTGTAAAATGTGGTGAAATCGACAGAACTTAGAAGTCAGAACTTAGAGACAGAACTTAGAGACAGAAGAACTTCGCTCGAGAGAACATGGCAAAAGATACTGGACTGAACCTGACTATAGAAATTGGCAAGAGAACCTGACTAGAACCTGGTGACTGAACCTGGCTGGAGAACCTAAACCGAACCTGGCTGGAGAACCTACTGACAG
>NW_006283770.1:8646095-8653699 GCF_000327345.1 Myotis davidii
CTGGCCCCCCGCCCAGCCTGATTCCCCCTATCTGCCCCCCCCCGCCAGCCTGGTCACCCCTAACTGCTCCCTCACAAACATGGTTGCCCCTTACTGCCCCTCCCCCCCACCAGCTTGGTCGCTATCAACAGCCCCCCTCTGCCAGCCTGCTTGTCCCACGCAGCCTGCTGCTCAGTCATTTGGTCATCCCTCACTAACTCCCCTGCCAGCCTTGTCACCCCACTCAGTGTGTTCAGTCGTCAGTTCAGTTGCGATGGCCCCTGGCTCTTTATATATATAGATATTTCATGAACATCAGTGGTTAATACATGTGATGTCTCTAATATATTACTGACTTTTGAGGTAATATTTAATAAGTTTTTTAAAAGAATCCCTGTTCAAAGCAATAAATAGTCATTCAGAAATTGTTCTACCTGATTGGATAGAAAAAGAAGGTTTCCTATGTTTTTCTCAGACTATAGGCCCTTTAGATTTATGGTTACTGCTGTGGTTGAGGGCATCCTACAGAGTAAAAGCTTAAGTAAATGAGTTGGCCTACCTCTAATCTCATTAGGTTGTCTGGGTTTAGGGAAAATAATATCCTTAGATAAGCACAGTCCAGGAAATTGGGCCTGTGAAAGGCCCTCCGTAGCATTTGTCCACAGCATCTTCTCTGCCTGGATCCCTGCCTGGCACAGTATAGCATACAGTATTAGTAGAGTTGGGTAAACTCAGAAATGAGTGAATAAGTTTCTCACATTGTTTCAGATGCTTCATAGTTAATTTTCTAAGGAAATGCTATGTAACTCAATTTGGCTGCGGCATGGGCACATGAAAGGAATTATAGGAACTAAATGTGAAAACACTGGTTGTCCCACATCATGTGAAAGAAATCTAGCTATCAAATGTCGTGAGGAGAGAGAGGTGACAAGTAGTTCATGTGATGTTCTAAATTCTTTATCTGCTAAAAGGGAACACAGTGTATACAGTTGTTGATATCGATAAGTCACAACTAGAAATGAGGTTTCATTACACAAAGCTATAAAATAAGTTGTAAAAGAGTTAAAATGGAAACTGTAAACATCGGTTGCTATTGGTGATTGAGATTAGCAGAAAGTTTACATTTTTATTTTGTATATTCTTGTGTCCTCTGAAATAAATTAATGTGCATACTTTAGTTCTGGGAGTAAATGGAAATAGATCAGATGAGCCAAACCATGCAAAGCCCTGCATGCCAAGCAAACTCTTCTTTAGCTATGCAAGCTGATGTTGCCTATTGGATGGGCTGCCTGCACACGCCCACAGTGGGCAGTGAAAGGCTCCAGTTAAGCCAATCCTCACTGAAGGGGGACACAGATGGGTTAAGATAGGAAGAGGAAGAGATAAGTCATTGACCTTAGGGCAAGTGAGAAACACCTTGTGAGTCCCTTTTCTCACATCTCCAAAATCTCATTTGCCAGTGTCTCTTGTGCAGGAAGTCACAGAGCCTGCCCAGCATCTTAATAAGCCTCTGTTGGTCATCAGGTTCCACTCCTGCTCCTGCAGACACCTCCTATCCAGGGGTAGGAGAGCATTCTCTGGTGTTTGGCACTCTGTGGAAAGCTCCTCTTCTTCTACTCACCACCTTCAACTAGAAGATGGTGCTCAGGTAAGAGTCAGTTCAGACCTGTCTTTGTTTTCACCCTTTTAGTTCACATGGTCACGACTGAATCTTGAGGGCGAGCATGTAAGGAACCATGGGCACCCATGAAGTAGGGTCCAGAGACATGAAGCTCCATCAGGGAAGCTTTGGGTGCTGGTAGCTTAGGCTGTGAGGGGCACGTCCTTTCTGCTTCACAGACATTGTTTTCAAACCTGGATTGTTGTTAATAACCTTATCTCTTCCTCTTCCTATCTTAACCCATTGTGTCCCCCTTCAGTGAGGATTGGCTTAACTGGAGCCTTTCACTGCCCACTGTGGGCGTGTGCAGGCAGCCCATCCAATAGGCAATATCAGCTTGCATAGCTAAAGAAGAGTTTGCTTGGCATGCAGGGCTTTGCATGGTCTGGCTCATCTAATCTATTTCCATTTACTCCCAGGAGTAATGTATGCACATTAATTTATTTCAGGTTATTAACAACAATCCAGGTTTGAAAACAATGTCTGTGAAGCAGAAATTACCTTGCTATTCAATGAGTTTGTTTATTTGTGTGTTATATGCATCTATCTTTCTTGTTCCAGTAATAAATACAAGGCACAAAAAAACAGAACAATTTAAGAGATTTTAATAAAAAGACTGTGTATGAAGAGTGAGCAGGACTAAGGAAAATCATTAGAGGACACAGAGGCCCCTGAAGATAAATCATAATAGGGAGCTATTGCCATTGGGCATCCTTAAGAGTAAAGGGAAAGATAAGTTGCCAGAACATAGGGAGGCCTGTAGCTGTGGCTGTAGCAATGGTTGTCACTATGACTGAAAAAAATGTCCACAGACAGGGGCTGTATCCTTAATTAGAGCAACACTGCCAACTCACAGCCTAACAGCAGAGAGGTAGAGAGTTAAAACATCAATCACCCTCCTCCTGTTCTCCAATCATCTGTCAGTGTCACCCTTTCCTGAGAACAACCAGGAGCCAGAGGGAAAGGGAGCCCAGAAGAGGGTAGAGAAGCTGGAAATGAAATTCGACATCAAATGAAGGGAACACGTTTTTCTTACAGCCCCTTCTTAGTTCTTTTTCTTAGGACTTTTTCTCTCTCACTGTGATTAGATCAATTTGTTATTACATCTCATTTATTTGATCTATTGGCAGCCCCATACTGGGTGAAACTTCTTTGAAATAATATCTCTATCATCATAAATGCCTTGAAGATGGAACATACATTATTTTTCAAGGTGGTTGTATACAAATATTTTTAAGAATTTAACTTAATGATTTTGGTAGCCCTAGAGAAGAAAAGCAAGAGAGCTTACTAGAACTTGACTGGTGATTTCAAGGCATCAAACACCTGTGCTGTTTCAAATCACTGCTCCCCAGTCCTAGAGAGGTGACTTCATTCTCATGCAGGGCTCCTGAAGTCATCAGCATTCCAATCAGAGAAGAGGGGAAGGAAAGGCACAACCTAAAATTGGTTACATCACTGTTCTCACCTCCCATTGGCTACCACCTGGTCACATCGTGCCATCAAATGGGAATGGAAACTGGGATTAGAATCCATTTTCTCATCTAAAATTCTCAGAACTATTATGTGAGAGAGAAGGAAATGGATATTTAGACCAATTAGCATTTTCTACACCCTGAAGCTCTCTCACGTTCTGAGCTCACACGAAGAATTTGCTCAGGTGCTGATCCCACAATGAGGCAGGGAACAGTGGGAAAGCCTCAGGCTGGGCTCCAGGGGGCCAGGGCTGGCATTGGACCTGCTGTTCACCCTGTGATCTCAGGGAAATCCTTTGGCTCTTTCAGCCTCAGCTTCTTCCTGAGTTAAAGGATGATATTATAGCAGATGGTCTCTAAGGGACATGTGCTCAATGCTGAGGATACAATAGTGAACAACAAGAAAAAAAGGCAAAATCCAAACAGATCTAGTCATCATTATTAAGTTTTGAGTTTTCTTTTTTTTTCTTTTTTTTATTATTATTAGATATACATGTATACAAGTCCTTCGGTTGATCTCTTCCCCTTACACCCGCCTTCCCCTACTTCCCTTCTGGGGATTGATAGCCTGATCACTGTTTCTCAGTCTTTGGGTCTGTCCCTTTTCATCAGTCTATGTTGTTCTCTATAATCCACAAATGAGTGAGTTTTAAAAAGCAGACAAACCCTAGCAGGTTTGACTCAGTGGTTAGAGCAGTGCCCACAGACTGAAGGGTAGCGGGTTAGATTCTACTGGGGGAGCCTGTGCTGGCTGAACCAGGCAAGACTCCACTGATTGGGTCTGTCCAGAGGGAAGAAGGAGCCCCTGGAATCTCTGATCTGTTCTCAGCTGGATTCCACCCCCTTCATCTACACTGGATAAGCTTCTCTACTTTGTTATTTGTGAAATTTGCCAATTCTAGCTTAATAAAACACACTAGTGAGTTGCCATTTGAGATTTCTCCCTGAGAGTTACTTGCTTCCTGCCCCACTACACCCCATGTGTACGGGACACAACACCTGGTAGTGGGGCTGCAGGGCAGGAGAAGAGCGAACACTCTGACACAGACCTGTGGGTTCAGATCCAGGCTCTTCCACTTGTGCACGTGAGAACTGGAGCATGTCATTCAACCTCCCTGTGCTTGTCTTTTCCCATATGCCAGATGGGTATAGGCATAGTGCTGGCCTCATAGGGCTATTTGAGGATTAAAAGAGGAAATACCATGTAAGCACTCATCAGCTGCTACTCTTCACCTATGTGTGAGTTGGTTTATGTTTCTCACCTAAATTCTGCAAGAGCTTCTCTCTTTTCATCCAAAGCCCTTTGTAAAATAGAAGTAAGCACTTCTTAACTCCACCACTACCACGAGAATTCTCTTATACAAAAGCTTTGATCTGCAAAGATACCTCTACTCCAAACCACATGGAGTGGCAATAAATGACTTTTATATTTCACATATCATCAGAAAAGCACTTAATAACTCCATTTTTTCTTTTTATTTACTTTATTGTTTAAAGTATTGCAGATAGTAGTACATATGTCTCCTTTTTATTTTCCCCCATTGACCTTCCCCCCGGCCTCCCCTACCCCCCGGCACATGTCCTCCCCCTGCTCCCCCCGCAGTGTCTTGCATCCACTGGTTGTGCTTATATGCATGCTTACAAGTCCTTCGGTTGATCTCTTACCTCCTCCCCCAACCTTCCCCAGCCTTTCTGCTGTAGTTTGACAGTCTTCCCCCAGCCCCCAAACACTCTCCAGCCTTCTGACTGTAATTTGACAGTCTGTTCCATGCTTCTCTGCCTCTGTATATATCTTTTTGTTCATCAGGTTATAAAGTTCTTTATTATCCATAAATGAGTGAGATCATGTGGTGTTTTTCTTTCTTATTTCACTTAGCATAATGCTCTCCAGTTCCATCCATGCTGCTGCAAATGGTAAGAATTCCTTCTTTTTTATAGCAGCATAGTATTCCATTGTGTAGATGTACCATGGTTTTCTAATCCACTCATCTGTTGATGGGCGTTTAAGTTGTTTCCAAATCTTGGCTATTTCTATCTCAACTACCTCTATTCAAACCCTTGGCCACCTATATCTCATTCATAAATAGGCTTCTTTCTCCTCCAAAATGCAGAAAAATTTAATTCAGTCCTGAATCCTCTCCCACCTGGATAGGATGTGTCTGGAGTCATAAAAAAATTCTTTCAAACACACAAGAGCTTTGCACAGAATGAATAATTAGAAATGGAATTTTCTTTTTGTTACATATGCGTTTTTTGGTGATGGATTTAAAAGTGCTGATTTCTGTTTTACATTTCAAATTCTTCATTTAAAAAATTCTATATTATATTAAATCCAAATATTCTTCTTCCCTTGGGCTCCTCATTCATTCTTTCATTCACTCATTCATTTGTCTATTAAAATTTTATTGACAGCCCCATTTTGTTTCCACACAGACTTAGGTCCTAGGGATACAACAATGGAAGAGTAATAATTGTATATCCTCATAAAGATGACCCACTGGGACATTTCTAATGCAAAAGCTTTGGGGGTCCTTACTCTGTCCTAATAAGGGGTCTCATTCCCTTCATGAGCTTAAGTCATAACCTCCTTTCTCCCTCCTGGGTAGACCACTCTCAGTCACTGAGATTGCCCTGGGGCTTCTGACAGCCTGCTGTCAATCAAAGCCACTCTCCAAGAGCACAAGCACTGGGGAACTCAGGACCCTGCTGTCATCCACAGGACCTGGGCAGACTCTTCTCCTCCTGCCTCCAGGGCACGTCATGGGCTCTATGGTGAGTGGAGAGGTTGGACATAGAGGGTCTGTGTTGCAGTAGAAAGAGCCCAGGCTCTAAGATTCAGAGAGAACTGGGTTTAAATTCAGGATCCAAGACTCCAAGACTGTGTGGGTCAGAAAGAATCTTAATCTCTGGAAGCCTCCATACGCCACAGACAGGGTGGCCATGAGGGTCTGTGGTCATAGAGCAGGTGCTCAAGTCTTGTTTTGTTTCCAGGTCTACAACTGCAGCGTTTCTGAGCACGGATATGACTGTCACAGCCTGGAAGACCAACTTCACAACAACCAATGGAACTGATCAGGCCTTTCATCTACATTATGTAGGGATCATAATCCTGGATTTACTGACAGCCATCGTGTTCATGGGGGGGCTGGCAGGCAACGTCGTGGTGCTCTGGCTGCTGGGCTTCCGCATGCACAAGAACGCCTTCTCTGTCTACATCCTCAACCTGGCGGGGGCTGACTTCCTCTTCCTTTGTACAGGTACCCTAAGATCACTTTTTGAATTTAGTTTTTACCTTAGAGGAATCAGCAGATTTACCATCCCTGTGTTAATCTTTGCCTACATCTCAGGCCTGAGCCTTCTCAGCGCCATCAGCACGGAGCGCTGCCTGTCTGTCTTGTGGCCCATCTGGTACCGTTGCCGCCGCCCCCAACACATGTCTGCCATAATGTGTGCCCTGCTCTGGGCCCTGTCCCTGCTGCTGAGCATCCTGGAAGGGAACTACTGTGGCTACCTGGTTAGGAACATGCATCATGTTTGGTGCCCATTGTTGGATTTCATTAGTGCGGCGTGGCTGATTTTGCTGTTTGTGATTCTTACTGGGTCCAGCCTGGCCCTGATGACTAGACTGCTGTGTAGCTCCAACCGGGTTCCCTTGACAAGGCTCTATGCGACCATCATGCTCACAGGGCTGGTCTTCCTTCTCTGCGGCCTGCCCTTCGGCATCCACTGGTTCCTCGTATTCTGGTTTCAAAAAGATTTTGAAACCTTTGTTCCTAGTTACTTGGTGGCATTTCTCCTGTCCTGTGTCAACAGCGGTGCCAACCCCATCATTTTCTTCTTCGTTGGCTCCTTCAAGCAGCGATGGTGGAAGCGGAGACACACCCTGAGGCTGATTCTCCAGAGGGCTCTGCAGGACACTCCTGAGGTGGATGAACCTGAAGAAAGCCTTCCTGGGGAAACCCTGGCCATGTCAGGAAATCTGGTGTCCTGATTCAGACTGTTGCTTTGTTCAGACAGATGTGACTTTGAAAGCCAGCTTTGTCCCTCTCATTTGATTGGTTTTCTTACCATAGTTGCTGTCTGGGTCCTATAATTAAAACTATTAACATAATAATCCAGCTCTTGAGGTTGAAGTGAGCCAGTGCCTGTCAAATAAACACAGAGTACAATGTCCCAGGACTGCCTCACCCAAGGCCTTCACCCCATCCCCATGGGAGCTTTGCCATCTCTGGGGTCCAGGCCTGCTCTCACATTTGAAGAATCCCACCTATAGCAAAAGATGAAGTGCAGGAAAAGTCTAAATTTCTTTTATCACTGAACTTGATAGAAACTGCATGAACATTACATTTTTGACAAGTTTTTGTGATCATTCTCCTACAATGTCTCTGTAAATTAAATGAATTAAAGTTTAATCAAGCGCAAGTGAGCAGGCTTTGATGATTTTTGCAGGCCTTGGGCTAGCTCTTTAGCATAATAAATGTGGATTGAAT
>NW_006283771.1:0-863 GCF_000327345.1 Myotis davidii
CTGGATTTTGTCACATGCTTTTTCTGCATCAATCAATATGACCATGCGATTTTTATTTCTAATTTGTTCATGTAATGTATCACGTTTATTGATTTGTGGATATTGTACCATCCAGGCATCCCTGGGATAAATTCTACTTGGTCATGGTGTATGATCTTTCTGATGTATTGCTAGATCCCATTTACTAGAATTTTGTTGAGTATTTTGGCATCTATGTTCATGAGAGACATTGGCCTATTATTCTCTTACATTGTGTTGTCTTTATCTGCTTTTTGTAGTAGGGTGATGCTGGCTTCATAGAATGAGCTGGGAAGTGTTCATTTTTCTTGAGTTTTTTTTTTGGAACAGTCTGAGGAGGATAGGTTTTAGTTCTTCCTTGAATGTTTGGTAAAACTCCCCTGTGAAGCCGTCTGGCCCCTGGCTTTCGTTTGCTGGCAGCTTTTTGATCATTGCTTCAACATCTTCCATAGTTGTTGGCCTATTGATTTTTTAGAATCTTCTGGATTGAATTTTTTTTTAAAGTCATATTTTATTATTAATATCTAATCTGTATGCTGTTTCACATTCTTTTTGGAACAAAAAAAGGGCAACAACAATAATAATAATCTATTTTAATGTTGTTTTGCAGGTACTTCCACATATGTTATTTCTTTGGCCTTACAAAGGCCACTTGAACTGGTAGTTTGCTTTTTGTTAAGTATGTTTTTATTGATTTTAGAGAGAGAAACAATGATTGGCTGCCTCTTGCATAACCTCTCCTGGGGGTCAAGCCTGAAACCCTGGCTGGGAATGGAACCAGTGACCTCTCGGTGCGTGGGACGGCACCCAACCAACTGAGCCGCGCTGGCGGGGGGCCCTGGCAG
>NW_006283771.1:5551-6676 GCF_000327345.1 Myotis davidii
CTGTGCCCCAGTGGCTCAGCCTCCCCAATTACCTGAGGAGGACACTCTTGGTGCACCCTGCTGTGGGCTTGTGCACAGTCTTGTTGTATTTAAGCCTTGATTGTTGTAGGTATCACTGGGAGGAATTTACCTCCAGGCCAATTGACTGTAAGAATCAGCTGTGTCTATGGTGGGAGTACTTTTGTACTGAAGACACTCTTATGGGGCAAGACTTGCTTCAGTGGGGATTTGGTGCTCACTGAGTCTGCCCCCTGAATGTGTTCCTTATGGACCTGAGGAGTTATAATCTGGATATTTCCACTCTGAACACTGGGTACACTGGCTCTTGCATCTAAGGAGGTACTAATTTAGCCTCTGCCTGAGGCCACCCAGCAGGAGCTACGAAAAGATCCGCAGATTCCCCTTCCTTGTTTGGGGTTTGGAGGTGCCCAGATGAGGCCCAGCTGTGAAGCAATGCAAGCTGCTGTGGGGCGTTGGGCATTCTCTTGGAAGTTCTGGGTCTGTCTAGCCCAACTGCAGTTTGTTAGGTAATTTTCAGATTGCAAAGGGTCTCAGGGAATCTACAGGACAGAGCAAACAGCTATGGTTGATCCTCAGCCCAGCCCTAAGAGGCCCCGCATCTCAGTGTGCTGGTAATCGCTGCAAGCACCTCTGAGAGAAATCCACCCTCGAGTTCCAAGTTCTGCCTGCTGCCAGACAGTACAGATTATCCCCATATGAGTCTGGGTCCCCCAAGACTTCCCAGAACTGGAGTTCAGAGCAGTCATGGGCTTGTGACTCCCTCCTGATTCAGAAGTACAGCTGTGTCCTCAGTTGCCAGCCCTTGCTGCATTTGCCTCCGTAGCTCTGCACTTTACTTCCTCACCTCCTCTGAGTCTCAGTGTGCTTTTCTCTTTCCTTCTAGTTGTCGAATTTCCACTCAGCCAGCCTTCCTGTTGTTCTGGATGATGTCCGTTTTGTCTTTTAGTTGTATTTTGATTTGGTTGTTCAAGGCAGCAATCTCCAGCATTAACCTATGCCGCCATCTTGGTTTTTTCCCGTGATCCAGGCTGCCTTTCTGAGGGCAGCCTGCTATGCATGTGGACTTAGATCTAGAGTCCCCCACTGCCAGCAGCCCTGTGGAGC
>NW_006283771.1:6752-12061 GCF_000327345.1 Myotis davidii
TGCCCAAGTACCATGGCCAGGGCAATCTTGATCAACCGAGGAGCGGAAAGAATGGGAGCTTTGCGGCTTGTGCTGGGAGTGGAGATGGGAGTCAAATAAGGCCCCACAGAAGGGCATCCTTTAGGCAATGTTACTTCTTCCTTTACTCCCTGGAAAAAAGTATTGCCTCAAAGTGCCTGACGACCAAAATATACCATTTGTTAGGTGTGGTGAGCCAGCCCCAGGGCGCCTTATGTGCCACGCCAGCTCAGCCGGGTTCAGTGACCCTGAGAGGGGGCGGCAAAGAATTAGAAAAGACAGACAAGAGAAGAAAGCTGGGTCTGAGTGGGACGCTGCCCTCTCTGATGGAGAGCCAGAGCCCCGGACTGCAAGCCGTGTCTTTATTTTATAGCCAGATTCCACGAGGCAAAGTAAGGGCGTGGTCAAGATGTTTACAACATTCTCGTGGGTTTCGAGCCTACTCAACTACACGCACCTGAACTCTATCAAGCCCACATCACTCAGGCACGTGGGGCCACATGTTCGGACCATAGGTTCAAGCTTACAACTATAGCTGTTGGCTATTTAAAGTGGTGTTGCTGTGAACGTTGTTGTGCAGTTCTCCTAGTGCTATGGTCGGCAAACTGTGGCTCGCGAGTCACTTGCAGCTCTTTGGCCCCTTGAGTGTGGCTCTTTCACAAAAATACCGACTTCTGCGCATGGGCCACGAAGTTTCAATCACACTGTATGTAGGCCTCTGTCTCTCTCTTGTAGCCTTTAAGATTCTCCCTTTGTCATGTACATTTGCCATCGTTGTTATGACGTGTCTTGGTGTGGTTGTTTTCAGGTTCATCTTGCTTGGGACTCTCTGTACTTGTGTAACTTTTTCTTCCCCATATCTGGGAACTTTTCTGTCAATATTTCTTCAAATAGATTTTCTAATCCTTAATGCTCTTCTTATCCTTCTGGCAGCCCTATTATGTGTATGTTACTTCGTTTCATGTTATCTCAATGCTCCCCGAGGATCTCCTCCTGCTTTTTAATTTTTTTTCTCCAGTTGCTATTCAGATTGAGCTTGTTTTTCTACCTTATCTTCTAACTCACTAATTCGGTCCTCTGCTTCTTCTAGTTGACTGTTGAAACTTTCCATGGTGTTTTTTATTGTAGTTATATCACTTTTCATTTCTTCCTGATTCTTGCATAGGTTGTTGATTTTCTCATCCATGCAGTGAATGAATTGTACAACCATTACTCTGAATTTTTTTTCTGTCATGTTACATGCTTCAATTTCATTAATTTCCTTTCTTGGCGACTCCTCGTTTTCTTTCCTCTGGGGATTGTGTTTTCTCCCCATTCTGACTATCACCAGATGGTTCAAACTTTTAGTTGCTTGTTGCGTGGGCCTGGGCCATGTGCAGTGGGAGCTTTGCACTACCCTAGTGTAACTGAAGAGCTCTGACACTAAGATGTGTGGTTGTGTTGTGTTGGTGGAAACCAGGCTCGCTCAGAGTCAGCGTTACCAGCGCTCAGTGTGGCTTCCTGTGTGCACTTAGAATCGGGGACCCTGCCTGCACTGTGCTGAAACAGACCCTCCCCTGTAGTGTGTTCAAAATCAGAGCCCTCTAGTGTGTGCCAAGAGTCAGAGTTCCCCAAGAATCCAGTATCAGAGTCTCTGTTGTTTTGGGTGGCCTCTCATTGAGAATCAGGGTCCCTGTGTGCACATGCACTAAGAATTGGAGTCACTGGCTCTTAATGTGAATGCACAGGGAATTACGGATCCAAGGCATATGTGATAAAAAACACAGTCAAGTCACTGGTGCTTGGTGCTGTCTCATGCCAGGAGAATCGGGTTCCCAGAACCCCTGCTGTGGGGAACAAGCCCCCAGTGTTCACGTACGTCCATGCCAAAGCTCCTGCAGCCTGTGCTGCAGGGAGCAAGTTCTCAGTGTTCATGAACTTCCAGGCTAAGACTCCTGTAACATCACTGAGTCCTGGGTGACGGGTGGCTCTATCAGTTACTATGGCACTGCCCTCGAGCCTGCAGGGAGGGGGATAGACTCTGTAACTCACACAGATCTGCTGCCGGGATGTCTGGATTCTAGGTGTCCCTGGGTTTGTAGCTGTGGTCACAGGTCTCTGTCCCCAGTGGCTGCAGGGTCCTGGTTGTTTCTGAGACCAGACTGGGTGGTGCTGCGGCCAGGATCTTAGTCTCAAGCAGCTCTATTTTCAAGATGGTGTGGTGTCTTTACCCGTGCTGGCCTCCCAGGAGTGTCCATGCTGGGAGCAGGGCTCCACCATCTAAGACTGCCTGGTTTAGCAGCCCCTTAGAAGACCTGCAGAATCTAACTGTCCCTAGCTCATACACACGCACACCACACATGTCTGCACACTCCTCTATCACTCCCTCATGCTCTCACATTCTTTCCCTCCCTTCCTTTCTGCTGGTCTCCACCTTCCTCCTCCCTCCATTGAGATCTTTGTAGCAGTGATGTCATTTTTCATGTCTTCTTGATTATTCTTCATTTCCTCTTGTTCTTGCGCATATTGTTGAATTTGTCTTCCATTCTTTTCAGCCACCTTATGACCATTTCTCTGAATTCTATCTCTGACATATTGTTTGCCTTCTTTTCATTTACTTCTTTTTCTGGTGATGCCTCCTTTTCTTTCATTTCCCGGCTGTTTCTTTGTCTCCCCGTTATCTCTCTTCCCCGGGTGTCTGGTTATGTAGCTCCCTCTCTCCTTTTTCTAGGCAAAATCTGACCTTTCTGTGAGGAAGAGCAGGGCTCCTCTGAGTCCATGTACTCGCGCTGCTTGAGATCCCGAAATTTGATCTTTTTCCTTCTACCAGGCCATTTGTTGTAATTCTTCTAACTTTTACCCAATAATACTAAATTTAAAATACAGTTTGTCTCCACCAGGTTACCATCCATACTTGCACTTACAGAATGCCACCTCTAGACACCATTTCCACCTCCTTCCGTGCCAAGGCCTCATCATCCTTCTGACAGAGAGCAAGAATCTCTTGGCTGTGAGAGAAATCCCCATCCCTCCTCAGCATGAAACATTTTCAGAAGAGACGCTATTCCACTTTTCCATGAAAGTATTCAGAGCCAAGATCCTTGAGGGGATGTGTTAGGCAGACATAAACAAAGCAAGAACAATGGGTCAACTGGAGGAGAAATGGATGGGACCCTGATACATACTTCTCACCACTCCAACTGCTCTGAAGCTCACAATGGAGGTACCTATGTAGAACGGACACTTATATTTTGCCTAGTAGGAGTTGGGACATCTATTGCTAATATGTAGAATTATTCTATTCATTTTGAGCAGGGATGTTTTCTCTAAGCTTGCTGCAATAACTTTTTGTAGTGAATGTTTGACTTTTACTGGGTGTTCTAGTTATTGTTTAAGAATATAATAACTACAATATTAATTGTTCTGATTTCACCCTCCATTATAGTAATGGGCATACTAAGCTGGTTAGTTTCTGATATGTGGGATAACTGTTTATTCATTTATCCCTGCCAACAGCACCGGGGGTGGTCTTGTTCCTTAAGAAAACTGGCTGTGTTTATGCCTCAGAAACATCACAAGGCCTGAACCAAAAGAGACCTACTCATGGCTGTGGCACCAGATTGCAACTATGATCTCCACCTGTAGAACCTTGCTGACTATATTGCTTTACCATCTTTGTTATGCCAGTAATTGTAAACTCCTTTACTGTTGAAGTGACCTGACTGGCTTGTAGCATGGTAAAAGCCCTGAATGTCACTTACTGGGCTATACATGGGATAAATCAAGAACTGAACCTGGTCAGATATGCAATTCTAGAGAATGGGGCAGCAATATATTATTTTCTGTTGTGGCATAACCAATATGTAAGGAATTTTAAAAATATATATGCTGTTTTAATTTTTCTGACAATTCTCAATTGATAGAAAACAACATTCAACAAATTAGGGAAACCATCTCCAAGGTAAATGAGAAAGTGTTTTATTTTATTTTTTTTATTTGACTTATCCAACCTAACTTCCTGGCTACCCAACCTATCTGGGTTGCAGAAAATATTTTTAGTTTTTATCCTGTTTATTTTTTGTAGTTTGATTGCTTGCTGCTGTATTCAATGTTTTCCTCTTCTGAGATACTGCATTCACTGTATTTCACCCTCAAAAAATGCTTTTAAGGGAGAAGCAAATGCAGTCCAACAGGATGAGATTTTTCATCTAAAACTAATCTCATAGATATGAGATGATAAAAATAGCAGTGGAGAAATAATAGGGGCATAAATATAATTTTGTGGAACCAACTAGAATTGTAAGAAATATTAATCATGCTCTGTTAACTGTGATTGTTTTGTTCTGATTAAACAAGGCACATTCAATCTCACCTGACTGAAAGCTGCATTCAGGACCTGGGAGCTCTTTTGTGTATCACTAAGCCCTTTGAAGACCCCAGTCCTTTTCTTTATCCATCTGGTATACACTTTGGCTATTTCCCCATGTAATATTTTGTCCTTTTACCCAATATAAGCAGCTGGCTTATGGTGGGGTACAGAGCAGATTTTTGTGGATGACCTTCTGCTCTCCCATACTGCCGACAGTATTGGAATAAACACTGATAATGTTTCAACCCTGTCTCTGCTTAATTGGTTCAAGTACTGACAGGCAGCATGGACCCATTGTTTGCCTTGTTACAAAATTAAAGTTATTTTGATTTTAGTACCTTTGCCTAAGCTGTTTCTCATTATGTAATTGTGGAGCCAGTCTGTGGTAGAAGTGATGGTATATCACTTCCAAGATTTGGTTACAAAATGCACTATAGCCCAGCCAGCATGGTTGAGCAGTGACCTATGAAACAGAAGGTCATGGTTCGATTCCTAATCAGGGCACATGCCCAGGTTGCAGACTCGACAGCTACCCTGTTATGAGGACACTAACATAGCCTATGAAGAGGTCTCCATGGTAAGGAATTGAGGTCTCCCACCAACAGCTTGCCTAGAACTGAAGCCTGCCTACAACCACATGAGTGAGCTTGGAAGTAGATATTCCAGCTCCAGATGCCTGCCTCCCTACTGATATCTTAACTGCAATTTTATGAGATATCCTGAGCTAGAACTAAGACACTACTGGTCTCCTGATCCTTAGAAACTGCTTGGATTACAAGGTTATATCCTTTTGTTGTATTGATCCCTTTATCATTATGTAGTACTAGAGGCCCAGTGCATGAAATTTGTGCACTGTGGGATGGGGTTATCCCTCAGCCCAGCCTGCACCCTCTCTAATCTGGGACCCTAACCGCTCGCCTGCCTGCCTGCCTGATTGCCCCTA
>NW_006283771.1:12137-13912 GCF_000327345.1 Myotis davidii
ATTGATGCCTCTGCTCCCTTGCTGGCCTTATCACCCCCAACTTCCCTCCCCTGCCAACCAGATCACCCCCAACTATCGTCCCCTGCTGCCTGGTTGCCCCCAATTGCCTTCCCCTGCTGGCCCGGTTACCCCTCACTTCCCTCCCCTGCCAGCCTGGCCGCCCCTAACTGCCCTCCCCTGCAGGACCAGTCACCCCTAACTACCCTCCCCTGTTGGTCTTGTCAACCCTAACTTCCCCTGCCTGTCTGGTTGCCCCCAACTACCCTCCCCTGCCAGCCCAGTCACCCCTAAGTGCCCTCCCTTGCCTGCCTGGTTGCCCCTAACTGCCCTCTGCTGCAGGTCTGGTCCCCCTCAACTGCCCTCCCTCCCCTGCAGGCCCAGTCACCCCCACTGCCCTCTCCTACTGGCCATGTTTTGGTGGCCATCTTGTGTGAGGGTGTGATGATCAATTTGCATATTACCTTTATTATATAGGATACTTCTTTTTATTTTATTACACCCCTTGTTTTAAAGCCTACTGGGGTGTACAAAAGTAGGTTTACAATTTTAACTACACAAAACAACATTTATTTTCTATGAAAGTTGAAATTCGGTGTTTTTCTTTTCCCCACAGAAACTTAAACCTTGTTTATTTGGCCCATGCTAGCCTTTGAGTTTGACATGCTTGTGCTGGAAGATGGATTTCTGGACAAAACAAGTCTGAAGAATTATTCTGGATTGAATTGCTAGGCAGGGTGGCGGCGGGGGGAGAAGGAAAAAAAGAAGGATCAATTAGATGGAGAATATACTTGAGTTAGTTGAAATAATATAGGTACTTTTAAAGAAGAACAATAATTAATATTCAATTTAAATAGTCTGATTTTCTATGCTATAAAACTGCAACATTTTCCAAAACCTTTATCAAACTGTGTCACACAACTTCGTGTGTTTTTGTTTGGGGAAATCAAGAGGAAGGCCAAATTCCTTAGAGGAAAATAAGAGAATGCTACAAGATGTAAACAGATTTTCAGAAGGAAGGGGCATAGGGAAGAGATGAGACAAGGAACTTATTTGCATATATGCATAACCGATGGACACAGACAATAGTTGGATGAAGGCCTGGGGAGTGGACAGGGTGGAAGGAGGGGGTCAATGGGGGAAAGAAAGGGAGACATCTGTAATACTTTCAACAATAAAGATAAATTTTTACAAAATATGTAGAACAGAAAAATGGATTTCAGTAGAGGGATGAATCTGCACCAAAAGAGACCATGAAAACTTAAATTCCCCAACAAATCACAGAAATCTTGATAAAGACATTAGTCTTTACATGTAACTTGGAACATTGATTCAAGCCATTCTATCCAGATATTAAGGGCAAAGGATAACACCACAATATTCCTTCAACTTGTAGATGATGTTAACCTTTTGCCAATCTCCAGATATTGATTGGATTTATTCTCTGACCTCTTCGGGTTTTTTGTTTGTTTTTATTTTGTTAAAATGCACCTCAGAATTTGTATTATGTTCATATATTTGGGATTTTGTTTGTTTTCACAAGGCCCCTACAGAGCACCATGTGAAATTAGAAAACTAATTATGGTTGTTTGATGATATTCTTCTGTTAAAAACTATGGAAACATCCACATACCCATCTTTCCAAGCATTTATTAAATCCACTAGAGGCCCGGTGCACAAAAATTTGTGCACTTGGCGGGGAAGGGGGGGTCCCTCAGCCCGGCCTGTGCCCTCTTGCAGTCTGGGACCCCTCGGGAGATAACGACCTGCTGGCTTAG
>NW_006283771.1:14315-15488 GCF_000327345.1 Myotis davidii
ATCCCGGTGCTGGGAGGCATATTACCCTTTTACTATATAGGGTAGAGGCCTGGTACACAGGTGGGTGCCAGCTGGTTTGCCCTGAAGGGTGTCTTGGATCAGGGTGGGGGTCCCCACTGGGGTGCCTGGACAGCCTGGGTGAGGGGATGATAGCTGTTTACAGCTGGTCACACACCATTCAGGGTGAGGGTCCCCAGTGGGGTGCTTGGCCAGCCTGGGTGTGGGGATGATGGCTGTTTGCAGCTGGTCACACACCCTTCAGGGCGGGGGTCCCCAATGGGGTGCCTGGCCAGTCTGGGTGAGGGGCTGAGGGCTGCTTTCAGGCTGGCAGGTGACGGAAGCTCCCAACCCTTCCTTTTTCCTTTTTTTTATTTTAATTCTGGGCCAGCTTTAGCTCTGAGGCTCCAGCTCTTAGGCCTCCGCTGCTGAAAGTAGGTATCTGGTTTGTTTCAGTTCTATAATCGAAACAATGTATAACTCCAGCTCTGACTCCAGCTCTGAGATCCCAGATCCCTGAAAGCTGGTTTCTGGGTTTTTTTTTTTTAGCTTCTATATTGTTAAAATGTTTCAAACTACAGGCTCAGAGGCAGGTGGGGAAAGTTGGTTTCCTCCGTCACTGAAGCAAACAAGCCTCATGTTAGCTTCAAGCTGCCTGGTTGTCGGCCGCCATCTTGGCTGGAAGTTAATTTGCATATCTCGCTGATTAGCCAATGGGAAGGGTAGCGGACGTACGCTAATTACCATGTTTCTTTTTTGTTAGATAGGATAATACATGCCATACATTTAGAGGTGACATATTTAATATATGTTTGCCTATAATTTTATATTTACTTCTTCTTAAGAAACAAGTATCAGTGTTTCCAATGACAAATGATTCAATTATACCTCTCACATTTTTGTCTTCAATACTTCAATACTTCAATAAGTATAGAATTCCATACTTATACAATAATGTATTTAATATCGCCTCTTATTTAAAATGTAAATGATTGCATACTTTATGCTCTACTATGCACATCTACACTAATAAAAGAGAAACATGGTAATTGGCGTATGACCGCTACCCTTTTCATTGGCTAATCAACGAAATATGCAAATTAATTGTCAGCCAAGATGGCGGCCGGGAGCCAGGCAGCTTGAAACTAACATGAGGCTTGCTTGCTTCAGTGATGG
>NW_006283771.1:16339-19762 GCF_000327345.1 Myotis davidii
CCCTACCCTGACGTGACTGAGGGTGACATCACAACCTCCCAATTCGCCCTGCTCTGTGAATGACAGGGGGCAGCGCCCCAACTCCCCAATCGGCCCTGCTCTGAGCCTGACCAGGAGCTGCACCTAGGGATTGGGCCTGCCCTCTGCCACCTGGGAGCAGGCCTAATCCAGCAGGTCGTTATCTCCGGAGGGGTCCCAGACTGCGAGAGGTCACAGGCCAGGCTGAGGGACCCCCCTCCCCCTGAGTGCACAAATTTTTGTGCACCGGGCCTCTAGTTATTATTATATTTACTATGTTTTGCAGATTATCCCATATTAGTACATATAAAATTGTTTCCTTCATTGGAATGGCTGCATGGTATTTTATTTCTATGGCTATACCATAATTTATTTACCCAGTAGCAGGTTGCCCTTTTTACAACATATCATGGCCTGATCAGGCCTGCATTTTAAGAAGTTTACTCATGCTTGCATGATTGGAGCATGAAGCGACTGGAATAGAGAAACCGATTAAGAGGATCAATGAGAGGATATATGTGAAAACACTTTTCAGCTGCAATGCAGTATATAAATCTGAGTTGTTATGGTTATAACTCATGTCAGAGTTGATGGGGGGATTGAGCTCATGAATTCTAACTCCAAATACTGGCCTTTCTTTCCACATTATGTTATTTGGACTACTCCACCCAGTTTTGTTATTTATATGTTTGGTAATACTGAGAATTAAGACATAATACTTAAAAATTTCTCCCAAGCTTGGTATTCAGGATGTTTGGTTCCTCCTAACACTGATAAGACAGGCCTCAGCTCTGATTTATAACTGCCGAATTAGCAGTTGAATCTGGAAGACAAAATCAGTTCTCTAAGAAAGAGGAAAAAAACATAAACATTAGAAACAAGCACCATTATGGGGTCTAGAAGGAGAGAGTGGAAATCAATAAAGCTAAAAGGGCTAGAAAAATAATGGTCCAAGAGGCAGCAGGAAAAGCAAAAAAATTTTGTGTTGGGGAATCATGGCCATGTAGTTACTCTTTTGTGTGTACCTTGCAGTTTACAAAGTGCTTTTCATTTTAACTTCAAATTTATCCTTAAATACAGACAACTCATATTTACCCTCCTCCTCAAAATGTAATAGAAATAAGGGGTTAGGGGAAGGGGGAGAAGGCTAGGAAATTATTCATAATGTCCTATCCTATTATGACATCTACATGAGATGATTTACAAATGTGAGCTTTTTGAATCATCCTTGTGAGGTAGATACCACACCCTAATTTTACGTAGAGTAAACTCAGTATAGTTAAGTGGCATGCCTAAGGTTGCACAGATGATAAGTGGCAGAAATGGGAGTCCAAACACACTCCGTCTTAGAGAGATAAAAATAAAATGTCAAAGCTACAGAAAAAAAGAACAACAGAGAGATTCTGAAAGCTGATATGGACCACAGGTTAAATTTTACTTTTAACTTTATTATTTTGAAGAGCTGTAGTACATCACATCACTTGATAGGTAGGCATCATGATGAAAGGGGATGCATAGGTCCATCCATGCTATCTGAGAAGAGAAACTAAAAAATGATTCTACTAAACAACTTTTGGGTTTGAACTGTATCTTCTTTAGCTTCATTCTCTTCAAAGTTCATAATTAAGTCTCTGAAACAATCCCTAGCAAAGTCTTATATTCAGGGAAGTCTCGGACAAAACTGGATGGTTGGTTACCCTTCAAAGTCTGATTCATCATATTGACAAGAAGAGCTAGAATCATTAAATTAATTCTTTGTACTTGCATAGGAGAGAAAGAGAGAGAGAGAGGGAGAGAGAGAGAGAGAGAGAGAGAGAGAGAGAGAGAGAGAGAGAGAATTAGAACAGAGAAAGAACACATACATACATATGTAGATATGTAGTTCTTGGAGCTGAAGCCATTTGGGAAGAATATGTTCATTAATTCTTCTACCCTTCAGTTGAACCCAAATATTTGGCATAATTAAAGAACATATATTAAGCATTTACTATGTTGAAGAATAATAATTTAGTGTTTTTTTTTCCAGACACCCTTTTGTAGAGCCAGTCTTTCTCAACTGAATGTTCCATTCATATAACCTCTGTAGTGTTTCCACTTTCCTTGCTCTACTAAAATTAATTAAACATCTGCACACAAAATACTTTCTATCTTGTACTAAAATTGCTGTAGAAAACCTATATCTAGCTTTACCACTCTGAATGCAGAGATCAGAGGCACCAGGAATCTTGCCAGCTGGAATGAAGCTTCCAAATTAGCCTCAAGTGCCTTGGAGATTTTTCTAGGAACACACCTTGCTCCACACTCAGACCATACCAATTTTCCCCTGCAGAAACAGAAAATTTATATAAGAACTAGAGTCCCAGTGCACAAAATTCATGCATGGGTAGGATCCTTAAGCCTGGTCAGCAACCAGGGCCTTTGGGGGCCTTCCAGCTGCCAGCCAGGGCCTTCCTTTATTCTGTGCCACCCCCTGGTCGTCAGCGTACGTCATATCAAGTGATCGAACTCCCGAGGGGACACTTTGCATATTAGCATTTTATATAAATACTAGAAGACTGGTGCACAAGTTTGTGCATGGGTAGGGTCTCTCAGCCTGGCCCACAATTAGGGCCAATGGGAGCTGGTTGGGGGGAGGGTCCACAGGAGGTTGGCCAGCCAGCCGGGGGGAGGGACTGCAGGAGATTGGCAGGCCGCAGGAGGTTGGCTGTAGGAGTGCGCTGACCACCAGGTGGCAGCTCTTGCATTGAGCGCTGCTCCCTGGTGGTCAGTGTGCATCATAGTGACCAGTTGACTGGTCGTTTGGTCAACCGGTCTTAACGATCACTTAGGCTTTTATATGTATTGACTAGAGGCCTGGCACACAAAATTTGTGCATGGGGGTATCCCTCAGCCTGACCTACAACCTCTCTAATTTGGGACTCCTTGGGGGATGGCCAGCTGCTGGTTTAGGCCCAGCAGTCAGACATCCCTCTGACAACCCGGGACTGCTGGCTCCTAACCACTCGCCTGCCTGCTGGTCCTATCGTCCCCAACTTCCTTCCCCTGCCAGCGTGATCTAGCCCCCAACTGCCCTCCCCTGCAGGCCTGGTTGCCCCAACTTCCCTCCCTTGCTGGTCTGATTGCCCACAGCTGCCCTTCCCTGCTGGTCACCTTGCGGCGACCATCTTGTGACAACATGGGGGTGGTCATCTTGTGGCGGCCATCTTGTGACAACATGGGGGTGGCCATCTTGTGGTGACCATCTTGTGGCAGCTGTCTTGTGGGATGACATGGGACAGCCATCTTGTGATGATGTCGTGGTGACCATCTTGTGATGATGTCCCGTGATGCCACCTAAGCCTTTATTATATAAGATATAGATGAACTTGACTGCTTTAGCTCAAGCCATGCAAATGTTTAAAGTAG
>NW_006283771.1:19797-22238 GCF_000327345.1 Myotis davidii
TCTTTTTTCTTACCTCACAGAACCAGATGAAATAAGAATGGAATCTTGAGGCGCTCCTTATTTGGAGGAAAAGGAAGGTGTTGCTTGTTTTAGTTTATCTCTGTCAGGCCATGAGGTAGTGGCAGGATGATATTTGGAAGGTTCTTCCTCAGTTATTTTTAATAAATCCTTATTGAATGAGCTCCTCATCTGTCAGGCATTGTGGCAGTCTCTGTGGTGAGGAAGTAGGAGTGAAAAAAGACACTATACCTCAGGGAGATCATACTAGGAAATGCATAATTGAGAGTCAAATTATGGTAGAGTCTGGGAAGAGGGTGTTCACGAGGGACTTAAGGGCTTCCTATAGGAAGTGGTTTTTGATCTGGGTCTTGTAGGATGAGTTAGTGTTTAGAGATTAGGGGAGATAACTGCAAGGAATAGTGGCAACAAAGTTATTGAAGTGAGAGCAAGCATGGTTCACTCTGGAAGTGATTAGGCCCAAGTGACTTTGAGAGTATGGAAAATAGTCATTTTCAGAATACTGGCCAGGTCTTAATTTCCCCCTTTGATCGTAGAGCACCCTTGGCCAAAATATGAGATCCAAAGAGATGAAAGAGAACTCTGTTTTACAAACCAAATGAGCATAGACTCTGCAATCCTGCTAAAAAGTCTAGAAAGGCAGAGACCATCTGGTCCATCCTCTTCATTTGGCAGGTGAAAAAAAAAATGAGGCCCAGAGAGGGAAAATGGAATTGCCCAAGGCAACACAAGCAAAGCTCAAACTAGGCCTAATCTTAGCATAGCTAGAACAGATCCCTGTCACTTGGAAGAGGTTTTGGATGGTTTATTTGGGATCTTTGATGAGGCACAATGAATGCCTCATCTCCTCTCTCAGCTGCTGCACATTCAGAAACTTCATATTCTATCCAGCTCTATATCATTCTCTCAAATGTATTGCAACGGTGCTACAGACTCGGGTGTACTGGCCTGGAAAAATGGTGGGGTAGGGCTGGTGTCTCCACACAATTGTGGTACTTATATAAATTAAGGATCTGAGGAAGTCCCTCCATATCTTTTAGATGGATACCACAAAGCAGCAATAAGCACATATTCCTTCTCTCACTCTCCACTTGATACCCTCTGTCAGTTGGGTCCCTTCTCTAATGGGTCAAGCAAAATTTTTTTAAAAAAGGAATGGCACATTGGGGGATGCTTCCTCTGGTACAGTCTATTTTATACAGAATAGCTTCTGCATCCAAGGAGGAGGTTTCTGGGTGGGCCAGGGAATTCTCTATTAGCAGTTCACTTTGCTTCTGGCCATGATCATGCCTCTAAACCTCCAAGAGCAAAAAAGAAAAAGCTGTGTGTTAGCTTTTGCCTGAAGCCAGACACAGAATTTAGGAAATTCCCAGTTTTCTTATTATGTTCATGCAGAGCAAAGTCAACCTTGCAGGATACATTTGGTGGCTCCATAAGAACTATTGTTATATAATGAATAAATAAGAACAGAGCTCAGCTGGTCTTTTAATTACAGCATTAAAGTTTTCCTCACACCTCAGTTATCCCTCTTAGTCTAGATGATCATTTGTATGTTTAGTCAAACCAAAGAGAGCCAATATTTTTTACATCCTTCCTGCAGTGATGGGTTAAAGACAGGACTGATCATCCAACTGATGCCAATTAGGAAGGCTTTGCTTGTTTTAAATATCCCAATTCCGTGTGTGTGTGTGTGTGTGTGTGTGTTTTGTTTGTTGTTGCTGTTTTGATTTTTTATAGATACCCATGGAGCTTGTTGATAAATTCCACAGAAGGGTATCTGAATTATTGGCTTTTATTTTTTTTAATTTTATTTTTTATTACAAAGGGTATTACATATGTGTCCATTTTTTCCCCCGCCCTAGACAGTCCCCTAGCCTCCCCTATTCCCCAGTGTCTTATGTCCATTGCTTATGCTTATATGCATGCATACAAGTCCTTTGGTTGATCTCTTACCCCCCCCCCCCACCACCCCTCCCCGGCTTTCCCGCTGTAGTTTGACAGTCTATTCGATGCTGCTCTGCCTCTGTATCTATTTTTGTTCATCAGTTTATAATGGTCTTTATTATCCATAACTGAGTGAGATCATGTGGTATTTTTCTTTCATTGACTGGCTTATTTCACTTAGCAAAATGCTCTCCAGTTCCATCCATGCCGTTGCAAATGGTAAGAGTTCCTTCCTTTTTAGAGCAGCATAGTATTCCATCGTGTAGATGTACCACAGTTTTCTGATCCACTCATCTGCTGATGGGCACTTAGGCTGTTTCCAGGTTTTGCTGTGGTAAATTGTGCTGCTATGGACATAGGGGTGAATATATCCTTTCTGTTTGGTGTTTCTGGTTTATTGGGATAAATTCCTAGAAGTGGGATCACTGGGTCAAAAAGGAGTTCCATTTTTAAATTTTTGAGGATACTCCATGCTATCT
>NW_006283771.1:23452-31537 GCF_000327345.1 Myotis davidii
TTTTCTTTCAATTTGTTTATGTGATGTATCACGTTTATTGATTTGCGGATATTGTACCATCCTTGCATCCCTGGGTTAAATCCTACTTGGTCATGGTGTATGATCTTTCTGATGCACTGCTGGATCCGATTTGATAAGATTTTGTTGTGGATTTTGGCATCTATGTTCATGAGGGATATTAGCCTGTAATTCTATTTTATTAAATGTTATGGAATGAGTTCTGATTGATCATAATTTTAACCTTAATTCCAAGTGTCATTCAGTCCTAGAGTGATAACATCAGAGAAGTTTTGGACCACTGATCTCAGAAAAGAAAGCCCATGCTCCACCTTGTGTGTAGTAAGTAGAATAAGCATTAAATGTTCACATCTACCAATGCCCTTAGATTCCATTCTCATAAAAATACACCATTGGTTGCCCCCCATTAGTGACCAGGAAATAATGTTGTGGAGGTGGTTCTTTAGGTGAGAAGGGAACTGTGGTTACAACATCTCAAACACTGCCTTCTGGTGAGTTGGCTCTTTCGTTTTAGTTATTCTTTTTGAGCTCTTCTTAGCTTAAGCCTGGGTGATTCTCAGGCTTTTAGGACAGAAGGTCCAGGGAATTTATCGTAGATGGATAATCATAGTTGGGGGAAACACACCCTTGCACCATCAGTGAGGTGATTTCAAGGTGTGTGCTCCTCATTGAGGTCCAGAGTTTGCTGTTAGGGCTAAGCTCTAGCGGTCCACAGTGGTGATATGCTTGCTAATGGCTTTTTTTCTTCCTCCCTTTCTGCATATTATTTCCCTGATCTCTTCTGATATTTCCTGGAATCAATTTCCAAATAAACAAATTATTTTTTAAAAAAAGGTAGTTTACTTTTTTAGGGAAAATGAGTCAGGGTGGGTAGTAGAGAATCCCATCAAAGGAGGAAAATAGGCAAATCAGAAACTGGAAATATATTATTTGGCTTTTTTAGAATAAGTCATTTAAGATCAAGAAGATGGAAAAGGCCCTTAACATGAGTTTTGTGCACTTCTGGTAGATAGCTGTTGTATTCCATCTGGTCCCTTTGGGTTCTAGACTTTTTGTGCCAATTGGTGGTATACAAGAACTAACTAAAAAATCTGACTTCACCACTTCTCTGCCTCCTTTAAGTTCAGAATCCTGGCCAAGGCCAGCATTTTGACTATGCCAGGCATAAGTTGTGTAACCCAGAATAGGGAGGCCATATGATTGCTCTGAATCATTATGTGCCTCATTTATCTCTGCATTCCCTGTACCTAGAACAGGCCCTGGCATACAGTAGGTGCTCAGGAAATGTTTGTTGAGCAAATAAATGCTTAAATAAATATTTCTCAGTACTTTCCCTGCCAAGGACAAAAGATTAATCTTTTATTAGAGTAACTTTCCACCTCTCAGCTCAACCTTTCATACACTATATTCTTCTCATTTACTCCAAAGGAGAGGGAACTCATGAATAAAGATGGAGGAAGATTTGGGTGGGCCAAAATAGGGTTCAATTCAGAATAATTAAGGTAGTTAATTGGGTAATTTGCAGAGTCCAAATTTCCTGCTAGTGATAAAAACCTGTAACTTCTCATTCAATTTATACTTATTTTTTCCTTTCCTAAAACATAAAACAGGAGAACAATATCTTTAGAAACAAACCATTCTTCAAGTTTTTTCTGTATAAACCACATTGCCCAGATTGCCTGCCCAAAGCTATACAACCCTGGCTGCACTCTCTACCAAAGTCTTACAGACATCCCAAACATTCTATAAAGAGTTGATAAAGTATCAAAACTAAAAAGGACCTTATAAATAACAGAGCTCAACCTCTTCCTTATACAGGCAGGAAAAGTGAGACCCAATGGGTGGAAGATATTAGAAACTTGGTGTGCTAATTTCCAGGGTAGTGTTCTTCACACAACATCACATACTTTCTTGATTTTCCAATGTTGGTTAATCCTGTCTAGGACTCCTACCACCAACACTATAGGGTTATAGAATGCAATTCCCTGTATTGATTGGAAACACTACATGGACAGGAAAAGGAAGGGCCTTTGCTACTTTTGAGAACTGCATGAACTGTAAATTGTAGGTTCATTTGGGACAAGGTTGTGCTGCTAGTGTGCTCCAATGGAAGTGCCAGAACCCTGAGGTTCTGTTTCTCTCTCCCACTAGTCTGAGCCATGTGTGCAGGGGCATGGTTGCACAGCATCTTTTCCCACACATTTTGTTGAAACAGAGACTGAAGGTCAAGTACATGTTAGTAAAGCTATGCAGAGTATCTAGGAATCAAAGGTCCTGGACTGTGAGGAAATGAGGCCAGGCTGAATAGAAACCAGACTGTGGGAGGAGAAGACTTGTAATTACAAATAAGGTGTGTGGGGGGGGGCGGGCTTAGAGCAATTAAAAAGAGTACTGAGTTTCTAGGACCTACATTTTATTTTTGGCTTTGTCTCTGTTGGTTTTCCCTTGTCGAATCACATAACCTCTTAGTCCTTGATATTGTCATCTATAAAATGAGGATAACGAGATTAATTTCAACAAGTTTAGGAACTATGAAAGTTGTTTGAAAATGATAGTAGTATCCAAAAATTCTTTGTGGCCAGACCTGGACTTTTTCAATCCCTTGCATCAAGTAACTCCAGTAGAAGATACTACTGCTTTTATTCAGATAAACGTAGGAAAGCATGAACTGATTATAGTAATTGTAGGCTTCCTTTACACTTAAATATAGTCTGAAACAATTATTTTCAAAGACACTAGTCATCATATTGGTTGATCAGAATCACCAGGGAAGTGATTTGAAAAAAATCCAGATGCTTGGCCTCCATCTTGGATGTGAGGTTAGAATTGAAGAGAATGGAGTATGAGTTAGGTAGGACATCTTTGTTTTTAAAAGGGAATCCCTAGGCATTCTCATAATCAACCATATTCGGAAAGTTCTGATGTCAAGGCAGTGAAATATAGTAAATAGAACCTAGACTCTGACTCCAGACAGATCAATTTCCTGTATTGACCTGGAACAAATCACTACCCTTCTCAGAGCCTTCATTTTATCATCTGTAAAACAGAGATATCTATCTCTTGAAGATACTTGTGGGTTAAAGGAGATGATAAAGGAAATGTAGCAGCCATCGTTTATCACATTCAGTGGGCACTCAAAATAACACTTTTGAGTGTACTTTGACCTGGTTTGTTGCTAGCTTTTAGTTGGCATAGACCCTGTCTGTTCATCTCATTTTGCATGATGCCCAGGTTGAGAGCAGGGAGAGCTGTGAAAAAGGAGCAGTTTAATAACTGCTTTGTTATAATTTCAGTCAGAAGCAAATACCTTGTAATAAAGGAGAGTTTATTATAAGACTATCAGTCTGACAGATAAAAAGTGAACCCAAGAAGCTAAAAAGACCTCAACAATTGGAGTTCATAAATGGATCTTAATTAGTATGATTTGGTTACTCTACTTCTTTCAGTTCCTTTATCAACTGAATCCTTCATAACTGCAGCTTAAACAGAGTATAGAGCAGGGGTCCTCAAACTTTTAAACAGGGGTCCAGTTCACTGTCCCTCAGAACGTTGGAGGGCCAGACTATAGTTTTTTTTTAAAAAAACTATGAACAAATTCCTATGCACACTGCACATATACTATTTTGAAGTAAAAAAACAAAACGGGAACAAATACAATATTTGTATTTGCAAGTGGCCCGCGGGCCATAGTTTGAGGAACCCTGGTATAGTGTAACCTTTCCTGGTCCAACTCAACTTGGTAACTTTCAGTTATAGCTCCTACTACTAGTTGGTTATTCCTTTTTTCATATCTCTTGGTTCAAATATGAGAGTCACCGAGAGAATCTGATTTGCCCAGTTCATCTTTTTTTGTGACTAGCCAAATAGGTCATAGGTTCCAGCCCAGACTAAAGATTGGTTGCCCTTGGGTCAGATTCAGTCAGGATAAGGTCATTTGGTATAAAACTTGTCAGCCTAGACTTTAGAAACAGTTTATCTTGAAAGAAAATTTTGTTTAGGTATGGACCATAATATCGGACTGGCACATTTTATTCTGGGGTTGAACAATCGAGCAGATATTGTCAGGGACAAGGCAATGGATGTGTATTGATCATTGAGGTAATGCCATAGCCTCTATGCTTTGGATAGTAGCATAGGTAACTATCTTTGGGGAAGCAGAAAGGCTACCATCTATTTCCTGGACATATTATAGTCATTCATTCTCTGGGCTTTGAGTTTCAATCAGTGGTAATAATAAAGAAAAATATCTACATAATGGAATCTGATTTCCTGACAACACTGAATGATAACCCACAATGTTTTTTTTTATTAATTTTTTATTATTTTTTCTCTCTTTATTAAGGCATTACACGTGTGTCCTTATCCTTCCATTGCCCTCCCTCCTTTCCACTCATGTCGTCACCCCCCTGGTGTCTGTGTCCATTGGTTAGGCTTATATGCATGCATACAAGTCCTTTGGTTAATCTCTAACCCTTTTAAAATTAACTTCCATTGTCTTCTTTCAGCTTCAAAACAGCCCTGTGAGATGGATGAATCCTTCCCTTTTCAGGTGAATAAACTGAGGTAAAAAAAGAAGCATCTCACAGCTAAACAGTAAGAGCCAAGCCTAGTCTGTTTGCCTCTGTATTTTATATTCTTACCATTATAGTCAAGCTTTGGTTTTCCTCATTATAAATCCAAGAAGCTACAATGAGGTGCACCACTTCTCATTTTACAGATGGAGAAACTTGGGTATAATTGGCTACCTGGACTAGATCTGTATTGACCCAATGAGGCAGACAATTGATTACTTTTTCAGGAAAATTCAGGTAAAATTACCACTTTCATTAGATATATCCTAAGATGCATTAGAATCCCCTGGATGACTTGTTAAACAAAGATTGCCAGGCTATACTCCTAGAGATTTTGCTTACTTTTACCCCAGAAAGTCTGGGGAAGAGTAAGAAATTTGCATTTCAACAAGTTTCCAATATGCTGCTGGTTCTGGAGGCCACGTTGTTTATGAACAAAGTGTTGGTTTAATGATTGGCTTCTAGCATCAAGCTTTCAAGCCACTAAGATGAAGCAGTTAAACACACACACACACACACACACACACATACACACACACACGCGCACACACACACACACACACACACACTTGGATATTTGAGACCCTAAGTAGTCTCTGTGAAAGTTAGCAGATGCTACACACTACCTTCATTACCTCCATAGACCTTAGCAAAGACAGTGATGATGACATAGACCTCAGAGTCAGACTAATTTGGTACAGCTTCCTAGCTTTGTAACCTCAAGAAAGTCATTTGGACTATCTGAACCTAGTTTCTTCACTTTTAAAATGGGGTAATGAAACAGCTTCATAGCTGTTGTGAAGTTTATGTAGGCCAACATATACAAAAGTCCTTTGAAGATTCATCAGTGGAAAAATATTTTTAAAAAGAGTAGCAAAGTTCTTCTGGATCACCTCTTCTTCTTGGCATTTTAAAATTCCTTGGATGTCTGGTATTTTGTTGCAACATGTGGCAGGCAGGCAAAAATGGCTATGGAAACCTGGATTATGGAGGTATTTATTCACCCCTATTGACAATGACTAAAATTCAAGTTACCCAAGTTCTTAGCATTGGCACTTTTTAATCTGATACCTCCAACAGCCAAACTGCTGTAATTCCCAGAGCTTGAGAAATGTAGATGGTCCTGCAGTTCTTACCACCAGTGTTCATCTCTAGGTAATAGAGTCTTCAGATGAAATTAGCGTTTCCTTAAGAGGTAGGCAGCAGATACAGTTTTTCACAACTGTGCCAAATTGTTTTCTGCTGGAGGATGGAATAGAGAGGCTACCAACTTGGTGTCAGGAAAGTAGGATCATATATCATATCCTGCCACTGACTCACTGTGTAACCTTGAATAAATACCTCCTGTTCTATGGGCCTCAATATTTTGTCTATAACAACAGGTACTCAGATTCATTGGTTTTGAAGGGTCTTTCAAAGATTTGAATTCTAGGATTTTCAAAACAGCAGACTTCCTCCTAGCCTTGGCTATATGTCTGGACTTCTTATGTGACCTTGGGATATAAGTACTCACTTCTGATTCTTAATTTACTCATCTATAACCTTTAGAATAATTATAAAGCATGCCATAATTCACTTCCAATCCTTATATCAAGGATAAAATATACACTAAAATTTATTTGAGTATCTGATACGTGATTAACATATAGAGTATATGAAGAACTCCAACTCAGCAGTAAATAAATTGATTAAAATATGCAAAGGATTTGAATAGACATTTCTATAAATATATACAAATGGCCAATAAGCATATGAAAAAATGCTTAGCATCATTAATCAGTATAAAAACTCAAATCAAAATGTGAAACCACCTCACACCCACTAGGATGATTACTTTTAAAAAATCAGAAATAACAAGTCTTGACAAAGATGTGGAGAAATTGGACCCCTTGTACACTGTTGGTTGCGTTGTAAAATGGTACAAACACTAAAGAAAACAGTTTAGCAATTCCTTAAAAATTTTTAAAAATAAAATAAGAATATGATACAGCAATTCTATTTCTAAATATATATCCCAAATAATTAAAAGCAAGATCTCAAAGAGATACATTTACATACATGTTTATAGTGGGGCTATTTATAGTACACAAAAAGTGGAAGCAAAGCAAGTATCAGTTGACGGATTAATGAATGAATGCATAAGGCACGTTGATATATAAATATATATACAATGAAAATATTATTTAGTCTTAAAAAGAAAGAAAGTTTTGACACATGCTATAGCGTGACTTAACCTTAGGGGCATTATGCTAAGTAAAGTCACAAAACAGACAAATACTATATGACTCCACTTGTATGAGATACCTAGAGTAGTCAAATTCATAGAGGCAGAAAGTAGAATAGAGATTAGAAACTGGAAAGGAGGCAATAGGGAGTTATTGTTTATGACTACAGAGTTTCAGTTTTTCAAGATGAAAAGATTTCTGGAGATGAATGGTGATAATGGTTGCACAACAATGTGAATGTACGTAATACCATTGAAATACACACTTCAAATGGTTAAGATGGTAAATTTCATGTTATGTGTATTTCACCACAAGTAAAATAATAAACAGATTTCTTTGAAGACTGAAAAGTAATCTATAAATTTGGAAGTCTGTTTTACATTTCAAGTACAGCAATTTTCTTTAGCTTTTAGGAAACATGGCCCATTGTATCTACCCACTTGGGATCATTTCTCTATCACAAGATATACTATCTAATAAAAGAGTAATATGAAAATTAACCATCACTCCATCACGAAGATGGCGGCAGCCATGGAGCTGGAGCGAGCAGGAGGCTTGGGTTGCCCCCGACAATGGAGGAAGCCAAGCTTCCTGCCTGCCCTGGCCATCCCTGAGCTTTGCTCAAGGCTACAAAGTTTCAATTATAGAAGATAAATAAATCCCAGATACCTGCTTCTAGCTTGAGGGCATGGTCAGCCTGAAAACGGCCATCAGCCCCTCACCCAGGCTGGCCAGGCACCCTAGCAGGAATCCCCCCATATCCTGAAGGGGCTGTTATCAGTCTGAAAATGGCCCTCAGCCCCTCACCCAGGCTGTCGAGGCACCCCAGCAGGACCCCGACCATGCTCCGGGACACCCTTCAGGGCAAACCAGCCAGCCCCCACCCATGCACCTGGCCTCTATTCTGTTATCAGTTGAAAATGGCCCTCAGCCCCTCACCCAGCCTGTCCAGGAACCCCAGTGGGGACCCCCACCCTGAAGGAGGTGTGACCAGCCTGCAAACAGCCATCAGCCCCTCACCAAGGCTGGCCAGGCACCCCAGTGGGGACCCTCACCCTGAAGGGGGTGTGGCCAGCCTGAAAATGGCCCTTAGCCCATCACCAGGGCTGACCAGGAACCTCAGTGGGACCCCCCCAACCTGAAGGGGCTGTGGACAGACTTCAAACAGCCATCAGCCCCTCACCAAGGCTGGCCAGGCACCCCAGTGGGGACCCTCACCCTGAAGGGGGTGTGGCCAGTCTGAAATGGCCCTTAGCCCATCACCAGGGCTG
>NW_006283771.1:31890-69264 GCF_000327345.1 Myotis davidii
ACTCTAGTGTTCTTTATAATCCCCTCTGAATACATAAGACAGCAGAATGACATATTGAATTAGAAACCAAGCAATTAATCTTACAAGTTTATAACTGAGGCTAGAGTCCCAAGGCCAGTTCTAATGCAATGGTCTTTTTGAAAAACAACCTATATAAAGAATTAACTTTAACATTGCTATAACTGGCAGCTTGATTAGGACAGAGAATGGAGATAACAAGAAGCTATTTCTCTATGTCATTAAATTTATTGACCCCAGATACTCACCTGCCTTCCCCATAAATTCAGCTAATGCTTCTTGTTCCAAATGTCACTGGTCATTTTTGCACATTGGGGATATTTCCCATAACATCCTGGGACATTAGCTTGGCTTGGCTTGATCATAGGAAATATGGGCCTATTGTTATTGTAATGGTTTTCCAACTTTAATGGATGGGTATCAGAACCACTCAAAGGGCTATTAAACCATAAATGGCTGCTCTCCCCCACTAGAATTTCTTATTGAGTAAGTCTGGGGTATACCTAAGAATTTATATTTCTCACAATTCCCCGTGTGATGTTGATTCTGTGACTTGGGACAACACTTTGTGAACCACTGTGTTAGAGGACAATATGTTCAGCTGGGCTGTCTTTTCACACCACAACTGCAGTTCCTTGATTCTCAATTACAAAATCAGCCCTGCCCAAGTAACAAGGACCAATCTTGATCTTCTTGGATTTTTAATGTGAGGTTCTACCATTGCTGCCTTAGACTTTGCATCAGGTCCCTGTCTTCTTTTTGTAAGCATTTTTCTGTTCTAGGAATCCCTTGCCATACCTTATGGTATGCTAGAGCTAACTGATACTGGCAGCAAGAACCAGTTGTGCACATTTCTTTCCAACTTTCATGTTCAGTTGCATAAATGTTTACACCACCAAAATTGGCAAACATGAAAAAAAAAAATCAGTGTTTGTTGTTTCCCACCGCTCCCCTCCCCTGGAGATCTGGTCGTTTAACCACATTCCATTATCACCATTGCCAACTGATTTCCTGTACTGTAACTTATCCATCTGTGAAACTGAACCTCCTTTGGCCAAACTTATATTGGAACAGTACCTGGGGCATGTTGTTTTAGTTTCTAGCCTTTCTTAATCTCTATGATGCATTTTTGAGATGTGACTGGGGAGAGAGCAACCAGGCATCAAGTGCTCTGGGCTCTTGGTACTCTATGGAATTTCCTGTTCTTAGTGCATATCTAGACACATAATAAAGATAATCTATGAGAAACAAATTAATATGTTCTGTAGAAAATGCTAGGCATTTTCATAGCTACTGGTTCAATTATTTCATTGACTCCTTATTTCAGCTCTGTGAGGTAGTATATATTAGTTCTACTGTACAGAAAAGGTCAGAAGAGTGAAATACATTGTCCAAGGTCACATAACTAGTGAGTAGTAAAGTGTGGATTCTTACCTGAATAAGTCTGATTCCAAAGTTAGGACTCTTTCTATTCAGCAAATATATACTAAGCACTTAAGAAAGACTTCTTGCCTGAAACCACGGAACTGTGCTACAAAGATTTTGAACTTATAGAAGAATTTAACTGTTTCTGAAGTTAAGATGAGAACCTGGACTAAGAACAGAGTTCCACTGATTCCATGTACTGAGGGTTCATGTTACAAAAAGCAGTAAATTAATTGCACATTTCTTAAAGGTGGGGAGTGATATTTAGAAATGGGTTAGATACTTATTTTCCTGCACTGGGTATGTAGATTCTGCTGGGGTAAAACTTAGTTGTGAAGCACAAAAATGAGGATTGTGGTATCAGAAGACTGAAACTAAAAAGGCACAATTTAACCACTTGTTTGTGCAAAGAATTGCCACCAGGAACAAAAAACAAATATTTAAGGCAAGAGAAGCAGAGCTCAGCCACATTCTTTTTTGTTTTAAAAAAAAATTATCTTTATTGTTGAAAGTATTACAGATGTCCCTTTTTTCCCCTTTTAACCCTTTCCAATCCACACTTTCCCCTCCTAAGCCTTCACCATTCTATTGTCTGTGTCCATGTGCTATGCTATGCATATAAATTGCCTGGTTAATCTCTCTCCACCTCCCACCACAGGCTTCCCTCAGAGATTTGTCAGTCTGTTTCTATGTCTCTAGATCTATTTTGTTCATCAGTTCATTTTATACATTAGATTCCACATATGAGTGAGACCATGTGAATTTTGTCTTTCTCTGACTGGCTTATTTTGCTTAACATGAGACTTTCCAGGTCCCTCAGGCTGTCCCAAATGGCAAGAGATCCCTCTTTTTCACAGATCCTTCCATTGTATAAATGTACCATAGCTTTTTATACACTCATCTACTGATGGGTACTTGGACTGTTTCCAGATCTTAGCTATTGTAAATTGTGCTGCTATGAACATAGGGGTGCATTCATTATTTTATTAGTGTTTCGGGTTTCTTATGATATATTCCTAGAAGTGGGTCAATTGACAGTTCCATTTAAATTTTTAGAGGAAACTCTATACTGTTTTCCATAGTAGTTGAACCAGTCTGAATTCCCACCAACAGTGTACTAGGGTTCCCTTTTCTCCATATCCTTGCTAGCACTTGTTATTTGTTGATTTATTAATGATAGCCATTTTGACAGGTGTGAGGTGATATAACATTGTCATTTTAATTTGCATCTCATGGATGATTATCGACGTTGAACATTTTTTCATATATCTCTTGGCCATCTGTATGTCCTCTTTGAAGAAATGTCTATTTAGGTCCTTTACCCATTATTTAATTGGATTATTTGTCTTCTTTTTGTTAACTTGTATAATTTGGAAATTAACGCCTTATCAGATATATCATTGGCAAATATGTTCTCCCATACACTGGGCTCACTACATTTTCTTGATGGTTTCCTTTGTTGTACAGAAGCTTTTTATGTTGATGTAGTCCCATTTGTTTATTTTCTCCTCAATTTCCCTTGACTTGGCAGACATATCAGTAAGCATTGCTACAAGAGATGTCTGATATTTTGCTGCCTATGGCTTCTTCTAAAATTTTTTTATGGTTTCACGACTTATATTTGTATATTCTATCTATTTTGAGTTTATTCTTGTGTATAGTGTAAATTGGTTGTCTAGTTCCTTTTTTGTATGTAACTGTCTAATTTTTCCAACACCATTTATTCAAGAGACTGCCTTTACTCCATTGTATGCTCTTGCATTCTTTGTCAAATATTAATTGAGCATAATGACTTGGGTCGATGTCTAGGTTCTTTGTTCTATTTCATTGATCTATGTGCTTTTCTTATGTGAGTACCAGGCTGTTTTGATTACTTTATAACTTGAAATCTGGTATTGTGATTCCTCCAATTTTGTTCTTTCACAAGTTTGCTGTGGCTATCCGGGGTCTTTTTTGGTTCCATATACATTTTTGGAGTATTTGTTCCAAAATTTGTGAAATATGCTGTTGGTATTGTTTAAAATATATTTTTATTGATGTAGGTTGCCTTGGGTATTATGGACATTTTAATGATGTTGAGTCTACCAATCCATGAACATGGAATATTCTTCCACTTGTTTATGTCTTCCTCTATGTCAACCCAGGCCCCTTCAGTCCGCAGACTGACTGAGCACTGAACCAAATCACCTAGGGTTGTTGTTGCTATTTTTTAAAAAAATACATTTTATTGTTTTTTTACAGAGAGGAAGGGAGAGGGATAGAGAGTACAAGTTTGCTGTGGCTATCCGGGGTCTTTTTTGGTTCCATATACATTTTTGGAGTATTTGTTCCAAAATTTGTGAAATATGCTGTTGGTATTGTTTAAAATATATTTTTATTGATTTCAGAGAGGAAGGGAGAGTTAGAGAGAGATAGAACTGAACGGAATAGAACCCGGGACCCCTCAGTTCGCAGGCCGACGCTCTATCCACTGAGCCAAACCAGTCAGGGCTCTTGTTGGTATTTTAATAGGGATAGCATTGAATCTATAGATTGCTTTGGGTAGTATGGACATTTTAATGATGTTGATTCTACCAATCCATGAATATGGTATATTTTTGCATTTGTTTATACCTTCCTCTGTCTCTTTCTTTTCTTTTATTCCTATTATCCTAAGGCAGAAGCTGGATTTTTTTTTGTTTGTTTAGTTACAACAGGCTTTATGCTTAATATAGTACATTCTGGGTTTAGAACATAACACATTATTAATGAAAAGTGTGATTTTGATTATCATGAGTTTAAAAATAAAACTAAAGATGTTACTCAAAAAAGGAAAAAATGTCTAAGTGAATATGTAGAAATCAGTGTAAGGGGTTTCAGCAAGCAAAGTCTGACATTTTCCTTCCCAACGGTGCAGTGGTCCATCCATGAGGAGGAATGGAGTTCTGGTTTGGTCCCATGGCTCCTGACAGAGCAGATCAGAACTTCACCTCCAGGGAAAATGCTCCAACAACGAAGATTCCAGGATAAGCTGTCACCTCAAGACCCTGGGCTTGAGGACAGAGCCCCAGAAGCACAGAATGGTCTGGGCAGAGACAAGTATGGCCACTGCGAGAAGTTTAGGCCACCGCCTGAGTCTTAGGGATGGTGTGCGCCTTATCCCTCAGCACTCTGCAGCATGTCTCGGCTGTGAATGTGTCCAGTCTAAGCTGCTGTGAACTCGGGATTAGCCCAGGAGAAGCACTGAACCTTTACAGGAACAAATCCATGTCATCTACTCTGAGAAGCCTTGTCACCGAAGTGGGGGCTTGTTACACAAAGCACAGAAACCTGAAATCACGCCATCCCTACAGGTTCCATTCTTTCTACTGAGAAATATTAGAAATGGTATCTCATCTGATGAAAGTAGTCACAACAAACTGCTTTCCTCATGGGAGTGTTTGCTCCAGACAGCCTCACTGCAGCCCCAGAATCAGAGGCAACCACTGAATTGATTGGGTAAAGATTAGCTTAGCAATTTTCCTCCAGAACGTATAAAAATAATGCTTTAAGTAGAAAGAATCTGTAGAAAACTAGGTTTACAGCATAAATGCTGGGGTGACAGTAAATGATGTGGCAGATCCATGATTGGGAGGCAGGGCCTTCGTTTGGTGGCTGCAGGGTTCTTGAGGGGAAGGAGCTTGTAGGTGTTGAAGTAGCCCACCACCTGCTAGGGGATCTTGGCCAGGACACACTGGGCCAGTGCTTCCTTGGGAGCATTCGGGAACTGTCTGAAAGGCACGAAGTGCACGATATATCTATTGGCGACCTCATCCGCAGGGGAGCACAGGGACCCGCTGTCACTGTCCAGGAACTCATGGCCTTGAAGTTGGAGCTGCCCACTCTATGATTATGGACATGGGCAGCTTGGTGGCATTGATGATGGCCTGTCTGGTCATGTCCAGGTCTGTGATTACATCCTCAGTGATGATCAGGAACACGAAATATTGAGAAGCTGTCTGCTGCTGTGTGGCTTCAGCAGCAAACCTAGCCATGTGGTTGATGATCAGGGAGAAATTCATTGGTCTATAGAGTAGTAGTTCTCAACCTGTGGGTCGTGACCACTTTGGGGGTTGACCCACCCTTTCACAGGGGGGCGCCTAGGACCATCAGAAAACACATATATAATTACGTATTGCTTTTGTGATGAATCACTATGCTTTAATTATGTTCAATTTGTAACAATGAAATTGGGGGTCACCACAACATGAGGAACTGTATTACAGGGTCGCAGCATTAAGAAGGTTGAGAACCACCGCCATGGAGCTTTATCTGAGGCAGGCAGGCCCCATATGCCTCCACAATGCCCTGTATCTCTTTGCAGTAGGGGTTGAATTGATTGAAGTTCATGGGAAACTCATGTGAAACCTGCCACTGAGGAGGTATATGAGCTAAAAACTCAAATGCTGGGAACATCTTATCTGCATTGTAGTCTTGAACGACCATCTCCATGGACCAGCTAGTGGTCAAGTATTCATTCACACCATTGGGGCTGATGTAATGAAGGGAGTCAGGGAACAGCAGGTCCCCGCTGGATCTGGTGAAGTCCACCCTGAAGGTAAAATTCAGCTGACATCAGCCCATGATGCAGTCCAGGAAGATGCACTCCACCATGACCTCTCACTGCTTCATGCTAATGCCACCAGAATTCTTGTAGCCTTTCTTCTTCTGTCTCTTCTTCTTGTTGAAGCACTCAAATTCAACCAGTGAGATCCTGGAGGCCACTTTCAGCTTTGTCATGGTGGTCTGAAACATCCCGATGAGATCATGGGACCTGTCGTTGTCATAATCGTAGTACTCCACCAAAATAGTCTTATCCATATTTCTGTAGCACAGGGAGTTAAGAGATTTTAAAAGGCCTTTAAACAGGATTCATGTTGTTTTTAATGACCTCTATTTGATGCATCAAGAGCCAGGTTCTATCAGATGTCTGCTTGAGGAATTCCAGATAAGGATCTGACTTGCCAAATAGATCCTTATTATCCAGTTTTCTTGCTTCCATTTCAAACAAGACCACTCTGTTATCCTTTATTTCTTCAGCTGAAATCCTGATGCTGATCTTCCCCATGGGTTTGCCGTTTTTCAACATCAGTGGTCTAGTCAGCTTCTTACTGGAAACAATCTGTCCAAGGGTGCATTCATATTCTCCCAAGAAGTCATCATCATTCAGCTAGATGGTTTTGTTGTTGATGTGATAAATCCCAAATTACAATTTCTGAACCACTTCAAAGTAGTATCCTATATGATAAAGAGCTAATATGCAAATGGCCGTTATGCCCTCACACTGTCAGGCAGTAATGGCTCAGACACTTAACCCTGGGGAGAGAGGAATGGGGACCAGCCAGGCACAAATGAGCTTGTGAGAGAGAAATGGGGACCAGCCAGGCTGTGACTGAGGAGAGGGACAAGCCGCATGCCCCGTGGTCCTGGGCTCCAGCAGCTGCACCTGTGCCTGCAGTTCGGGAGAGGGACAATCCGCATGCCCCATGATCCCTGTGGTCCCGGGCACCAGCAGCTGGCTCAGGAGAGGAAAATGTCACCTGCCATGCAGTCCCGGGTGTCAGCGTCTGTGCCTGCTCCCTGGAAGGGGAACAATCCACCTACCCCACGGTCCCCTGCTGCTGTGGCTGGCCCAGGTGAAGTCGGCCCAGGTCCTGGATGCCTGTGGCTGGCCAGAGGGAGGGAAACCTGGGTCCCAGGTGCAGGGTGAGGTAGAGGCAGTTAGGGGCAATCAGGCTAGCGGGGGAGCAGTTAGGGGCGATCAGGCAGGCAGGTAGAGGGGTTAGGGGTGATCAGGCAGACAGGCAGGTGAGCAGTTAGGAGCTAGCAGTCCCAGATTGCAAGAGAAGCAGTTGGACATCCCCTGAGGGGTCCCAGATTGGAGAGGGTGCAGGCTGGGCTGAGGGACATTTCCTCCACCCCTGTGTATGAATTTCATGCACCAGGCCTCTAGTTCAATAATAAACTTCTTGGAGAATGTGGGATTCGGTCTGTTCTTAATCCTCTCTGTGTGTTCAACCTCATACCACTGCTATCCTCTCGGGTTCAAGAATAACACACACAAAGAATCCAATTTAGACCTAATATCTTTGTCCAGAAGATTATCACAGGAAACATTCAGCTCCATCTTCCTCACATAGTGGGCAGCCATCTCTGGAGCTCTGGTCCAGAGGTCATACCAGGCAGCAAGTCCACAGTAGGCAGGCAGCAGTGTCACCCCTCTTTCTCTTTTTTCAAAGTGCTGTAGTTTTCCAAGCACAGCTCATTTCCCTCCTGATTAAGTTTATTTCTAAGTATCTTATTTTTTTGTTGTTGCAATGGTAAATAGGATTGTTTTTTGTTTTATTTTGTTTCTCATTGTGAGAGATCATTATTGGTGCATAAAATTACCATTAATTTCTGGGAGTTAATTTTATATCCTGCTACATTGCCAAAATTATTTATTAAATGGAATAGCTTTTTTGGTGGAGTATTTAGGGTTTTCTATGTACAATATCATGTCATCTGCAAGTAATGACAGTTTTACTTCCTCCTTTCTAATTTGTTTGTTTTTCTCTTTTTTTAAAAAAATATATTTTATTGTCTTATTGTCTGATCACTGTGGCTAGGACTTCCAGTACTATGTTGAATAAGATGATGAAAGCAGACATCCCTGTCTTATTACTGTTCTTCAGGTAAATAGTTTTAGTTTTTGCCTATTGAGTATGATCTTGACTGTGGGTTTATCATATATGGCTTTTATTATGTTGAGATATGATCCCTCTATTCCAACTTTGCTGAGAGTTTTTATCAACAATAGGTGTTGAATTTTGTCAAGTGCTTTTTCTGCATCAATTAGTATGATCATGTGATTTTTGACTTTCAATTCATTTATGTGATACTAGAGGTCCGGTGCACAAAGTTTGTGCACTCAGAGAGGGGAGGTCTCTCAGCCCTTCCAGTGACCTCTCACAGTCAGGGAACCCTTGGGGGATGTCCAACTGCCCTGGAGGTTGGAGAGACTCCTGCCAGTGCCAGCTGCACTCACCAGCCATGAGCCCAGCTCAGGGCTTCTGGCTGAGTGGCGCTCCCCCTGCAGGAGCACAGGGACCATCTGGGGACAGCTTCTGCATTAAGCATCTGCCCCCTGCTGGTCAGTGCACATCACAGTGACCAGTTGTTCAGCTTTTCAGTCTATTTGCGTATTAGCCTATTATTATATTGGATATCACCTTCATTGACTTGCAAATATTGTACCAGCCTTGCATTCCCTGGATAAATCCCACTTGGTCATGCTGCATGATCTTTTTAATGTATTGCAGGATTTGATTTGCTACTATTTTGTTGAGAATTTTAGCATCTATGCTCATCAGGGATATTGGCCTGTGATTCTCTTTCATTGTAGTGTCTTTATCTAGTTTTGGAATTAGTATAATGCTGATCTCATAAAAAGTTTGGAAGTGTTCCTTCCTCTTGGATTTTTGGAGTAGTTTGAGCAGGATAAGTATTAATTCTTATTTGAATCTTTGGAAAAACTCCCTGTGAAGCCATCTCAAGCAAAGCTTTTGGTTGCTGAGAGTTTTGTTGTTGTTTGTTTTTTAATTACTGTTTCAATTTTTGTCAGTAGTCATCTACCTATTCAGATGTTTTGATTCTTCTTGATTGAGTTTTGGAATACTGTATTTTTCTGGGAATATGTCCATTTCATTCAGGTTGTCATCCTTGTTGGAATATACTGCTTATAGTAATTTTTAAGATCCTTTGTAATTCTGTGGGGTTGTTACTTCAACTCTTGAGTTTCTGAATTTTTTTTTTTTTTTCGGTACCCTCTCTTTGCTTCTTGATGAGTCTGGCTAAAGGTTCATGAACCTTGTTTATCTTTACATAGAACCAGCTCTTGCTTTCATTGATCTTTTGTATTTTTTTTTATTCTCTATGTAATTTCTTTCTGTTTTGATATTATTATTTCCTTCCTTCTAGTCATGCTGGGCTTTTCTTGTTTGTCTAATTCTTTAAGTTGTAGGGTTAAAGAACTTATTATTAATTTTTATTGTTTTTTATTGTTGTTTTTTTAGGCAGGCCTGTAATGCTATGAACTTGCCTCTCAAGACTATTTTTACTGTGTCCCAGAGATTTTGAATTGTTTTGTGTTCATTTTCAATTTTTTTCCAGGAAGTTTTTTATTTCCTCCTTAATCTTATAGGCAAACCATTCATTATTTAATAACATGTTATTTAGCCTCCATGTGTTTGAATATTATTGAGTGTTTTTATATAGTTGATTTCTAATTTCATTCCATTGTGAGCTGAGAAGATGTTTGATAGAATTTCAATCTTCTCGAACTTGTAGAGATTTGTTGTTTCCTAACATGTGGTCTATATTTTAGAATTACCTATGTGCATTTGAGAAGAATGTATATTCTCTACTTTCAGCGTGAAATATTCAGCAAATGTCAATTAATTCCATCTGATCTAGTGTGTCATTTAGGATTTCAGTGTCCTTGTTGATTTTTTTCTAGATCTATCCAGTGGGGTGTTATAGTCCCATATTATGATTGTATTGCTGTTGATCTCTACATGAAAGTCCTCCATAAGATTTTGTTTTATATATTTGGGTGCTCCTGATTGGGTTCATATATGTTTTCCAGAGTTATATCCTCTTGTTGTACTTATCCTTTTAGCATTACTAAGTGGACTTCATTATCTCTTGTTATGGCTTTCATTTTGAAGTCTATTTTGTCAGAAGTTGAGTCTTGCTACCCTAGCTTTTTTTTTCATTTCCATTTGCATGGAAATTTTTTCCCAATCACTTCACTTTCATCCTGCATGAGTCTTTTGTTCTGAGGTGGGTCTCCTGTAGACAGCATATAGTTGGGTCATATTTTCTTATAAACTCAGTTAACCTGTGTCTTCTGATTGGCACATTTAAGCCATTTACGATTAAGGTTATGATTGATGGCAACTTATTTGTTGCCATTTTTAATCTTTAGGGAACTTTGTCCCCCTTGCTCTAGTTCTTCTTCTTACAACAGTCTCTTTAGTATTTTTTTTCACTGCTGTTTTGATGTTAATAAACTCTTTTAGCTATTTTTTGTGCAAAGCTTTCAAATTTGATTTAATTTTCTAATGCTGATGGTCTTTTTTAAAAATTTTTTATTGCTAAAAGTATTACAAAGGGTATTACATATGTGTCCTTTTTCCCCCCAGCCTTTGACAATCCCCTGGCCACCCCTACCTCCCAGTGTCTTATGTCCATTGGTTATGATTATATGCGTGCATACAAATCCTTCGGTTGATCTCTTACTCGCCTCCCTCCTGCCCCCAACCCTCTCTGGCCTTCCTGCTGCAGTTTGACAATCTCTTTGAGGCAGCTCTGCCTCTGTATCTATTATTGTTCAAAAGTTTATAATGGTCTCTATTATCCATGAATGAGTGAGATCATGTGGTATTTTTCCTTCATTGACTGGCTTATTTCACTTAGCATAATGCTCTCCAGCTCCAGCTGATGGTCTTGATCTGACATCAATAAGGGTTCAGAACTCTGGAGAAGGTGCTGTGCGTAAATTAAATAAGAGTCCAGAGATGAAACATAATTTTGAAAGGCATTATAGGGAGTCAGAGAAGACAGCTTAGGGAACTAAGTCCTCCTCTTCTCATGACCCCTTGCTTTTTATTAACACAATTTTTCCTACAGTGAGGTTGATATACACATCAAAGGGTAGGGTTTCGTACAGAATCCATTGTCAAATTGGAAGAGTTGGCCTACAGCTGTTCAGGTGTTTGGCAAGTAAGATGCAATAACATGTAGATTAAGATGCCCTGAGTAGAATGGCAGTAAGCAATCATCCCTGTTAAAGTTTGGGGAAAAACCCTTGCCACTGCAGATGATTCAGCCCTTGCTGACATGCTGGAATTGGCTTCTGGGAAATTTCTATTTCTCTCTTGCAGCTTTTAAAATTCTTTCTTTCCTGAAGAGAAAGTTTATAGCTCTACAGGCCTACCTCAAAAAACAACAAAAAATGATAATAATGATCTAACTCTACAACTCAAAGAATTAGAAAGAGAACAAGAAAAGCCTATAGTATCCAGAAGGAAGGAGATAATGAAGAGCAGAGCAGAAATAAATGACCTAGAGAAAAAAAAAAAAACAACAATACAGAAGATCAATGAAATGAAGAACTGGTTCTTTGGTAGGATAAACAGATTGCTTTGGGTAGTATGGATATTTTAATGATGTTGATTCTACCAATCTATGAACATGGTATGTTCTTCCATTTGTTTCTTTCTTCCTCTATTTCTTTATTTCAATGTCCTATAGTTTTATGAGTACAAGTCTTGTACCTCCTTAGTTAAGTTTATTCCTAGGTATCTTATTTTTTTGTGTGTGTGCAATGGTAAATAGGATTGGTTTTTTAATCTCTCTGTAAGTTCACTGTTGGTGTATAAAAAGGCCATTGATTTCTTGGCATTAATTTTGTATCCTGCTACGTTGCCAAATTTATTTACTAAACCTAATAATTTTTTGATTGAGTCTTTAGGGTTTTCTATGTACAGTATCATGTCATCGGCAAATAAGGACAGTTTTACATATTCTCTTCCAATTTGGGTGCAATTTTTTATTCTTCTTGTCTGATTGCTATGGCTAGTACTTCCAGTACTATATCAAACAGGAGTGGTGACAGTTGGCATCCCTTCTTTTTCCCATTCTTACGGGAAATGAGTTTAGTTTTTGCCCATTGAGTGTGATATTGGCTTTAGGTTTGTCATATGGGACTTTATTATGATGAGGTATGATCTCGCTATTCCCACTTTGCTGAGAGTATTTAATCAAGAAAGGGTGTTGGATTTTGACAAATGCTTTTTCCACATCAGTTGATATGATTATGTGATTTTTGTCTCTCAATTTGTTTATGTGATATATCACATTTATTGATTTTCCAATATTGTACCATCCTTGCATCCCCAGAATAAATCCCACTTGTTTATGGTATATGATCTTTCTAATGTAATGCTGTATCTGATCAGCTAGAATTTGTTGAGGATTTTAACATATTTTCATCCAGGAGATTGGCCTATAATTCTCTTTCTTTGTAGTGTCTTTATCTCGTTTTGGGATTAGGGAAATGATGGCTTCCTAGAAAGAGATTGAAAGTGTTCTTTCCTTTTGATTTTATTGGAATAATCTCAGGAGGGCCGGTTTTAGATCTTCTTCGAATGTTTGGTCAAACGCCCCCATGAATCCATCCAGAGTAGGGTCTTTATTTGCTGGAAGTTTTTTGATTACTGCTTCAATTTCATCAATAGTTATCAGTATATTTAGATTTTTTTAATTCTTCTTATGGGGGTTTGGAAGACTGTATTTTTCTAGGAATATATCCATTTCATCTTTGTTGTCCACTTTGTTGGAGTAGAGTTGTTTATAGTATTTTTTTACAATCCTTTGTATGTCTGTGTAGTCAGTTGTTGCTTCACCTCTTTCATTTCTGATTTTGTTTATTTGGGTCCTCTCTTGGTTTCTTGGTGAGCCTGGCTAGAGGCTCATTAATCTTGTTTATCCTTTCAAAAAACAAGCTCTTGCTTTTATAGATCTTTTGTATTTATTTTTTTGTCTCTTTGTCATTTATTTCTGCTTTTATTTTTATTATTTCCTTCCTTCTAGTTACTGTGGGCTTTTTTGTTTCTCTCTTTCTTATTCCTTAAGTTGTAGGGTTAGATAATTGATGACCTTTTTTTTTTTTTTTCAGGTAAGCCTGTAGAACTATTAATTTACCTCTCAGGACTGCTTTCACTGGTCCCATAGATTTTAGATTGTTGTGTATCCATTGAAATTTATTTCCAGGATGAATTTATTTCTTCTTTGATCTCTTTGGTAAACCAATCATTGTTTAATAGCATGCTATTTAGCCTCCAAGTGTTTGATGTTTTTCCATTGTTTTTAATGTAGTTGATTTCCAGTTTTATCCCACTGTGATCTGAGAAGATGCTTGATATGATTTCAATCTTCCTTATTTTGTAGAGACTTGTGTTGTGTCCTAACATGTGCTTTATCTTTTTTAAATTTTGTTTTATTGCTTAAAGTATTACAAAGAGTAGTATATGTCTCCCTTTTCCCCCCTTGACATTCCCCCAGCCTCCCCTACACCCCAGTGTCTTGTGTACATTGGTTATGCTTATATGCATGCAAAGAAGTCCTTGGTTGATCTCTTATCACCTCCGCCCAACACTTGCCGGCCTTCCCGCTGTAGATGAACAGCCTGTTCGATGCTGCTCTGACTCTGTATCTATTTTTGTTCATCATTTTATAATGGTCTTTATTATCCATATATGAGTGAGATCATGTGGTATTTTTCTTGCATTTACTGGCTGATTTCACTTAACATAAAGCTATCCAGTTCCTTCCATGATGTTGCAAATGGTATGAATTCTTTTTTTTTTAAAGCAGCATAGTATTCCATTGTGTAGATGTACCACAGTTTCCTAATCCGTTCATCTGTTGATGGGCACTTAGGCTGTTCCCAAATCTTATCTATGGTAAATTGTGCTGCTATGAACATATGAATGCACATATGCTTTCTTATTGGTGTTTCTGGTTTCTTGGGATATATTTCTAGAAGTGGGATTACTGGGTCAAATGGGAGTTCCATTTTTAACTTTTTGAGGAAACTCCATACTGTCTTCCACAATGGCTGCACCAGTCTGCATTCCCGTAATTGTCCAATTTTCCCAACACCATTTATTTATTTTTTAAAAATATATTTTATTGATTTTTTCCCAGAGGAAGGGAGAGAGTTAGAGAGTTAGAAACATTAATGAGAGAAAAACATTGATCACCTGCCTTGTGCACACCTCTCACTCGGGTTGTGCCCGCAACCAAGGTACATATCCTTGACCATATTTAAACCCGGGACCATTCAGTCCACAGGCCAACTTTCTATCCAATAAGCCAAACCAGTTAGGGCCCCACACCATTTACTGAAGAGACTGTCTTGACTCCATTGTATGTTCTTGCCTCCTTTTTCAAATATTAATTGAGCATATTGGTTCAGGTCAATTTCGGGGTTCTCTATTCAATTCCATTGATCTATAAGTATGTTTTTGTGCCAAAACTGCCAGGCAGTTTTGAGAACAGTGGCTTTGTAATACAACTTGATATCTGGCATTGAGATCCCTTCTAATTTGTTCTTCTTTCTCAGGATTGCTGCAGCTATTCAGGGTCTTTTTTGTTTTCCAGATTAATTTTTGGAGAGTTCGTTCTAGTTATCTGAAATATGCCCTTGGTATTTTAATGGGGAGTACATTGAATTTATCAATTGCTTTGGGTAGAATGGACATTTTAATGATGTTGATTCTAACAATCCATAACATGGTGTGCTCTTCCATCTGTTTATTTATTCCTCTATCTTTTTTTTTAAACATCCTGTAGTTTCCTGAGTATAGGTCTTTTACCTCCTTAGTTATTTTATTCCTAGGTATCTTAATTTTTTTGTGCAATGGTAAATGGGATTGTTTTCTTAATCTCTCTTTCTGTAAGTTTACTGTTGGTGTATAAAAAGGTTAGTGATTTCTTGGCATTAATTTTGTATCCTGCTACATTTCCGAATTGATTTATTAATCCTAATACTTTTTTGATGGAGTATTTAGGGTTTTCTATGTACTGTTTCATGTCATCTGTGATTAAGGACAATTTTACTTCTTCTTTTGAAATTTGGATATTTTTATTTCTTCTTCTTATCTGATTGCATTAGCTAGCACTTCCAGTACTATGTTGAATAGGAGTGGTGAAAGCGGACATCCTTGTCTTTTTCTTGTTCTTAAGGGAAATGGTTTTAGTTTTTGCTCATTGAGTATGATGTTGGCTGTAGATTTTTTATATAAGGTTTTTATTACTTTGATATGATCCTTCTATTCCCACTTTGCTGAGCCTTTTTATCAGAAAAGGGTGTTGGACTTTGTCAAATGCCTTCTCTTCATCAATTGATAGGATTATGTAATATTTCTCTCTCAATTTGTTTATATGGCATTTCACGTTTATTGATTTGCAGACATTGTACCAGTCTTGTATCCCTGGAATAAATCCCACTTTGTCATGGTGAATGATCTTTCCAATGTAATGCAGGATCCAGTATGCTAGAATTTTGTTGAGGATTTTAGCATCTATGTTCATCAGGGATATTGGCCTGTAATTCTCTTTCTTTGTGGTGTCTTTATCTGGTTTTGGGATTAGGGCAGACGTGGGCAAAATCCGGCCAGTTTGAAATGAATAAAACTATTGAAAAAAAAGACCATACCCTTTTATGTAATGATGTTTACTTTGAATTTATATTAGTTCACACAAACACTCCATCCATGCTTTTGTTTCGGCCCTCCGGTCCAGTTTAAGAACCCATTGTGGCCCTCGAGTCAAAAAGTTTGCCCACCCCTGCATTAGGGTAATGCTGGCTTCACAGAAAGAGCTTGGAAGTGTGCTTTCCTCTTGAATTTTTTGGAATAGTCTGAGAAGGATTGGTTTTAGTTCATCTTTGAATGTTCAGTAAAACTCCCCTGTGAAGCCATCTGGTCCAGGGCTTTTGTTTGCAGGAAGCAATTTGATTAATGTTTCAATTTCACCAGCAGTTATTGGCCTATTCAGGTTTTTGATTCTTCCTGGTTGAGTTTTGGAAGCTTGTATTTTTCTAGGAATGTGTTCATTTCATCGAGGTTGTCCAGTTTGTTGGAATAGAGGTTTTCGTAGTATTTTTTACAATCCTGTGTATATCAGTGGTATCAGTTGTTACTTCACCTGTTTCATTAGTGATTTAGTTTATTTGGTCCCTTGCTTTGTTTCTTGCTGAGCCTGGCAAGAGGTTTATCAATCTTTTTATGCTTTCAAAGAACCAGCTCTTCGTTTCATTGATCTTTTGTATTGTTTTTTTGGTCTGTATGTCATTTATTTCTGCTCTGATCTTTATTATCTCCTTCCTTTTGAATACTGTGGGCTTTTCTTGTTGCTCTCTTTCTAATTCTTTAAGTTGCAGGGTTAGGTAATTTATTAAAATTTTTTCTTGTTTTTTGAGGTAGACTTGCAAAGCTATTAACTGCCCTCTCAGAACTGCTTTCATTGTGTCTCAAAGATTTCCAATTGTTGTGTTTTCATTGTCATTTGTTTCCCGGATGCTTTTTATTTATTCTTTGATCTCTTTGGTAACCCAATCATTGTTTAATAGCATGCTATTTAGCCTCCAAGTGTTTGATGTTTTTCCATTGTTTTTATTATAATTGATTTCTAGTTTTTATGCCATCTGAGAAGATGATTGTTATGATTTCTGTCCTCTTGAAATTTGCCTATGTCCTAATATGTGGTCTATCTTTGAAAATGTCCCATGTGCACTGGAGAAGAATGTATATTCTGTTGCTTGGGGGTGAAATATTCTGAAAATGTCAATTAAGTCCATGTGATATAGGGAGTCATTTAGGATTGCTATTTCCTTGCTGAATTTTTGTTTAGAGGATTTATTTGGTGATATAAGTGGGGTATTAAAGTCCCCTCTATGACTGTATTGCATTCAATCTCTCCCTTAATATCATCCAGAAGTTGTTTTATGTATTTGGGTGCTCCTATATTGGGTTCAAATATGTTTACCAGAGTTATATCTTCCTGTTGGATTGCTTCCTTTAGTATTATGTAGTGGCCTTTCTTATCTCTTGTTATGGCCTTACTTTAAGGTCTGTTTTGTCAGATATAAGTATTGCAACCCAGCTTTTTTCTCATTTCCATTTGCCTGGAAAATTTGTTTACATTCCTTCACTATCAGTTTTTGTGAATCCTTTGTTCTCGGCTGGGTCTCTTATAGACAGCAGATGCATCAGTCATGTTTTCTTATCCATTCAGCTACCCTATGTCTTTTAATTGGGGCAATTAATCCATTTATGTTTAATGCTATTATTGATAAGCACTTGCTTGTCATCATTTTTATTCTTAATATTTGTGTTTCTTCTTGCCTTTCTATTTCTTATTTTTACAGCAGTCCCTTTAGCATTTCTTGCATTGCTGGCTTGGTGATAATAAACTCTCTTAGTCCTTTTTTTTCTGTGATGCTGCTGATTCCACCTTCAATTTTGAATGATAGCCTCGCTGGGTATAGTATTCTGGGATTCAATCCCTTGATTTGCATCACTTTGTATATTTAATTCCATTCCTTTCTAGCCTGGTGTTTTTCTGTTGAGAAATCCATTGATATTCTAATTGGATATCCCTTGTATGTAACTTTCTGTCTCTCTCTGGCAGCTTTTAAGATTCATACTGTGTTGTTGATGTTTGCCAATTTAATTATGATGTGTTTTGTTGTTGGTCTTTTTGGGTTCATCTTGCTTGGGACTCTTTGTGCTTTTTGGATTTGCGTAGTATTTTTCTTGCCTATATCGGGGAAGTTTTCTGTCATTATTTATCTGAATAGGTTTTCTATTCCTTGCTTCTCTTCCTCTCCTTCTGGTACCCTTATTATGCAGATTTTGTTTCATTTTGTCTTGTCCCAAAGCTCCGATAGGCTCTCCTCTTGCTTTTTAAATTTTCTTTTCAGTTGCTGCTGTGTTTATGTTTTTACCTATCTTGTCTTCTAATTCACTGATGCAGTCCCCAGCCTCTTCTAGTCTACTATGTAAGCCTTCCATTGTGTTGTTTATTGCAGCTATATCATTCTTCATTTCCTCCTTGTTCCTTTTCATATTGGTGACATTCTCATTCAGCTCCTTATAATTCTCATTGAGTTGTGTGTATTTGTCATCTAGCCATTTGAGCATTCTTATAACCATTACTCTGAATTCTTTCTCTGACATGTTGCTTGCCTCCATTTCATTTAATGCCCTTTCTGGTAATTCCTTTTTTTCTTTCCTTTGGGGGGATCATTTTTTTGTCACCTCATGTTTTGCTGTAATGTTTTAATTGTAGTTCCGATTGCTTTGCTACCCAGTTTCTTTAGGGTGTGGTGCTACTGGTGTGACCTCTCAGGTCTCCTGGGTTTGGTAGTCTAGTGTAGCTCCCTACTTGGGCTATTTGGGTTTTCTTGATGTAGGCCTGTGAGCTGGAAAGGTGCAATTGCGGTGTCCAGATGTCAACAGCTGGGGAAGGGGATGTCCCAATTTTTGCTGCCTTGTGTCCTTGGCTGAAATCGCATATGCCCAGCAGGGGCTCAAACAGGTACCCAGGAGCTGTCTGTCAGGGTGGTAGCGCTCAGTAGGCTTGCACACTGGAAAGGCACGACTATGGTTTCCAGATTTCTGTAGTTGTAGGGTGGGAAAACTCAGCTTTTTGCTGCTGGGCTTGTGGTTGCATACTCATGCTCCCAGTGGCAGCTCCCAGGGGCAGCCATGGTGTGCTTTCCAGTGTGGCACCCTGTCGCACTCTGAAGGGTCCTGCTTGAAGTCAGGCAATTGAGGCATCTGTGGGCAGGTATCCAGGATGAAGGTATTCAGAATTTCTACTGCTGGGTCAGTTTACCCTTGCTAGGATAAGAGCATCCTGCGGAGCAAAAGGCTCAGGAGGCCTGAGTGCTCGAAAAGCATGACTGTAGTGTCCAGAGTTCTGCAGCTGTGGAGTGGGAAGGCTCAGTTTTTGCTGCCATGCCTGTGGATGGATACACATGCTCCCAGTGGCAGCTCACAGGGGTACCCACGGTTCATTTGTGGCCCGGAGCTCTGAGGTACTCTGAGGGGTCCTGGAGCTGAAGTTGTGCGACAGTGTCTATTGGCAGTTATTCAGGAAAGTGAATTCATAATTTCTGGTATGGGACAGTGCACCCCCTTTTGCACAATATTGCACTAAGCAAGGCTCGCAGTGGCTCCCCAGATCTGCCTATGAGGTGGTGGACTCTGGATGCCTGCCTGCTGGAAAAGTGTGTTTCCAGTGCGGAGCTCTGATGCACCCTGAGAGGTCCTGGTGTTGAAGTTGTGCGACAGTATCCATGGGCAGTTATCCAGGAAGAGTGAGTTCAGAATTTTACTGTGGGGCAATGCACCCCTGTTTTCACAATATAGCACTCAGTGTGCATTTGCAGTGGCTCCGAGGGGCTGCCTGTTTGATGGTGGGCTCCAGAGGTTTGCACGTTGGACATGTGCAAATGTTGCCTGGAGGTCTGCCACTGGGGAGGGGGGAACTGCACTTAGTGCTGCAGGAGCGGTGCTATATTGAAGGTGGAGGTCCTAGGGTCTGGGAGCCTGTGGGTGTGACTGCAGGATTTTGTCTGGAGTGGCTGCTGTGTCACGAGCATTGTCCAAGGGCTGTCTCAGTGGTGGTGTTGATGAGTTCCTAGACAAGGCCACTCTCCCCTTCAAGATGGCTTGGGCTCCATTTCAGAGTCTCACAGTCCGTGGAGTGCCCACAGCAATAATAGTCTCTTCCTGTCCAGGAGAGTCTGGCCTGCCAGCCTCTGCTACTCCTGTCTGCTTTAACTGTCCCTCCCTCACTCACACACACACACCACACGCATACACATACTATCTTTCACCCTCTCCCTCACTCACATCCTCTCCCTCCCCTCTGTCCTGCCAGCCACCATCTTCCCTCAATCTGTGCTTTATCTTTTGAATGATCTATGTGTACTTGGGAAGAATGAATATTCTGCAGCCTTGGGGTGAAATGTTCTATAAATGTCAATTGAATCCATCTGATCCAGCCCTAGTCATTTTGGCTCAGTGGATAGAGCATCAGCCTGCAGACTAAAAGATCCTAGATTCAATTCTGGTCAAGAGCACATGCCCAGGTTGCAGACTCGATCCTTGGTGAGGGTTGTGCAGGAGGCAGCCAATGAATGATTCTCTCTCATCATTGATGTTTCTATCTTTCACCCTCTCCCTTTCTTTCTGAAATCAATAAAATATATTTTAAAAAACACATCTGATTCAGTGTGACCTTTAGAGTCCTTCTTTCCTTGTTAACTTTTTTTTTTTCCTGGAAGGTCTATCCAGTGAAGTCAGTGAGGTGTTAAAGTCCCCTTGTATGACTGCATTGATGTTGATCTCTCTCTTTATGTCCTCTAGAATATTTTTTATATATTTAGGTACTCCTATATTGAGTGCATATATGTCTACCAGGGTTATATCCTCTTGTTGGATCAATCCCTTTAGTATTATGTACTGACCTTTGTTGTCTCTTGTTATGGCATTCATTTTTAGGTCTATTTTGTTGAATATGAGTATTGCTACTCCAGCATTTTTTTCTTTTCCATGTGCATGGTAAATTTTTTCCATCCTTTCACTCTTATCCTGTGTAAGTCTTTTGTTCTTAGGTGGTTCTCTTGTAGACAACATATAGTTGAATCATGTTTTTGTATTCATTCAGCTACCCTATGTCTTTTGATTGAGCATTTAATCCATTTGCATTTAAAGTTATTATTGACTAGAGGCCTGGTGCATGGATTCATGCATCGGTGGGGTCCCTCAGCCTGGCTTTTGCCCTCTCACAATATGAGACCTCTCAGGGGATTTCAGACTGCTGATTTTGCCTGGATCCTCGCATACCAGGCTGAGGGACCCCAGGCCTGTGGAGATTGGGCTGAAACTGGCAGTCTGACATCCCCCAAGGGATGTAGTAGTGTTTGAGGGAACAGGCGGCTGGGGCACCACTCCCGCTCACCCTGGCCCTGCAGTGCCTGTCACCGCTGCTGCTTGGTAGTGCTGCTGCCAAGGTGGGAGAGGCTCGCACTGCTGCAGCTGTGCTCGCCAGCCATGAGCCTCACATCTGGTGCCTGTTGGTCAGCTGAATGGCACTCCCACTGTGGGAGCACACTGATGACCAGGGGCCTGATCCTATGTTGAGCATCTGCCCCTTGTGGTCAGTGCACATCATAGCTACTGGCCAGTTGTCTGGTCGACCAGTCCCTTAGACTTTTATAAATATAGATAGGTAGTTATTTATTGCCATTTTAATTCTGTATGCCTGGGTTTCTCTCTCTATTTCTTCTTCTCATTACAGTAGTTTCTTTAGCATTTATTGTAATGCTGGCTTGGTTGTGATGTACTCCTTTAGCCTTTTTTTCCCTCAGGGAATGTCTTTATTTACCTTCTATTTTGTACGTTAGCCTTGCTAGACATAGTAATCTTATTTTCAGATCCTTGCTTTCCATTACCTTGAGTACTTCATGCCATTCCCTTATGCCCTATAGAGTTTCTGATGAGAAACCAGTTGTCACATTTTTATTGAAGCTCCTTTGTAGGTAGCAGTTTGATTTTCTCTTCCTGCCTTTAAGATTCTCTGTTTATCTTTAATTTTTGGCATTTTAATTATGATGTGTCTGGGCATGGGCCTGTTTGGGTTCTTCTTACTTGGGTTCTCTGTGCCTCCTGGATTTGTGTAACTTTTTCCTTTACTAGGTTAGGGAAATTTTCTGCCATTATTTATTTAAACAGGTTCTTTATTCCTTTCTGCCTCTTCTGGCACACCTGCTATTTGAATGTTGTTATGTTTCATGTTGTCCCACAGCTTACTTAAGATATTCTCCTGTATTTTAATTTTGTTTTTTTTTCTTTTTGATTCTCTGATTGAGGATTTTTTTTACCCTATCTTCTAATTCACTGATTCAGTCCTCAGCTTCCCCTAATCCACTGTGCATTGCGTCCAATGTGTTCTTTATGTTGATCTTTGTGTTTTTCTATATCATTCTTTATTTCTGTTTTCATAGTTACTATATCTTTTCTCATGCTGTTCAACATCATTACCATCATTATTCTGAACTCTATTCAGGTAAATTTCTTATCTCCATTTCATTTATCTCTTCTTATGGAGAATTCTCTTGTTCTTTCATTTGTGGGTTGTTTCTTTGTCTCCACATTTCTGCTGCCTGTTTGGACTTGTGACTGTGTTTTAGATAGATATGCTATCCTTCTCAATCTATTGTGCATAATAGTGTCTAACACTATTTCTGACTGATTAAATCAGGCACAGACTTAAATCCTCTAGAGCCCACCTACGCCTACAGGCTGATAGAATTCTGTCTTGAATTTCCCCCAGGCAATTGTCCACAGGTGTACAAGATTTTATTTTTCAACAAGGTGCACATGTTTTTCCTGTCTGGAGGCTAGTTTTTATTCTCAGTCTCTCTTTTTTGTTTGTTTAAAGTATTACAATTAGTAGTGCATATGTCTCCTTTTCCCCTCATTGACCTCCTAATTCTGTCTCTTAATGGGTGTCAGAAACTCCGCACCATGTGGCAAGATGTTTTCCACTAGAATGGGTCAACTGTCTTCCCCCAAGGCAAAGCCACCTGTGTAGCAATTGTCTGCATGAGAAAGATGCCCTCTGTAGTGTGAGAGAATGATTCAGCACAGGAACCTGGGGTGTCTTCTTTCTGAGCTGTAACATCAGAGTCCCTGATCCTGTCTTCTGCTCACACAGCCCCACTCCACTCTCCCTCCCTCTGCCAGAGCACAAGGTGAGTAACTTCACAGGGAATTTTGTGCATTGGTCCTTTAAGAGAGTACCTGAATTTCCAGTCATCTCTCCTTGCTGCTTTTCACAGCTAGATGTTATGTGGGTACCTTTCTCAGTTGTGGTGCTCTCTGCTCGGAGTCCAAGCTTTGGGATTAGCCCAGCCAGGCTTTTCTCACCTCCACCACTCCTATCAGTCTCTATGTGGTCTCCCCTTTTAGTTCTCAGTAATCGGGGTTCTCTCAAGTCTTATGCTGATTATGAAGGAAGTTTTTCTGTATTTTAGCTGTAATTTCAGTTTGTTCCTGGGAGCATGTCTGTGCAGCATCCACTTACTCTGCTGCCATTTGTAATCTTCCAGAGTTTATACTTTCAAGCTTGAACTCAGTAAGCTTCCAGCAATTTGTAAATTATAGATTAAACTTTTCTACCCAAGTATTGGTTCTTATAAATGTTACTGCTCATGGGCTTCTGCTCTGACAAGCTGCAATTTCTGTTATCCTTATGCTTATATCCAATTATCCTGGCTTCCCTTGTCATCTAAAATTTTTGATGGATAAAAAAGGGATTTTCAACTTTTTTCTTCTTATGTCAATGGGACCAACAAATTCCAAGCTCCTTATTTGCCTGACTGGGAATCAGTAGTCAGACAAATCCTTGTGAAAGAGATGTGAAAGTTTTAGTTATTCATGTACAGAAAGTGAAGCACAGCAGTCTTCGATGCCAAGGTGCTCTTGAAATGCAGAAGACATGTAAACCTAGACAGAGAGACGAAGTACTCTGTCATGATCAAACTCTCTTGATGACTTTGCTCAAATCTAGGATACTTCTGTGCCTTAAGGGTGACAACAGGAAAATAAAAGCATGGATATAAGGGAGAGTGCATACTGGGGAGAGATCTGAAACCAAGGGTTTTTTTGTTTTGTTTTTTTAAACTGCTTAGATTGAATAACAGAAGACTCAGTGGGGTGGTGGTTTTGTTCTCATACCTCTGAAGGGTTGTACTAGGTCAGAAGGAGCAGATAGGGTCTGTGTAGCTCCCAGGGATATAATGGGTATTCACCAAAATATTCATTGTAAGGATAAATAATTTTTCCAAAATCTCATAGCTGTACATGAAGGAAATGGGCAGTATTGGGATGAAATGATATTCCATCATTGGAGATATTCAGAGAGAGGGGCAATTCGTTTTTCATGGTGACTCAAATATCAAATGGGCATTGTGAGGTTGAAGTTGGTTAGCCCTGGGTTCCTGTGATATTAGTGGAAAGGGCATTTCATTGTGGTGCAGGAGATTATGAATATAGTCAGAGCACTTGCTATTTCCTGGCTGAATGACTTTGAGTTAAGCCCTCTTTCATGATAAGCCACAGTATGTTTTTCATAAAATTAGGTTATTAGAATAGATGTCTTAGAGTGGCCTTTCCTGCTTTTTAGGCCTGAGAGTCATTGATTATGTCAAGGCAGTTTGAAAGAGATCTAGTAACCAGAGAAGCCAGAGCCAGCATATTGCCAGAGGAAATTTTGAGGCAAGTCCCAGCTGCAACTTCCCCCAAACTAGCCATGTATAGCTGCTGCCTCAAGACTCTTGCCAAATGAGATCATCTACTCAGTATCTCTGAGATCCCATTGGCTACCAACACATCACCTAATCTTCCCTCCAAATTCTCAACCTCTCACCCTGAAACCTTAAGATCAGTAATTTTCTGGAAGCTCTGCTATTGACTCTACCCAATTTCCTTGGGCCCTTTTTTTGGTGTTCTTGTCCATGATTTGTATCAACCTGTCTTCTTCTGGAGGCCATAGACTCCTGGATTCCTTTTAACACACAATTTTGGAAGAAACTTGGCATAAATAAAACAAGTTGAACTTATAAAAGAAAGATGATGAATCTTGTTTAGTCACTATCAGGCTTTTGTGAGACTCTGCCCTTCTGGGTTTTCCTTTCCCACTTTGTAATAAGAAAACTTGGGACTTAATCAACAAACTTTAAACTATTTTTACTGGGTTTATTTTTATTTTAACATATTATTGATTTATTTAGTTGTGAATCAATATTAAATTCAATATACAAAAAATCCAGAAATTAAAAATGCATCTTCACTTGAATTACAGAAAGTTCCTAGATAATATACATATTTATTATTTGACACTTGTTTGAAAGAACTGTCCTATTGCATTTCAAAGATTAATCAAAATTTATTACCTTTTGATGTCATGTCCCATAGGTTTGGGGTGATTGTGTGTTCATTTTCAAGTGTTTCCAGAAAGTTTTAAATTTCTTGTTTGATCTCATTGGTAACACATTCATCCTATCTAATAAAGAGGGAATACACTAATTGACCCTCACATTGTTGCATAGATGGCAACACCCACAGCCAATAAGGAAGGAATATGCTAATTGACTGTCCCACCCTCAAAGATGGAGGTGCCCACAGACAATAAAGAGGAAATATGCTAATTGTCTGCCACACCCTCAAAGATGGTGGTGCTCACAGCCACAAGATGGAGGCACCCAGTCCCCTCAGCCCTGATGGGGCGGCAGGTGCATGGCAAGGCCAGGCCCGCCCCCAGGTGGGCCCGGCCTTGCCATGTACCTGCCTCTGGAGTGTCCCAGTCCCCTCAACCCCCCAGCCGCCCAGGGCCAGCCCAAGGCACAAGCAATCCTTGGATGGCAGCTGCCAAGCCGTCCAGGGCCACCCGAGGCTCAGGTAACCAGGGCTGGCCAAGACTTGTGTTGCCAGCAGTGGCAGCAGCAGAGGTGTAATGGGGGTGGCATCTTCCCCTGATAGGTCCAGTTGCCTTCCACAGAGGGAGGCCAGACTGTGGCTTAGGCTCGCTCCCCTAAGCCATCAGTAGGACATCCCCTGAGGGCTCCCGGACTGTGAGAGGGGACAGGCCGGGCTGAGGGACCCCTCCAGTGCACAAATTTTCATGCAATGAGCCTCTAGTATTATCATGAAAGCATTCCTCATTAGCCCACAGACAATAAAGAGGAAATATGCTAATTGTCTGCCACACCCTCAAAGATGGTGGTGCTCACAGCCACAAGATGGAGGCACCCAGTCCCCTCAGCCCTGATGGGGCGGCAGGTGCATGGCAAGGCCAGGCCCGCCCCCAGGTGGGCCCGGCCTTGCCATGTACCTGCCTCTGGAGTGTCCCAGTCCCCTCAACCCCCCAGCCGCCCAGGGCCAGCCCAAGGGACAAGCAATCCTTGGATGGCAGCTGCCAAGCCGTCCAGGGCCACCCGAGGCTCAGGTAACCAGGGCTGGCCAAGACTTGTGTTGCCAGCAGTGGCAGCAGCAGAGGTGTAATGGGGGTGGCATCTTCCCCTGATAGCCAGGTCGCCTCCCACCCATGAAGACTCCCAGGCTGTGAGAGGGGGCAGGCTGGGCTGAGGGTCCCCCCTCTAGTGCATGAATTTTCATCCACCGGGCCTCTAGTTGTTTAATAACATGCTATTTAGCCTCTATGTATTGGAGTGTTTTTTGTTTTTTTTTTACTGTTGTTGATTTCCAACTTCATGCTATTGTGATCTGAGAAGGTACTTTGTATGATATCAATCTTCTTAAATTTGTTTAGTCTTTTGTGCCCTAACATGTGGTTTACCTTTGAGAATGTTCCATGTGCGCTTGAGAAGAATGTATACTCTGTTTTTTGGGGGCAAAATGCTCTGTAAATATCCATCTGATCTAGTGTGTCATTTAAGGCCTTTGTTTCCTTCTTAATTTTTTGTCTGAAAGAATTATCCAGTGATGTCAGTGGAGTTTTAAAGTGCCCTACTATGACTCTATTACTGTCAAACTCTCACTTAAAGTCTGTCAAGAGTTTGTTTGTTTTTTATTATGTACTTGGGTGCTCTTATATTGGGTGCATATATGTTTGCAAGAGTTATATTTTCTTGTTGAATCATTTTCTTTAGTGTTATGAAGTGGTCTTCTTTGCTCTTGTTATGACCTTTGCTTTTAAGTCTATTTTTCCCATATGAGCATTGCTACCCCACATTTTTTTCTTCCATTTGCATTGAATATATTTTTACATCCATTCACTCTCACTCTGTGTGTATCTTTTGTTCTGATTTAGGTCTCTTGTAGACAGCATATATATGGGGTCATGGTTTTTATCCATTCAGTCAACTATGTTTTTTTGTTAAAGCATTTAATCCATTTACATTTAAGGTGTTTATTGAAAGGTATTTATTGTCATTTTAATCTTCTTTATGCCTGTGATCCTTTCTTTCTCTCCTTTTCTTCTTCTTAGAGCAATCTCTTTAACATTTCTTGCAGTGCTGGTTTGGTTGTAAAATACTCCTTTAATCTATTTTTATTTGGAAAGCTTTTTATTTCTCCTCCAATTTTAAATGATAGCCTTGCTGGATACAGTACTCTTGGTTTTAGGCCCTTGCTTTGATTCCTTCATGCCACTCCCTTCTGGCCTGAAGTGTTTCTGATCAGAAGTCAACTGACATTCAAATGGGAACTCCTTTGTAGGTAATTTTCTGTCTCTCTTCTGCTGCTGTTAAGATTCTTTCTTTGTCTTTGACATTTGCCACTTTAATTATGATGTGTCTAGGTGTGGGTTGCTTTGGAGTTCATCTTGATTGGGACTTTCTGTGCCTCCTGAACTTGTGTCACATATTCCTTCTTTAGGTTGGGGAAGTTTTCTGTCATTATTTCTTTAAACAAGTTATCTGTTCCTTGTTCTTTCTCTTCTCCTTCTGGTATTTCTATAATGTGGATGTTGTTACATTTTTGTTGTCCCAGAGCTCCCTTGAGCTATCTTCCTGCTTTTTAATTCTTTTTTCTAATTTCTGCTTTAATTGGATATTTATTTCTACCTTGTCTCCCAAATTGCTGATTTGGTCGTCTGCTTCATCCAATCTATGTTTAATCCCTTGCAGTGTGTTCTTCATGACAGATGTATTATTTTTCATTTCTGTCTGGTTCTTGTTAATGGCCTCTATTTCCCTTTTCATGCTTTTGTAATTATCACTAACTTCCTTAAGCATCTTTATAACCATTGCTTTGAACTCTATATCTGATAGATTGCTTGCCTCCATTTCATTTAGTTATTTTTCTGGATATGCCTTCTTTTCTCACAACTGGGGACTATTTTTTATATCCCCATTTTAGCTGTCTCTTTTTGTTTGCTTCATTGTATTAGATAGAACTGCTATGCCTCCCAGTATTTGTGGTCTGGAATAATGTAGAAAGCATCTTGAAGATTCAGTGGTGCAGTCTCTTTGTTATCCTGAGCTGGAAGCTCTAGGAATGCCCTTTATGTACATTGTTTGGGCTCTCCTGTTGTGATTGGGATTTGATTGTTGATGTCCCTTTCATGGGAAGGATCTCCCCTCCCACTTGCTGCTAGTGAGGATCAACCCCTACATCATTGTGCCAGCTGTTGTACAGGTGCTGACAGAATGGAATAAGACACAACAGGGTCCAACCAAAAATACCACAAAAATCAATCTATTAAATGCAGTAACAACAGGAAAGACTAAGAAGGAAAAAGAAGAGAATGCAACACAAATAGAAAATAAAAAGTATACTAAAAGACATGCTACCAAAGACTTGGAGTGGATATAAAAAAAAAGGGAAAAAGAAGAAAAAAAGATGGCTATATGGAAGTAAGGAGGAAGCTAAAAGAACTAGTATAGGGGAAAAATAAGAGGAAACAAAAAATAAATGAAACCATTATAATGAAATTAAACCTAATAATTATGTGTATATTAAGATATAGATAGGAAAAAGTAAAATAGAAAAGAAATGAGAAAAGAAGAAAAACAAAATAAGAAAAATAATAACCATTAGAATAGGCTAAAGTAGAATAGAATCAAAGGAACAAGAAATTAAAATATGCAAAAAAATAAGAAAAAACACAAACAACAGCAACAACGATGTTTTTTTATGATAATTGTTATATATTAAGCTTGATATGCTTAATAAATGTTATTATGCATGTTCAGGTACTGCTTGAAGAAAAGATTGCCTAACTGTTTTTGAATCAGATTTTTCCTATTAAGCAGACTCAGCTTGGATTTGATTTATTTATACCAAAAAAAGAAAATACATAATTTAAATTTTGATTTTAAATTTATCATTTATAATATGTTTTCTCTAGATAATTTTTTGTTATTCCAAGAATATAAAAATAAATGTTAACTTTTAAACCCCCCTAAAAAATGCACTCACCCACATACACCAAAAAATAAAATCACACACTCACACACTCAAAGACCTTTGGTTCCACTATTTATGGGGCTTGCTGGATTTTTCTCTGATGTTGTTGAATCTGGTCCCTTGGGACTCCTGGAAGCTGCTCTAGTGTAGATGAATATAAGTCACTCTCCCTTTCTGGCCGTGGGCAACCTGATTGAGGTTCAATAGGTTGAAGCCCCTAGTAGTCCAGTGGTCGGGGATTCCTTAGCCCAGAGGTTGGGTCTGCCTTGAGTCTTACACCTTGATTGCCCTTGTTCTGAGCTATACTCCCTTTCCCTATGGAGCTGGTCCTGCAGTTTGACACCTACAGGTGCCCTGGATCTGCCGGAGAGGACACAAGAAATCCTGCTGGAATTCCACTCATTGGTGGTCCCAGGCAGCACTTATGGTGGGGTTGGTGCATGAGGTCCCGCTGGATTCCCATTCACGGTGTAGTTCCAGGTGGTATCCAAGGCTAGTCTGGGTGTTGATGAGGCTGTGCTCCTAGCCACTACAACTCCCCACTTCAAAATGGTGTGGTTTTGGAGCCAGAGATCCGCCCTCTAAGGGTGTGCCTGCAGAGGTAGCAGAGGGTCTTTGTCCAGGAGAGCCTGATCCACCAGCTCCCAAGACTCCTGCCTCATCTTACTGTCCCTCACTCATACACACACACCAAGCATTTCCACACTCACCCCTCTCACTCCCTTACTCACTCACACACTCTCTCTCTCTCTCACTCCGGACCTACTGGCCACCATGTTGAAACCACCAATGGGTCTATTTTTATATTGAAATGAAATATTAGTATACATGTAGATAAAAAAATACTTTAATCATTTTAAATGTATTTTATAAGTTTATTGATTCATTTATTGAACACTTACTGTGTGCCCAGCATTGTTTTAGTTGTTGGGGATACAGAGATAAATAATACAGAAAAATTCCCATGTTGATGATTCATACTATGGGAAAAATTAAACAGGGAAGGAGAATGCATAGTTCTTGGAGAGGTGCAGTTTTTAATAGAATGGCCAAGGAAGGCCTAATTGTAAACAACATTTTTTTAGCAAAATCTTGAAAGATGTATAAATGCTGATTTTTAGAAGAGCATTTCAGGCGGAAGTACATGAAGTGCAATGGTCCTGAGGCAGGAACAAGTCGCCTGTTTCTAGAAACATTGAGGAGGTCACAGTGGTTGGAGAAGAAAAGTGGTAAGAGCAGAGGTCAAGAGAAGTGGCAAGTTTATAGGTCATAATAAATACCGCCATCATTTGGAAAACAGTGGGAAGTTTTTGGATGGTTTTGAACAGAAAACTGATATGATCGGACTCACATATTAAGTATAATTTACTTAGTATAAAGTCAATCAAAGTAAACAATAACACCATTTACCAAGCCAACATTTTAAAATAAGCTTGGTGATAGCAGTTTCAGCATCCAACTTTGGTTTCACAATGTTATGAAAATCCTTATTTGTACTGATAAGTAGAGGAAAACTTGTTTATTAGAATCTGATATAAGTGTACATGCATAAGTCTGAATTTTTAAAAAGCCAAGTCTTGAACTACACCTCCCTGATTCAATGCTGTGGTTGCAAGGATTTTCAAATATGTCGAGGATTTTGGCTTATTATGAGATCTGCACAAAAATGAGGTTACTCAGAAGAAAACCAGGCTTATGTGTTGGCATCTCAAATATATTAAAACTTGGCATAGAGCACATTTGAATTTACATATGTTTTGTTTTCATAAAATATTTAAGATGTAATTTTGAAATTTCAATCAAATTTTGAGGAAGCTGCTCTGGGCAACAGGAACCCAATTTAAAAACTGCAGAACTAGATCATTCTTATGGGCATTATAAGCTCTGGAAGCATATGATTCTAAATCATATTGCCTCTATGAACCTAAGTTTTCTCATTTGTAAAATGAAAACATTAATTTCAGCTTATTTCATGGACTTCTTGTGAAGATCACTGGTACTAGCAAAGCACAAAGCATTATTGGTCAGACTAGAATAAGTAGTATCAATTATGTATATGTTTCAAGACTAAATAATTACAGTTTAAAAAGAAAATTTTCATATAGAAAATTATTTGAAACTTAAAACCATTGTGTAAGAAAGCAAGCATCATTAATCCTCATATTGCAGGCCAGAAATTTAACCTCCAGAGAAGTAAAATAATTTGCATAATCTCAGACAGCTAGGAAGTGGGGCTAATCATACCTCAAATGTTTGGTAATAATAAATGAAAGGGGTGGGACTTTAATTTAGATGTTGGGTCTAAATCAGGTATGTTTTACACTTTAAAAAATTTAAAAATTTCACCCTTCCCCTGCCAATATGTCACAGTTGTGGTTTCATTTGCCTGTCTCTCATAAAGGCTTATGGTATAGTGGAAAAAATGGAGAAGTCTGGAATTCAGATAGGCCTATATTTAAAATTTGGCTCTGTTACTGACTTGCTGTGTATCTTTATTTATTTTTTTAAAATATATTTTATTGATTATTTACAGAGAGGAAAGGAGAGGGATAGAGAGAAACATTGATGAGAGAGAATCATCGATGAGCTGCCTCCTGCACACCCCCCTTTACCCCATTGTCCCCCTCAACCTTGCCCCTCACCCTTCCCCAAGCCTTCATTGCACTATTGTCTCAGTCCATGCATAATGCATATCTATAATAATAAAATTGTAATATGCTAATTAGACTGTATGTCCTGGATGACCTTCTGGATGAAGCTGGGGCTGCAAGGAAAGCCCAGGTCCCAGGTTGCAGAGGGAAGCCGGTGCTGGCAGCCGGGGGAAGGAAGGGCTACTCTTGCACAAATTTCGTGCATCAGGCCTCTGCTATACAAAAAGGTTCTTTGGTTACTCTTTTCATGCCCTTCACTTCCCTCTGAGATTCTGCAGTCTGTTGCATACATTCCATGTCTCTGGATCTATTTTGTTTGTCAGTTTATTTTGTTCATTGGATTCCACTTATAAGTGAGATCATGTGATACTTGTCTTGCCCTGACTGGCTTATTTCACTTAACATAATATTCTCCAATTCCCTCAATGCTATCTGAAAGAATAAAAGATCTTTCTTTTTTACAGCTATTTAGTATTTTATTGTGTAAAATACTAAATTTTAATCTTTTTAATACACTCCTCCACTGATAGGCACTTGGGCTCTTTCCAGATCTTGGTTATTGTAAGTAGTGCTGCTATGAACATAGGCGTACATATGTTCTTTCTAGAAAGTATTTAAGGATTCATAGGATATATTTCTAGAAACGGATCACTGGATTAAATTGTAGTTACATTTTCAATTTTTTGAGGAACCTCCATACTGTTTTCCATAGTGGATACAACAGTCTGCATTCCCACCAGCAATGTATTAGGTTTCTCTTTTACTCAAATCCTTGACAGCACTTGTCACTTGTTGATCCTATATAATAAAAGGCTAATATGCAAATAGACCAAACAGCAGTCGCTATGATGTGCACTGACCACCAGGAGGCCGATGCTCAACACAGGAGCTGACCCCTGGTGGTTAGTGTGCTCCCACAGGGGGAGCTCTGCTCAGACAGAGCAGCCTCCACAGCAATGCTAAGGATGTCCAACTGACAGCTGTCAGTCAGACATCCCCTGAAGGGTACTGGACTGCGAGAGGGCACAAGCCAGGGTGAGGGACACCCCCCCCCCCAAGTGCATGAATTTCGTGCACCAGGCTTCTAGTTTGTTTATAATAGCCAATCTGACAAGTGCGATGTGGTAACTCATTGTTTAGTTTGCATCTCTCTGAAGATTAATGATATTAAACATTTTTTTCATGTTTCTTGGCCATTTGTATGTCCTCTTTGGAGAAGTGTCTATTCAGATCCTCTGCCCATATTTTAGTTGGATTGTTTATTTACATTATGTTGAGTTGCATGATACTTCATATATTTTGGAAGTTAACCCCTTATCGGATATATCATTGGCAAATATGTTCTTCCATACAGTAGGTCCCCTTTTCATCTTGATGCTGTTTATATTTGTTGTGCAGAAGCTTTTTAGTTTGTGTAGTTCTACTAGTTATTTTTCATTTGTCTCTCTTGCTCTATGAGATGCATTAGTGAAAAGTCTGCTATGTGAGATGTCTGATATTTACTACCTACATTTCTTTAAGAATTGTTATGGTTTCGGACTTACATTTAAGTCTTTCATCCACTGGAGTTTATTCTTGTGTATGGTGTAAGTTGGTGGTCTAGTTTTGTTTTTTGGCATGTACTTGCTAATTTCACCAACATTTTAAAAAGATGATCTTTACTCTATTGTATGTTCTTGCATCCTTTGTCAAATATTAATTGAACATAATGACTTGGGTTGATTTCTGGGGTCTCTATTCTGTTCCATTTCTCTATATGCCTGTTCTTGTGCTTGTACCAGGCTGTTTGATTACAGTGTCTTTGTAGTATAACTTGATATCTGGTATTGTGAACCCTCCATCTTTGTTCTTCTTTGTTCTTCAAGATTGCTGTATCTATCCAGGGACGTTTTTAGTTCCATAAAACTTGTTGGAGTAGATTGCTTTAGGTAATATGGACATTTTAATGATGTTAATTCTACCAATCCATGAACACATTATATTCCACCACTTGTTTATATCTTCCTCTAGCTCAGTGGTTCTCAACCTTCCTAATGCCGCGACCCTTTAATACAGTTCCTCATGTTGTGGTGACCTTCAATTTCATTGTTACAAATTCAACATAATTAAAGCATAGTGATTAATCACAAAACAACATGTAATCATATATGTGTTTTCCGATGGTCTTAGGTGACCCCTGTGAAAGGGTCGTTCGACCCCCCAAAGGGGTCGCAACCCACAGGTTGAGAACCACTGCTCTAGCTCTTTGTTCAATGTCCTGTAGTTTTCTGAATACAGGTCATTGTCCTCCTTGGTTAAGTTTATTCCTAAGTATCTTAATATTGTGTTACAATTGTAAATGGGATTGTTTGTTTAGTTTATCTTTCTGAGAATTCATTATTGATGTACAAAAATGCCATTGATTTCTGGGTATTATTTTTATATCCTTCTATGTTGCTGAATTAATTTTTTTAATTCTAATAATTTTTGTTGCAGTCTTTGGCATTTTCCATATACAAGATCATGTTATGTGCAAATGATAACAGTTTTGCTTTCTAATTTCCAATTTGGATGCCTTTTACTTTTTCTTCTTGTCTGATCACTGTGGCTAGTACTTCCATTACTAAGTTGCATAAGAGTCGTGAAAGAGGACATCCTGTATTGTTCCTGTTCTTAGTAGAAATGCTTGCTTTTATTTTTTTTCTCATTGAGTATGATGTTAGTCATAGGTTTGTAATATATGGCCTTTATGTTGATGTATGATATCTGTATTTCCACTTTCCTGAGGGTTTTAATAAAAAATGGATGTTGGATTTTGTTGAATTTTCATGTGTGTTGCATTTACTGATATAAACATGTGATTTTTGTCTTTTTTTATAATCATCTCTCAAGAATATATTTTCTCATTGATTTTCAGAGTTGAAGGGATGGAGAAAGACAGAGAGAAAAACCTTGATGTGAGAGAGTCACATTGATTGCTTGCCTCCAGCACACACCTCAAACTGGGCTGGGGATTGAGCCTGCAACCTAGGTAGATGCCCTTGACATAAATCGAACATGTGAACTTTCAGTCTGCAGGCCAACACTCTCTCCACTGAGCCAAATTTCTCAGGGCTGATTTTTTTTGTCTTTCCATTGGTTTTTGTGGTGAATCACAGTAATTCATTTGTGAATAATGTACCATCCTTGCATCCCTTGAATAAACTCTACCTGGTCATGGTGTTTGATATTTTTAATATATTGCTGGATCCTATTTGTAATATTTTGTTGTGGATTTTAGCATCTATGTTCATCAGGGATATTGGCCTGTTATTCTTTGTTGTAGTGTCTTTATCTAGTTTTGGAATTAGGGTAGTGCTGCCTACTTAAAAAAAGATTGGAAGTGTTCCTCATGGATTTTTTTAGAATACTTTGAGGAAGATAGGTAATAATTTTCCTCTGAATGTTTGGTAAATGTCCCATGTGAAGCCATCTGAATTAGGGCTTTGTTTTGCTGAAAATTTTCTTATTCCTGCTTAAACTTCATCAGTTGTTGATGGCCTATTTAGGTTTTCTGATTCTTCCTGATTAAGTATTTTTCTAGCAATTTGTCCATTGCATCAAGGTTGTCCAGCTTGTTGGCATATAATTGTTCATGTTATTTTTTTTACAACACTCTGTATTTCTGTGGTTTCAGGTGTTACTTCATCTCTTTCTGCTGTTATTTCATTGATTTGGGTATACTCTGTTTCTTGATGAGTCTGGCTAATAATAGTTGAGCAATCTTCTATATATTTTCAAATAATCACCTCTTGGTTTATTGCTTTTTGTAAGTTTTTTTCAGTCCTTATGTCATTTATTTTCACTCTGATCTTTATTATCTTCATCCTTCTACTTATTCTTGGCTTTTCTTTTTGTTCTCTTTCTAATTATCTAAATTTTAGGGTTAGATAATTTGTTAGAACTTTTTTTCTTATTTCTTGAGGTAGACCTGTAATGCTATGAACTTCCCTCTTTGGACTGCTTTTGCTGTGTCCAAGAGCTTTTGGGGTTATTGTGTGTTTATGTTCATTTGTTTCTAGGAAGTTCCTGATTTCTTCCTTGACCTACTTGGTAACTCATTCATTTTTCAATAAAATGCAATCTCCATATGTTTGCATGTTTTTGAGTATTTTTATTGTTACTGATTTATAATTTCATGCCATTGTGATCAGAAAACAATACTTGATATGATTTCTAGAACTTGTACAGACTTAATTTGTGTCCTAACATGTGGTCTATCATTGAGAATGACCCATGCACTTGAGAAGAAGGTATATTCTTCAACTTTGAGGTGGAATGTTCTATAAATGTCAACTAAATCCATTTGATCTTGTGTGACATTTAGGGTAGATGTTTCCTTGTTGATTTTTTTCTCTGTAAGATCTATCCTGTGGTGTCAGTGGGCTATTAAAGTCCCATATTATATTTGTATTGCTGTTTATCTCTCTCTTAAATTCCTCCAGCAGTTTTTCTTATATATTTGACTATTCCTATATAGTGTGCTTATATTTCTACCAGGGTTATATCCTCTTCTTTTATGATTCCTTTAGCATTATGAATTGACCTACATTGTCTCTTGTTATGGCCTTCATTTTGAAGTCTCTTTTTTCAGATATGAATATTGTTACCTCACTTTTATTTTTCACTTCCATTTGCTTGGAAAAAATTTTTTCATCCTTTCACTTTCATTCTGTGTGAGTCTTTTGTTCTGAGGTTGGTTTCTTACAGAGATCATATATATGAGTCATGTTTTCTTATCCATTTAGCAAACCTATGTCTTTTGGAGCAATTAAGCTATTAACGTTTAAGGTTATTATTGATAGGTACTTATTTGTTGCAATTTTTATTCTTTATACCTGTGTTCTGCTCTCTGTATATTTCTTCTTACAACAGATCATTTAATGTTTCTTGCAGTGCTGATTTGGTAATCATAAAATCCTTTAGCCTTAGTATTTTGTGTGAATCCCTTTATTTCACCTTCAATGTTGGAAGATAGCCTCACTGAATACAGTAGTCTTGAATTCAGCCCATTACATTTCATTATATTGTATACTTCATGCCATTCCATTCTGGCCTGAAGTGTTCCTATTGAGAAATCAGCTAATAGTCTAATGAGAAATCCCTTTCAGGTAACTTTCTGTCTCTATCTTGCTGCCTTTGAGATTCTCTTTTTGTCTTTAATATTTGCCATGTTAATTATTATGTGTCTTGGTGTGGGTCTTTTTTGGTTCATCTTGATTAAGAGCATTCTGTGTTTCCTTGACTTATGTGACTTTTTTCTTCACCAGGTTAGGGAAATTTTTGGTCATTATTTCTTCAAAAAAGTTCTCTATTTCTTGCTCAAATTACTCTCCTTCTGACACTCCTATTTTGTAGATGTTGTTATATGACAAGTTGCCCCAAAGCTCCCTTAAACTCTCTTCCTGTGCTCAGAGTGGGTTTTTTCTACTTTGCCTTCTGATTCACTGATTTGGTCCTCAGCTTCTTCTACTTTACTGTTTAACCCTTCTAAGGTGTTCTTTATTTCAGTTATGTCATTCTTTTTTTTTCATTTAAATAGATTTTTTTTATTATTAGTTATGGTATTACAAATGTGTACTCATCACCCCCATTCACGCCCAACCTCCCCCACCCCGCCCCGCACACTCATGCAACCATCCCCCTGTTGTCCCTGTCCAATGGTTTGGCTTATATACATGTATACA
>NW_006283771.1:75978-84036 GCF_000327345.1 Myotis davidii
CCAAGCCTCCCCCTTCCAGCTCTGTGGGCAGTCTCCGCGCTCCCACTCGCCCCTGGCACCAAGCAGCCAGCACACTGGCAAAAACCGAGCCTGCTTTTTTACATCCAGTCCAGATATGGGCTTATTTTTAGCGTTCCCTTCTGCCAGCCGCCCTGTGGGGTCCCTTCCCCACTCACGGGTCACGCTGGTCCCAATGGGTATGGACTTTGTGGGGCACAGATTTTGCCCAGTGCGCTAGCGTGCACTCCTCTCTCCAACCTCAATTGCAACCCGCACCTTTAGGGGGAGTCTAACCTTCCCGTGAGAAGAAGCAGTGCTCCTCTGAGTTCATGCAGTTACGCTACTTGAGATCCCTTGTTTCCAGGTTAGTAGCGGATCTCTGGATGCCGGTAACAGCCACTCAAGATGGAGCAGTCTCCACTGCTGAGCTGGCGCACCGGAAGAGGTTTCAGTCGCAGTCTCCAACTGTCCTTTTATTTCTGAGTTATGTCATTCTTTATCTCTAAATGATTCTTATTCGTGATTTCTACCTTTTTTGAAAAAAAAAATTATTGAGTTTTATAGAGACCATAACCCGGGCATGTGCCCTAAATGGGAATCAAACTATGACCTCTTGGTGCTTGGGTCAATGCTCAACCACTGAGCCACACTATCCTGGCTCCACCTCTTTTTACTGATTTCAGAGAAGAAGGGAAATGGAGAGAGATAGAAACATTAATGATGAGAGAGAATCATTGACTGGTTTCCTCCTGCATGCTCCCTACTGGGTATCCAGCTCACAATCCTGGCATGTGCCCTGACCAGGAATCAAACTGTGACCGCCTGATTCACAGGTTGATGTTCAACTACTGAGCCATGCTGGCCAAGCTCTATCTTTTTTTATGCTAGTGTTGTTCTTTATAAGTTCCTTATAATTCTCATTAAGTTGTTTGTAGTTCTCACTAAATTCTTTGAGCACCCTTATAACCATTATTTGAATTATCTGACAAATTGTTTGCCTCCATTCCGTTTAGTTCATTTTCTAGCAATATTTCCTTTTCTTTCATTTGGGGGTTGTTTCTTTGTCTACCCATTTTAGAAGCCTCATAGATGCATCTGGAGACATCAGGTCATTCATGGTGGCAGCAGTGGATCTGATCATCTGGTGGTGCTGGGTTAGGCACACCAGTCCATGCATCTGGGGCAAGTGACTTGTGGCTGCAAAAACTCAGAACAAATAAATGACATAGAGACAAAAAAAAAACCCACAAAATATAAATAAAACCAAGAGCTGAGTCTTTGAAAACATAAAAAAGATTGATGAACCATTAGCCAGATTCATCAAGAAACATACAGAGAATGCCCAAATAAATAAATACAGAAACCAAAGTGGAGCAGTAACAACTGACACCACAGAAATACAAAAGATTGTAAGAAAATACTATGAACAACTATATTCCAACAAGTTGGAAATGTGTATGAAATTAAAAAAAATGCTAGGAAAATACAACCTCCCAAAACTGAATCAGGAAGAATCTGAAAACCTGTATAGGTCACTAACAACTGATTAAATAGAAGCAGTAACCCAAAAACTCTCAGCAAACAAAAGCCCTGGTCCAGTCAGGTTCACATTGCAGTGTTACTAAACATTCAAAGAAGAACTAACACACATCCTCCTCAAACTATTCTAAAAAATTCAAGAGGAAAGGACAATTCCAGGTTCTCTTTATGAAGCCAGTATTATCCTAATTGCAAAACCAGTAAAGGCACTACAAAGAATTACAGGCCAATATCCCTGATGAACATAGATGCTGAAATCCCCAACAAAATATTAGCAAATTGGATCCAGCAATATATTAAAAATATCATACACCCTGACCAAGTAGGATTTATACCAGGAATGCAAGGCTGGTACAATATTCTCAAATCAATAAATGTGATACATCACATAAACAAATTGAAAGACAAAAACACCATGATCATATCAACAGACACAGAAAAATCATTCCACAAAATCCAACACCCATTTTTGTTAAAAATTCTCACCAGTGTGGGAGTAGAGGGATTATATCTCAACATAACGAACTCCATGTATGACAAAACTGCAGCGAACATCATATTCAATGGACAAAAACTAAAACCATTTCCCCTAAGAATAGAAAAAGGAGATGTCTGCTTTCACCACACTTGTTCAATATAGTACCGGAAATCCTAGCCATAGCCAAAAGACAAGAAGAAACAAAAGGTATCCAAATTGGAAAGGAAAAAGTAAAATTGTCATTATTCACAGATGACCTAGAAAACTGTAAAGTCCACCAACAAAACTACCAGATTTAAAAAATGAAGTTGGCAATGCAGCAGGATACAAAATTAATACCCAGAAATTGATGGCATTTTTATACACCAACTAGAGGCCTGGTGCATAAAATTTGTGCATGGGGTGGGAGGGGGTCTCAGCCCAGCTTGCACCCTCTCACATTCCGGGATTCCTGGTGGGGCGTGGGTCAAAGCCATTAGTCGGACTTCCTTAGCGTCTCCACGGAGGCATGAGAGGCTCCCACTACTGCCACTGTGGTCACCAGCTGTGATCCCAGCTTCTGGCAGAACAGTGCTCCCCTTGTGGGAGTACACTGACCACCAGGGAGAAGCTTCTGCATTGAGTATCTGCCCCCGATAGTCAGTGCATGTCATAGTGACCGGTCGTTCCACTGTCGCACCAAAACCGGCTCTCCAACATCCCTCTAGGGTACCTGGATTGTGAGAGGTCACAGGCCAGATAAAGAGACCCCACATGAACACAATCAGGGTCATGGAGGGACACAAGAGTTTGGCCAGCTGGAGAGGGACTGTGGGAGGGCTACAGGGTGTGTCCGGCCCGTCTCTCTCAGTCCTGATCAACTGGACCCCAGCAGCAAGCTAACCTACTGGTCAAAGTGTCTGCCACCTGGTGGTCAGTGCATGTCATAATAAACAGTTGAGTGACCTTAGTATATCATTAGCATATTACACTTTGATTGGTTAAATGGCTAACCAGACAACCGGACACTTAGCATATTAGGTTTTTATAATATAGGATGATGTAAATACATCATAACAGAGGCTGTATGGTAAGATCTAAGAAATCCCCTCTATTAAAGAAATCGGGGACCATATTGTCACACACTCATTTAGCCAACATCTCCAGCACTTTCTCTAGCCCTGAGCAGTCTTTCTGTGGGTTCCCAGGTGACGGAATTTCTACCAATGACTTCTGAGGGCCCCTCCGAGGAGAAACTGCCCTGGCTTATCTGACTCTCAGATTTGTTTTATTTTGTTCATTTGTACATTTCTTACACTGGAATCTGTGTCTGACATACTAGACTTGGACTGTTTCACATTGACAAAAAGATTTGGGCCGCTTCACATTGACAAAAATATCTGAGTCTCTAGGCTAGGGGTCCTCAAACTTTTTAAACAGGGGGCCAGTTCACTGTCCCTCAGATCGTTGGAGGGCTAGACTATAGTTAAAAACAAACAAACTATGAACAAATTCCTATGCACACTGCACATATCTTATTTTGAAGTAAAAAAACAAAACGGGAACAAATACAATATTTGTATTTGCATGTGGCCTGTGGGCCGTAGTTTGAGGACCCCTGCTCTAGGCCCCCAAGCAAGAATGCCTCTGCAAGGCCTCCTGGGAGATCTGACAACTTCCCATGGGGACCATGGAGAATGGACCTGTCATCTCCTCAGATAAACAGTTGGCAGGAGTCACACGTTTCCCAACATTTAGGATCCTGGCAAAACTGTGACAGGGTCCAGGGTGACTGGTGTCCATGGTGGGCAGACCCCAGTTGGCCCCAGTGTCCTGCCTCATATGAACATTTCCTCTCGAGTGTGGCAGAGGCTGTGGCTGCTCCTAACCACCCAGCCAGGGAGCTGGGATGTGGCTCCTGTGGCTCCCTGGATCCTGTCCTGCTCAGTCATGGCAGCCATAGGGGGAGGACCCCCTGGGGACTGGAGAAGCCATGGCAAGGAGCTAGGGTTGCCTCTAGGACCTCAGGGAGTCTCTGTCAATAGCCAGCATGCAGCTGGACCTCTAGTCAGACAGGTCCTGCCAGCATCCCGATGATCATGGGCTAGAAGGTTCTTTGCTCACAGCAGCCTTGCACAGCGTGTGAGAGCTGGAGCAGAGGGTCTGCTCTGCCCCACTCTGACCACAGGACATGTGAGGCCCAGGCCTGCTGTTGGCTGAGTCCACGGGGGTTTTACTGCCCCCACCGCCCTCTGCCACAACCTCCCATCTCGTGCAGCACTGCTGTCTGCCTGCTCAACTCCCATGTTCCTGCACTACTCAGTGCCCCGCCCCCGTATTCCTGAGTGCACCTCACTTTCTGAAGTGCTGGCCTCACCCTCCCCGCCACTTACTCTCCACTTTCTCTCTCATTGGCCTCAGAGCCTCTGATCCATTCCCCTGGGGGCCAGTTTCCATCCTCCTGTAATGAAGGACCACACACATGGGTTGACAGCAGCGCATGCTGATGGACTTTCAGTGCTGGGTGTGGCAGGCACGTCTCTGGCCAGGGGCTCAGGAATACCACTGGCTCTGCATCCAGCCTCTTCCTTCAGAAATAACAGCTGAGCCCCTCACACTTCCTCAGGTCCTCCTTCTGCCTCCCTCAGCCCCATGTGAGGACTCCTGTGATCACAGAGGCACGGGGATTCAGGGCACTCTCCTGCCTCAGTCAGCTGAGGCACCATAAAAATTCTACTTGTTTAGCTTTGTGTGTCACCCTGTAACACCTGGGGATAGGATGAATTTCACGGCCAATTTTCCTGCCTCCACACATTGTGAGAGCTGTAAGTTCAAACAATCATCTGAAGCCTGGGGTTCACCTTCCAGGGGACGTACACCCTCAGGAGATCCCAAAATGCACAGAATGCTCACATCTAAGGTCTCTGCTCCCTGTGGGCTCCCTGGCACTGGGAACGCCCTGAAGATATATTTTAAGGGGAGTCATTTAATGGTTCACAAACCACATCATAAAAATGATGGCTGGGTCCGTTTTCTTGTGAAAACGTCTCCCAGTTTGACCTTCATGGCTCACAACCTCTTATTCTCCTCTCAAAATCTGAAGGGGTTGGAGATGCAGCTGTGATGATGAGCTGAGCAGTGAGAGTGCTAGACCCCCTCAGAGCCAGTGCCAGGTCTGCAGGATGGGAGGTGGGGGCAGCTACAGCATCACAGCCCCCAGCAGCAGTCGTTTCAGGGGCTCCACTGGATGACTCCCCAGTGTACATCAGTGGTCTCAATGGGAGTCCCAAATTTCCCAATAAATCTCCAAACAAAATTAATTTTAATGGCTTTAATTAGCCTTAATGGAATATTACTATTAATATCTGCTCCTTTTGTGAGATTGTTGAGGAAATACTTAGAGAGGAACAAACCAACAGGCCAATGAGGGAAACGATTGGTCCAAAATCTTTTGAAATTAATTACCTGTGTGTTATATACTTACATCTCCTTCCATGTGCAGTGCTCACACTTCATCTGGAGAAGGGCGGGAGACCTGGAGAAAGCATGGGGAGAGCAGTAACCACTGGTCTCCCCGGCACTGCTGGTGATATTCTTTCTTCCTTGTGGACTGTATAGGGAGGGGAAGCAGCTGCAGTGCCCAAGGCCAAGTTACAGGAGGATAGCATCGCTGTCAGGATCGTGCTGGCCTGTCCTCTTCGGATTGAACCTGTAGGACCACTAAGGGAACCAGTCCCCAGTTCTGCCTCACCTTCACCACCTATTGATTGGAGTCTGAGGTCTAGGAGGAGGGACCAAGTGGCCTGCCTTCCACCCACCTGCTCACCTCAGCATTTGCTGCTGCCAAGGATTCATCAGTGCCTGAGGGACCCCAGTTCCCCCGTTAGCCATCCCTTGATCAATGGTGCCTGCTGTTTGGCCATCCATCCAGTCATTTAGGACGTGGCAGACCCTGGCTTTTTATATATGTAGATAATGAATTCTTAGAAAGAGAAACTAAGAAAAAAAAATCCCATTTACCATTGCAACAATAAAATTAAAATACTTAGGAATAAGCTTAACCAAGGAGGTAAAATACTTGTACTTAAAAAATTATAGGACATTGAAAATGAGATAGAGGAAGATATAAACAAATGGAAGAATATACTATCTTCCTGGATTGGTAGAATTAACATCTTTAAAATGTCCAGCTGCTTCCCCTCCCTAGACACAAAGTAATCTACAGATTCATTGCAATCCATATTAAAATACCAATAGAACATTTCATAGATCTACAGCAAATAAAATACTCCAAAAATTTATATGGAATCAAAAAATACCCTGAATAGCTGCAGCAATCTTGAGAAAGAAGAAAAAAGGTAGAGGGAACATGATACCAGATATCAAGTTATACTACAAAGCCACTGTAATAAAAACATCCTGGTACTGGCATAAGAACAGGCATATACACAAATGGAATAGAATAGAGACCCCAGAAATTAACCCAAGCCATTATGCTCCATTAATATTTAACAAAGGAGGCAAGAGTATATAAGGGAGTCAAGATAGTCTCTTCAAAAAATGGTGTTGGAAACTTGGACAGATACATACAAAAAATGAAATTAGACTACCAACTTACACCATACACAAGAATTAACTCAAAATGAATAAAAGACTTAAATGTAAGTCATGAAACCATAAAATTCCTAGAGGAAACGATAGGCAGCAACATCTCAGACATGTCTTATACCAATATGTTTAAAGAGACATCTTCTAAGAATAAGGAAACTAAGGAGAAAATAAACAAATGGGACTACATCAAAATAAAAAGCTTCAGAACGGCAAAATAAACCATCAACAAAATGAAAAGGGAGCCCATTGTATGGAAGAACATAATCAGATAAAGGGTTAATATCACAAATATATAGGGAAATCATACAACTTAACAAAAGGAAGATAAGCAGTCCAATTAAAAAATGGGCAAAGGACCTAAATAGACACTTTCCAAAGTGGACATACAAATGACCAAGAGAAATATTAAAAAATGCTCAGTTACTTATCATCAGAGAAATACAAATTCAAATGACAAGGAGATGTCACCTGGCACCTGTCAGCATAGCTACCATCAACAAATCAACGAATGACAAGTGCTGGCGAGAATGTAGAGAAAAGGGAACCTAGTACACTGCTGGTGGGAATTCAGGCTGGTGCAACTGTTCTGGAAAACCATAGGAGTTTCCTCAAAAATTGAATATGGAATGGCCATTTGTCCCAGTGGTCCCACTACTAGGATTATATCCTAAGAATCCTAAAACTCCAATCAGAAAAGAATGTGTGCATCGCTATGTTCACAGCACCACAATTTACAATAGCTAAGATCTGGAAACAGCCTAAGTACACATCAGTAGATGAGTGGATAAAAAAAGCTGTGGTACATTTACACAATGGGATAATATGCAGCAGTAAAAAAGGAGGCTTTCTTACCCTTTGAGACAAATGGAGGGACCTGGAGATTATTGTGCTATGCAAAATAAGCCAGTCAGAGAAAGACAAGTATCACATGATATCACTCATATGTCGAATATAATGAATAAAATATACTTACGAACAAAATAATCCAGAGACAAAGAGGCATCTAACTGACTTGGGAGACACAGAGGTAAGGCAGGGGAAGTTGGTGGGAGGAGTTCAAAGAACTTCTATGCATTTATGCATAACTCATGGACACAGACAATAGGGTGGTGAAGGCCTGGGGAGGATGGTGGGGATGAGCTACAATGGGTCAATGGGGGAAAAAGGGGGACATAAGTAATACTTCCAACAATAAAGATTTCATTTAAAAAATGTAAGTTCTGAAACCATAAAAATCTTAGTAGAAACCATAGGCAGCAAAATATCAGACATTTCTCATAGCAATATGTTTGGTGAAACATCTCCTAAGGCAGTGGTTGGCAAACTCATTAGTCAACAGAGCCAAATATCAACAGTACAACGATTGAAATTTCTTTTGAGAGCCAAATTTTTAAAACTTAAACTATATAGGTAGGTACATTGTTATTAACTTAATTAGGGTACTCCTAAGG
>NW_006283771.1:84291-85490 GCF_000327345.1 Myotis davidii
AGACTAGGGCACAGGAGAAATAAAGAAAATAAACCAATGGGAGTACATCAAAATAAAAAGCTTCTGCACAACAAATGAAACCATCAACAAAATGAAAAGGGAGCTCACTGCATGAGACAACATATTTGCCATAGATACATCTGTTAAGGGATTAATTTCTAAAATATATAAGTAATTCAATACAACTTAACAAAAGGAAGACAAACAATTCAATTAAAAAAATTGGCAAAAGACCTAAATAGACCCTTCTCCAAAGTGGGCATACAGACAGCCAAGAGACATTAAAAAATGCTCAGTCACTAATTATCTGAGAGATACAAATTAAAATGACATTGAGGTATCACCTCATATCTGTCAGAATGTTCAATGTCACTAGTCACCCATGAGATGCAAATTAAAATGACAATAATATGTCCCCTCACACCTGTCAGAATGACTATCATCATTCAACAAAGGGCAAGTATTGGCGAGGGTGTGAACAAAAGACAACCTTAGTACACTGCTGCTGGGAATTCAGACCAGCTCAGACACTATGGAAAATAGTATGGAGCTTCCTCAAAATGTTAAAAATGTAACTCCCATTTTCTGAGTGATCCTACTACTGGAATATATCCAAAAAACCAGAAACACCAATCAGAAAGAATGTATGCACCCCTATGTTCATAGCAGTACAATTTAAAATAGCTAAGATTTGGAAACAGCTCAAGTGCCCATCAGTAGATGAGTGGATAAAAAACCTGGTACATTTTCACAATGGAATACTACACAGTTGTAAAAAAAGAGAAAAAACCTCCTACCATTTGCAACAGCATGAATGGACCTGAAGAGTATTATGCTAATTGAAATAAGCTAGTCAGAGAAAGATAAGTATCACATGGTCTCACTCATTTGTGAAATCTATGAACAAAATAAACTGATGAACAAAATATATCCAGAGTCATAGAAGCATGGAACAGACTGATGAGTTTCAGAGGGAAGGCAGGAGTGGGGGCTGAGTGGGAAGTGATTAGCCAGGGGAATTATATGCATATATGCAAAGCTCATGGACACAGACCATAGAATGGTGAAGGCCTAGGATGGGCAGGTGAGAGGTGGAGGGTGTCATTGGATAAAAAAAAAAAAAATACAAAAAAACAGACAAAGGGGAAATCTGTAATAATTTCAAAAATAGATCAGATGGACTTAATAGACATCTTCAG
>NW_006283771.1:87324-89229 GCF_000327345.1 Myotis davidii
GAGGTAGGGGGGTAAGAGATCAACCAAAGGACTTGTATACATGCATATAAGCATAACCAATGGACATAAGACACTGGGGGATAGGGGAGGCTAGGGGACTGTCTAGGGCGGGGGGAAAAATGGACACATATGTAATACCCTTTGTAATACTTTAATCAATACAAAGTGAAAAAAAATAAATTAGAAAAAATAGTTATTGATATATTAGAAAAATGTCAGGTAGCTGTTCTTCTGTGGTTCTTCAAATTTCAGTTTTAAATCCCACCTATGAGTGAAATCATATGATTTTTACCTTTATCTGACTTATTTTGCTTAGCATAATATTTTCAAGTTCTCTCCATGTTGTTGCAAATGGCAGTATTTCATCTTTTCTTATGGCTGAGTAGTATTCCATTGTATAAATGTATCACATCTTCTTTATCCAATCATTTATCAAAGGACATTGTGATTGTTTCCATGTGTAGGCCACCATGAATAATACTACAATAGACATAGCAGTGCATGTATTTTTGAGAATAAAACTTTTCAAATTTTTCAGGTAGATACCCAGAACAGGGATTGCCGGCCCCCATTACAACTCACCAACCCCCTTCCCTCTGGTAAAACAGTTTATAAGAGAGAACTTACTTTAAAAAAAAAAAAAAAAAAAAAAAACACGGTCAAATGGAAATTACACAAAAAAGGAATCAGAAAAACAAAATAAAAAAGCCCAGAAGGAACAAACAGAACACAAAAATTTTGAATGACAGACGTAAGCTATAGGATATTAGAAACTGCATCAAATGTAAATTGTCTACAATACCAATTAAAATATAGAGATCAGAAGAGGGGATTTTATTTTTATTTTTTAAAATATGTATTTTTTTATTTTTTTACAGAGAAGAAGGGATAGGGATAGAGAGTTAGAAACATCAATGAGAGAAAAACATCTATCAGCTGCCTCCTGCACACCCCATTTTGGGGATGTGTCCACAACCAAGGTTCATGCTCTTGACCGGAATTGAACCTGGGACTCTTCAGTCCCCAGGCCAATGCTCTATCCACTGAACAAAACCGGTTAGGGCAAGAAGAGGGGATTTTAAAAAGTTCTAACTTTATGCTATTTACAAGGAAAAAAAGAGCTCTCTTATACTGGAAAGGTTTAAATAAAGTCTATATCATTATTTGTAAAAGGAGTTGCCAGGGGATTCTTCCACTGACTAGAATATTAAAGGCAATGAGGTACAAGTACTTCACTCACCCTACAATGCTATGAGGGAGTTGTAATGTTGTGGTTTGTACTAATTGAGTTATAAATATTATGTTTGTGTTTTATATAAAATTTGGTGTTAATATGTGTTTAGCATTGTGACATTAGGCAAACTGTCTTTTTTCTCTGGGATTCAATTCCTTTATCTGCACAAGAATGGGTTTGGTCTAGTGGCAAGCAAAGTGTTCTCTGGAGTGTTTTGGAGCAGGGGCTGCTACAGAAGAGATGTAAGGGGAAGTTAATGCAAGTGGCTCTACTCCTAAATTTGGCTTTAACCACATAATCTTGATCTTTCCCTCTGATACTTTATTATTTTAGTGTTTTCCTTTTTGCTTTCAGTTATTAAAGTGGTACTGCATGCTTACTATAAAATTTTTAATCAATATAGAATAACAACGAAAATAATAGCACAAGTGAATATGATGCTTATTTGTGTTAGACATTATTCTAGGCACTTTATAAATATTAAATTTAAAACAGTGATAAACAAGGTAAAAATGTGAAAGAATATGTTAAGCTCCTTCACCAACATTTCTCCACATCAATTCCATTCTTGTCCTGTGAGGTAACTACTATTTTCCATTTGGTCTATAGCCTTTCAAGATTTTTTTTCAGTTCATTAAAAATAATTATGTGTTTCACATTTGTAAATATAT
>NW_006283771.1:89312-95873 GCF_000327345.1 Myotis davidii
ATGTATAGATATTTGTAGAGAGAGAGAGAGACTTATAAGCTTCATATTGTTTGCACTTTGTATCTTTACTCATGATTTTGTTTCACTCTAATATAGATCTGCATTGTATTTCATTATTTAACAGTACTATAATAATATATCTTATAAATTCTCAGTTAATTGATATTTAAGTTGCTTGAAATACTTTACAATTATAGTACTAAAGGAAATAGTCTTGGATATATATATTTATGTATATACTCCTATAGACTAGATTTCCAGGGGAAAAATATCAAGACATCTGGTATGATTATTTGCAGTTTGTCATTCTCCCAAATTGACATGCAAAAAGATTTGTGCTGGTTTATACTCCTATCAGTGGGCTTTCCTATATCCTCACCAATGCTGAATTATATTATTACTAGAGGCCTGTTGCAGGAAGACTCCTGCAAGAATAGGACTTCTTGAGGCCGGAGCCCTTCCCTTCTCCGCTGCCTCAGTCCCTCTTGTCTCCGATGCCTCAGCTCCCTCCCTTTTCCACTGCTTTGCTCCCTTATGCAGTGCTTGGATTCCTTCTATGCTGTCTTCAGTCTTTGCTCCGCTCCTGCATACAAATTAACCACCATCTTTGTTGGGTTAATTTGCATACTCATCTTGATTGGCTGGTGGGCGTAGTGGAGTGACATCAATTTGCATGTTTCTTTTTTATTAGTATAGATTTGAAATCTTTCCCGGTATGATGAGTTAAAAAGAATATCTCTGTTGATTTTATTTGCATTTTCTTTGATACTAGTGCATTTGAATTTCAACTAATATGTGAATTGTTCACTTGTATGTGGTCTTCTGTGAATTGCTTTCCCCCCATCCATGTTTTTCCTTTTGAAATTGCCTGGTTCCCCATGTCTATTATAGATATTAACACATTGTTTTCGGGTAGTTTTTATCACGTGTTAATAGGTGGCGGGGGCCATTTTTGCTAATTTTTTGTGCAAATGGCAATGTTCAGTAAAATTACGATTACTTACATATTTATACGTTACCGGCATTCTACCGCTAGTCTATAAAAAACGTATTAATACATGTCCCGTGCTCTACTACTACAGTCAACGTAAAACATATAAATACGTTTCTCGCATACAGTGTGTTAATTCTTTCTCTGTTAATAATATTGCAATTGGAGCCTCCCAGTCTGTGTTTTTTAATTCTGTTTTTTAACATTTATTTTTATTGAATTTATAGGGGTGACATTGGTTAATAAAATTATGTAGGTTTCAGGCATACAATTCTACAATACATCATATGTATATTGTGTTGTGTTTACCACCCCAAGTCAAGTCTCCTTACATCACCATTTATCATCTATTTATCCTCTTCTAACTCCCTCACCTCCTTTTCCTTCTAGCAGTCACCATACTATTGTCTGTGTCCATGAGTCTTTCCTTTTTTTCTTTGCTTTTAATCTTCATGTAGTCGAATTTATTATTTCAAAAATGTTTTTCTCCTAGGTTTGTGTGTTGCTTATTTAGGGTTTTCCACTTTTAGAGTATAATATTGTTTTCATTTATTTTTCTCCCAGTATTAGTTTTCCAGTGGGTTTCCTACATTTTAATTTGTAATACAATAGTATTTTTGTGTGTGTTGTAATGTGTGTTTAGTGTTTTGCACCCAAGTTAATAGATAAATGTTAGACATTATTATTGGATACCGGATTAATCCTTCTTCACACTCATATGGAATGTTACCTTTATCACACAGTAAGTTCCAACATACTCATGAATTTTTTTCTAGTGTTTATTCTGTTCTATTCGTGTCTTTACATCTCTTTCATATACTAGAGTTCTGCATAAAAATATAGTTTATTAATGCTGAATTATACGCATATATAATTTTATTTATCCATTCCTTAATCAACTGACAGATTATGTCCATATCTTGACTACTGTGATTACAATTGCAACAAATATGGAAGTGCAGATATCACTCAAAATACTAATTTCACTTACTTAAGATGTATGTCTAGAAGTGGAATTGCTGAATCATCTGGTAGTTCTATTTCTAACTTTTTTAGGAACTTTAATATTGTATGGCTGTACCAATTTACATTGTTACCAACAGTGCACAAATGTCCCCTTCTCTCCACATCACTGCCAACATCTTTTATCTCTTGTCTTTTCTATAATAGCTACTCTAGCCAGTATGAAGTGATAGCTCATGGCTTTGATTTGCATTTCCTTGATGATTAGTGACATTGAGTTTATTTTAATATATACCTATTGGTCATTTATAAATCTTCTTTGAAAAATGTTCACTCAGGTTCTTATCCAATTTTTAATCAAGTCATTTATTTATATATGTATGTATTTATTTATTTTGGCTGTTAAGTTGCCATTTGAGATGACATGGATGAAAATGGAAGACATAATGCTAAGTGAAATAAGACTGACACAGAAAGCCAAATGCTGCATGATTTCAATTATATATGGAATCTAAAAATGCCAAACTCATAAAAGCATGGAAATGAGTGGTAGTTTCTAGGGAATGGGAGGTGGGGGTAATGGGGAGACTTTGGTCAAAGGGTATAAGGTTTTACTTCTGTGGGATGAATGAATTCCAGATATCTAATGTTCAGCCTGGTAATTACTAATTTGTATTGTATATTTTTAATTTACCAAGGAAATTGATCTTAGTGTTTTAACAACATGCAAAGTAAGTACAGCAATGTAAGATGGTGAATGTGCAAATTAGTTTAATTGTGTTAATTATTTCACAACATCACATTGTACACCTTAAATATATAATGCATTGATTTGTAAAATATACCTCAATGAAGCTGGGGAAAAAGTAGATCCAAGAAATATTCTTAACAAGGTTGGTGTTAAATCCAAGGCTACTAAAAATATCAGTTTATTAGAAGAAAAGGAGATTTGCCTCTATTTTTTTCCAGGGGTGGAGGGGAGTGAGTACCTCAGGGATACCTGGGTGGCTATCAAATCTGACTGATCATTCAGATAAACTGATGCTTTTTAAAAATTCCAATTATCATTTACCATAGTGCTGACTCAACCCTGTGATTCCTGAGCAGTCAGGTTTGGGAGCTTTCAGCCTATGTTATTTTAAATAGACCTTTTAGATATTGCATCATGATCTGCCTTTTTCCCCTTTCCTCTCAGGTTGTTTTCTTTATCAGTGCATTGAAGTAGAACAGAGCAGACTACAGTCTTTTACAGGTACTGGGCCTCTTTACTCTAGTATCACACCATGTAGTGCAGGGCTGCTTATCCTTTGACTGTTAACAGACAACCAATACTCATTTTTCCTTCCAGGAATATTTTGATGAATTTTGAAAAGAGCTCATTTTGCTTCTTGTTGACCATGTGCTACAAGGAAGTTTATATTTTTGGTGTAAACCCTATATGGCAGGGCAGTCCACAGCCCTTACAGCCAGATTGCAATCCATACCCAGGTCCATGCCTCTCAACCTTCATCATGACCTACTTTGCTAAGCGTGGTGCTCACTCTTTCTCTGTTCCAACTCTAAATTTCTACAGGAATTGCTGCTGCATAATCCAGATAATCCTGAGAAAAAAATTGAATCTCCTATCCATAAAGTAAACATGGATGTTAGAAGACCCTGGTAAGCCTCATGTTTGGCATTGTTCAGGGTTTGGCAGTGGGGGTGGTATGTAGTGAGACTGTGATAATGGTTATTCAAACCATACAGTAAAAATTTAATAATACTCTAACAATATGGCTAAAATTTTCTAATTATCCACTGTGCTTAAGCATTTTATGCATATTTTCCCAATCTTTATGATAACCCTGTAAGGTATAGATTACTATCCCCAGTTTAGAGACTAGAAAATTGAAATTCATAGAAGTGAAGTTACTAACATTAGTTGCCCAAAGAGGGGGAAGGAGTGTGCATTGTGACACAGGTACAAAAAACAAAAACAAAATATGAACTTTGATGCCAGGTAGAGTTCAAATATTAGCTCTGCCACTTTCTAGGTCAGTGATCTTGAGGAGGTCACTTTCCTTTTCAACTTTTTTATATGTTAAATGGAAATCTCTGTCTTATTATCTCCTTGAAGACCTATTACAAGAATTAAAGGTAATAATAATAATGAATGTTAACTCTTATTACCCAAAGTCACCATACCCTGCTTTATAACCCAGGTGTTTGGATCTAACAGTTTCTAAACCCTTGTACTTAAATAACAGATAAAGCTACTGCTTTATGATATGCAGAAAAATGGCCTGGGAGAGACTCCTACCCAATGCAAGAGAGACCCATCCCCTGTCCTAACTTGTATCAGGAAGGTAAGTGTAAAAGTTTTGTTCCATGGCCTATCAGCAAGAGGCTTGGCCTGATTGGTCTGTAGCTTCTATTTCAGTCTCATCAACCTCTCTCCTCTTAAACCTTTTCTTTTTTAACCTAATTTTTTTAAAAATTACAATTTACTTTCAATATAATGTAAAGCTTTTCAGTACAATGTAACCAGCACACACTAAATACCTGCTATGCACAAAGCCATGCACTGGAATACGACTCCCAGAACACTGACATATAGATAGGCATTATTATTTCCATCTCACTGTTGGTAACACTGAGCTGAGGCCAAGGGACTTGTATGAGATCATATAGCTAGTGTTTGACAGAGCTGGAATTTGAAGTCTTATTGTTGTCTCTCAAGTTGGCCTTTATGCCCATTTTAGTCTCTTCAGCCTTTATTTTTATTAAGAAATTCTTTACATCCCTACCCCTACAGCCTCAAATCACAAATACATCCATATACAGCCTACTCAATTTAAGTGGGTAAAGAATCTGTTTGTTCCTCCACTCATTTATCTAAAAATTGTTCCGCTTGGAGCATGTTTTGGGCCCTGCATTTCCATTATAAAGTAGGGCCTGGGGATGCTTAAAGTCAGGCAGACCTGAGTTTTAATTCCAGTTGTGCCACTTACTTTCTGTGTGACTCCTCATAAATGTAAATCAAAACCTAACATTTCTGAGTTTAAAATCTTACAGCATCTTTTCCCCATTACTTTGGAATAAAATCCATGGTTTTTATTTTATCCCACAAAGCTCTGTGTGGTCTAGACCTGTTTGACTTTATTTCATAACACTCTTCTCTTTTCTGATAGCTCTCCAGACACACTAGTGTTCTTTCTGTTCCTTAAATTCAATGGGTTCATTCCAAACTTAGTGTCTTTGCATTTAAAATCCCCCCTTTCTGGAACTCTTCACATGACAGGTTTTGCCTTATATTTTTCAGGCCTCAGCTTCAATATTCTCTCCTGATGAAGGCCTTTCCCAATCAAACTGTCTAATCTACTTTATGTTCATTACTTCATTGTTTTCTTCACAGCTTTTACTAGTATTGCTATTTGATATTTTATCTGCTTATGTGTTTAGTTATGTATTTTCTGTTTCTGGTATATGTTTATGACTATAGGGCTTTTCTGACTTGTTCACTCTTATATATTTAGTACTCAAAATAGTGCCTTACACATGGCAGATGTTGAATAGCTGTTGGAATAAAAAGAATAGATTAATCATTCCTAAGTCTCATCTATGAAAAGGGATAGTCATGCCTGAGTTTCTGTGAAGGACTTAGCACAGAGTGAGGATCAAATACCCCATAGCTTTCATTCTTCTGTACTCTTGTATTTCTGGTATGTATACTCAGCATTGCTGAACTGACTTGTCCTGAGGTTTTCTGTTAGGACCAAGCACCTGAATTCTGATGGACTGGAAGCTGGAGGACATGCCCAGAGACAGGCCTCTTATCCTCTTCTCCTCTCACTCCCTACAATGAACCCTCTTTGGTCTGGGTCTTACTGACTTATAAATGCCAAACAGTCTGGGCTTGCCTGGAGATTCCTGAACTGATGCCACTCCTAGCCGGTCAGATGCATATACTAGTATCTCACTCCTCCATATCTGCTTCTGTCACTCACCATGCCAGAGGAAACAAAGATGCTTTCACCAAAAGGCAGTGCTGTAAGGAATATAAGTCATTATGTAGTAGACCCTTATTGCTACTTAGGGATGAGGAAACTTAAGCCAAAGGAGGGTAAGGGGTTTTCCGCCAGAAGCGCTAGAGTTAGAATTATGATTCTTTATCCCAGATACACTGTCAGGAGCTCATTTCCATTATCTGCAAACATAGTACTGTGCTCTTAAGAATTCTTTACAGTAGGTGGAGTGGATCTGAGGTTGGTGATACAGAGTAGGCATGTAGTTGGAAGAAACATATTCAAAATGCATACTTAAAGAAAACTGAGTCAAAATTGTCTTTATATGGAGAATACACAGAAATTAAACTGAGGATGCATATAGAGTAGGGGGTTAAAAATTTTGAGATTCATGGCAATTCAGCTTTCCTCTGTAACTTTAATAGCTACATCAAACAATATTTTTAAACTTTATTTTCAATTACAATTTACATTTAATATTATTTTTATTAGTTTCATGTGTACAGTATAGTGGTTAGACAATTATATGCTTTACAAAGTGATCCCCCAAATATTTCCAATACCCACCTAGCACCATACATGCTTATTATAATACTAGAGGCC
>NW_006283771.1:96238-107516 GCF_000327345.1 Myotis davidii
TGAAGTAGCCTTTCCCTCCCTCCACCATACACAGCCTCTGGATAGCCAGCTGTGTCTTCCAACAAGCATGGCAAAGAGACCACGGAGGTAACAACCATGTAATTCTATGGAGACAGGTGACTTCAATTTATTTATTTATTTACTAGAGGCCTGTTGCATGAAGAGATTCGTGCAATAGGCTTTCCCTTCTCCTGGCTGCCAGCACAGGTTTTCCTCCGGCACCCAGGACCTAGGCCTTCGCTCCAGCTGGAGCCGCCTTCAGTCTTCCATCTTCGTTGCTCCGGCTGGAGCCGCCTTCAGTCTTCTGTCTTCACAGCTCTGGCTCACCTTCAGTCTTCCCTCTGCCGCTTGGAGCCTATGTATGCAATATTTTTCTGAGGTTGGTGGTTAATTTGCATATTGTGCTGATTAGCCAATGGGAGGCATGTTGGGGGTATGGTTAATTACCATGTTTGTCTATTATTAGATAAGATTATTGACTATAGTCCCTATGATGTATTTTATGTTCCCATGACTAATTTGTAACTACCAAATTGTACATCTTTCTTTTACCATTTCATTATTATTTTTTCTTTAATTCTTTTTTTTTAAAGTATTACATATGTCTCCTTTTTCCTCCATTGACCTCTCCCCAGCACTCCAACCCCCCAGCTCATGCCCTCAACCCCCTGCTGTCTTTGTCCATTGGTTATACTTATATGTATGCACATAAGTCCTTTGGTTGATCTCTTACCACCCCCTCCCCAACCCTCCACTGCCATCCCTATGAGGTTTGATGGTTTGTTCATGCTTCTATGTCTCTGGATCTATTTTTGATCATCACTTTATGTTGTTCATTATATTCCACAAATGAGTGAAATCATGTGATACTTATCTTTCTCTGACTGGCTTATTTTGCTCAGCATAATGCTCTCCAGGTCCATCCATGCTCTTGCAAATGGTAAGAGTTTTTTTTTTTTTTTTCAGCAGCATAGTATTACATTATGTAGATGTACAACTGTTTTTTAATCCACTCATGTGCTGAGGGGCAGGTAAGCTGCTTCAAAATATTAACAATTGTAAATTGTGCTGCTATGAACACAAGGTGCATATATCTTTCTTATTGGTGTTTCTGTTTTCTTGGAATATATTCTTGGAAGTGGGATTACTGGGTCAAATGGGGGTTCCATTTTTAATGTTTTGAGGAAACTCCATTCTGTTTTCCACAATGGCTTCACCAATTGGAATTCCCACAATAATGCATAAGGGTTTCTTTTTCTCCAAATCCTCACCAGCACTTGTCATTTGCTGATTTGTTGATAATACTAAACTGATAGGTGTGAGATAGTACCTCATTGTCATTTTGATTTGCATTCTCAAATGATTAGTGACTTTGAGCATGTTTTCATATGTCTCTTGGCCTTTATTTTTTTACATTTTTATATTTTTTTATTTTCTTGTTTAAAGTATTACAAATAGTAGTACATATGTCTCCTTTTTCCCCATTGACCTTCCACCAGCCTCCCCTACTGCCCAGCACATGTCCTTACCCCAACCCCCAGTGTCTTGTGTCCACTGGTTGTGCTTATATGCAGGCATATAAATCCTTAGATTTATCTCTTACCCACCTCCAACACTCCCCAGGCTTGCCGCTGTAATTTGACAGTCTGATCAATGCTTCTCTGCTTCTGTATCTATCTTTCTGTTCATTAGGTTATAATGTTCTTTATTATCTATGAATGAGTGAGATCATGTGGTATTTTTCTTTCACTGTCTGGCTTATTCCCCTTAGCATAATGCTCTCCAGTTCCATCCATGCTACTGCAAATGGTAAGAATTCCTTTTTTTATAGCAGTGTAGTATTCCATTGTGTAGATGTACCATAGTTTTCACAGGCCATCAACCTTAGAATCTAATGAGTGTTCATTAAAATATGACTCCTGGTGAAACTCAAGCCCTCCTGAAACAGAATCTCCAGAGGTGACGAGAGAGGGACCAGAGACACTTCCCGCTGTACTGATTCCTTTTTCTCCTCATCCTCTGCAGCACTTGTCATTTGCAGATTTGTTGATGATAGCCATTCTGACAGGTGTGAGGTGCTACCTCAATGCTGTTTTGATTTCCATCTCTCAGATGATAAGTGACTTTGAGCATGTTTTCATGTATCTCTTGGCTTTCTGAAAGTCCTCTTTTGAAAAGTGTCTATTTAGGTCCTTTGCCCATTTTTTGGTTCGGTTGTTTATCTTCTTTTTGTTAAGTTGTATGAGTTCCCTGTAAATGTTGGAGATTAAACCCTTATCAGAGATAACACTGGCAAATATGTTCTCCCATGCAGTGGGCTTTCTTGTTGTTTTGTTGATGCTTTCTTTTGCTGTGGAGAAGTTTTTATTTTGATGTATCCATTTGTTTATTTTCTCCTTAGTCTCTCTTGCCCTAAGATCTGTGTCTGTAAAGATATTGCTACGACATATGTCTGCAATTTTTCTACCTAAGGAGTCTTGTAGGGTTTTTATGGATTCCAGTCTTACGTTCAAGTCCTTTAGCCATTTTGAGTTTGTTTTTGTGGATGTTGTAAGTTGGTGACCTAGTTTCATTTTATTGCATGTTTCTGACCAAATTTCTCAGCACCATTTATTAAAGAGACTGTTTTGACTCCATTGTATGCTCTTTCATCCTTTGTCAAATATTAATTGAGTATAATTGCTTGGGTCAATTGCTGGATCCTCTATTCTGTTCCATTGGTCTATATGTCTGTTCTTGTGCCAGTACCAGGCAGTTTTGAGAACCGTGGCTTGGTAATGTAATTTGATGTCTAGTATTGTTTTCCCTCCAACTTTGTTCTTCTTTCTCAGGACAGCTGTGGCTATTCAGGGTCTTTTTTTTTAATTCCAGATGAATTTTTGAGAGTTTGTTCTAGATTTTTGAAATATTCCATTGGTATTTTAATACGTTTTGCATTGAATCTATAGATTGCTTTAGGTAGTATGGACATTTTAATGATGTTGATTCTACCAATCCATGAACGTGGGATGTTCTTCCATTTGTTTACATCTTCCTCAATCTCTTTTTACAATGTCCTGCAGTTTTTCAAGTACAGGTCTTTTACGTCCGTGGTTAAGTTTATTCCTAGGTAGCTTAGTTTTGTTTTTTTTTTTTTTTTTTTTTTTTTAAAAAAAAGTTTTTTTTAAAACCTGGCACAGGAAAGCAGTGACATTCTACATGAGCCAAAATAGCCAGTCTTTCTCTGCAAATACGCCATAGGTTTCAGGGCATTAATTTTGTATCCTGCTACATTTCCAAATTCATTTATTATGTATAGTAGTTTTTTGATGGAGCCTTTGGGATTTCCTATGTATAGTGTCATTTCATCTGCAAGTAAGGATAGTTTTACTTCTTCTTTTCCAATTTGGATACCTTTTATTTCTTCTTCTTGTCTGATCGCTATAGCTAGTACTTCTAGTACTATGTCAAACAGGAGTGGTATAAGTGGGCCTCCTTGTCTTATTCCCCTGTTCTTAGGGGAAATGGTTTTATTTTTTGCCAGTGAGTATGATGTTTGCTGTAAGTTTGTCATATATAGCCTTTATCATGTTGTGATATGTTCTTTAGCATCTATGTTCATCCAGGATATTGGCCTGTAGTTCTCTTTTTTTGTGGTGTCTTTACCTGGTTTTGGAATTAGGGTACTGCTGGCTTCCTAGAAAGAGCTTGGAAGTGTGCCTTCCTCTTGAATTTTTTGGAATAATCTGAGTAGGATATGTTTTAGTTCTTCTGTGAATGCTTAGTAGAGCTCCCCTGTAAAGCTGTCCGGACCAGGGCTTTTGTTTGCTGGAAGAGTTTTGGTCGGTTTCAATTTCTTTGGTAGTTATTAGCCTATTCAGGTTTTTCTTATTCTTCTTGGTTGATTTTTGGGAACTTGCATTTTTCTAAGAAGATATCCATTTTCTCTAGGTGGTCCTTTTTGTTGGAATAGAGTTTTTGATAGTATTTTTTCATAATTGTTTGTACTTCTGTGGGATCGGTTGTTATTTCACCTCTTTCAATTCTGGTTTTGTTTATTTGGGTCCTCTCTCTTTGCTTCTTGTTGAGTCTGGCTAGAGCTTCATCAATCTTGTTTATCCTTTCAAAGAACCAGCTCTTGGTTTTGTTCATCTTTTGTATTATTTTTTGTTCTCCATTTCATTTATCTCTGCTCTGCTCTTTATTATTTCCTTTCTTCTGCTTATGCTGGGCTTTTTTGTTGCTCACATTCTAACTCTTTGTGTTGTAGGTTTAGGTAATTTATTACCTTTGTTTCTTTTTTTTGTGATAGGCTTGTAAAGGTATGAACTTCCCTCTCAAGACTGCTTTCACTGTGTCCCATAGATTTTGGATTGTTGTATATTCATTGTCATTTGTTGCCATGATGCTTTTTATTTCTTCTTTGCTCTCACTGGTAACCCAGTCATTGTTTAATAGCATGCTATTTAGTCTCTAGGTGTTTTATTTTTTTATTGTTTTTATTGTAGTTTATTTCTAGTTTTAGGCCATTGTGATCTGAGAAGATGCTTGATATGATTTCTATCCTCTTGAATTCGAAAAGACTTTGCCTGTGCCCTAATATATGGTCTATCTTTGAAAATGACCCATGTGCACTTGAGAAGAATATATAGACTGTGGCTTTGGGGTGAAATGTTCTGAAGATGTCAATTAATTCCAAGTGATGTGGTGAGTAATTTAAGATTGATGTTTCTTTGTTGAGTTTTTGTTTTGAGGTTTTGTCCAATGATGATTGTGGGGTATTAAAGTCCCCTACTATGGCTGTATTGCTTTCAATCTCTCCCTTGATATCCTCCAGAAGTTTTTTTTTATGTATTTGCGTGTTCCTGTATGGGGTGCATATATGTTTACCAGAGTCATTTCTTCTTGTTGGATTGCTCCCTTTATTATTATGAAGTGGCTTTCCTTACCTCTTGTCATGTCCTTCACTTTGAGGTCTAAGTTGTCAGGTATAAGTACTGCTACCCCAGCTATTTTTTCATTTCCATTCGCTTGGAAAACCTTTTTCCATTCCTTCACCATCAGTCTGTGTGAGTTTTTTTCTGAGGTGGATTTCCTGTACACAGCAGATATGTGAGTCATGTTTTCTTATCCACTCAGCTACCCTATGTCTTTTGATTGGGGAATCTAATCCATTTACATTTAAAGTTATTATTGATAGGTACTGGTTTGTTGCCATTTGTATTCTTTATGCCTGTATTCCTTCTTTGCTTCTTATTTCTTATTTTTATAGCAGACCTTTTAGCATTTCTTGCATTCCTGATTTAGTGGTCATAAACTCCCTTAGTCCTTTTTAGTCTGTGAAGCTTCTGATTTCACCCTCAATTTTGATTGATAGCCTTGCTGGGAACAGTATTCTTGGATTCAGACCCTTCCTTTATATGACTTTGTGTATTTCATTCCATTCCCTTCTGGCCTGATGTGTTTCTGTTGAGAAATCAGTTGCCAATCTGATGGGGGATCCTTTGTAGGTAACTTTCTGTCTCTCTCTGGCCACTTTTAAGATTCTTTCTTTATTGTTGGTGTTTGCCAATTTTGTTATAATGTGCCTTGGTGTTTGTCTTTGGGGGTTCATTTTATTTGGGACTCTGTGAGCTTCTTGGATTTATGTGAGTTTTTTGTTCCCTATATCAGGGAAGTTTTCTTCAAACAGGTTTTCTATTCCTTGCTCAGTTTCCTCTCCTTCTGGCACCTCTATTATGCAGATGATGTTTCATTTTTTATTGTCCCAAAGTTCCCTTAGGCTCTCCTCCTGTTTTTTAAGTTTTTATCTAGATGCTGCTCTGCTTGGGTATTTTTTCCTACCTTGTCTTCTGTCTCACTGATGCCATCCTCTGCTTCTTCTAGTCTACTGTTGATGCTTTCTATTGAGTTCCTTATAGCAGCAATGTCATTTTCATTTCTTCTTGGTTCTTCCTCATTTCCTCTTGGTTTTTACACATATTGTTGAATTGATCTTCCATTCTTTTCAGCGACCTTATGACCATTTCTCTGAATTCTTTGTCTGGCATACTTCTTGGTTCCATTTCATTTACTTCTGGTTCTGGTGATGCCTCTTACTTTCATATGCAGGCACTGTCTTTGTCTCCCCATGATCTCTCTTCTCTGGGTGTCTGGTTTTGTAACTCTCTCTCTCCTGCATTGATTTAAAGGCACAAAATACAACACAACAAGGCACACCACACAAGGCACTGAACACAAATGTATTCAAGATACTAATAACTCCAAATAAAGGTGACCACCAGCGAAAAGAGATTTGGGGGATAAGAAGAAAAAGGAAAAAAATGGAGTGCAAAAATGATATTGAGAAACGGGGGAAAAAAGTAAGACAGAAAAGAAAGAGAGTAAATAAGAAGGGGGGGAACTATTTATATGGGAAGAATACTCCAATAGAACAACCACTAATCCCAAAATATGCAAACAACAAACACCCAGAGATGAATGCAAACTACAAACAACAACAAATAGCAAGCCAGGAGAGGAAAAACAGAAGCAAAAAATAAACAAAATAAAAAGCAACAAAAAAAGAGATACAATCTCACCAACAAGCACAAAAACAATCTAATCAACAATCAAACAACCAAAATTAGGACAAAGTGAAAGCAAGCAAAAGAAAACAAAAGAAAGCACAAAGTCCTATAACAAAATAATAAAACAAAACAAAATAAGAACACAATAACAGAAACAGAAACAGAAAAAAAGGGAAGAAAGACAAAAGATAAAAAATTGTATAGTGAAGAACGAGAAGAGAGAGTTGTGTATGGACTTAGAGCAGGGGATCGGAAATTAGATATATAAGTAGGATGATTCTTTTAAAAGAAGGAATACCTAAAATCTAAAGGAGGAATAGGGTAAGAGAAACAGAAAAACAAAATGGGGAAAGTGAGGAAGAGATTGTTGGCATAAAGGTAATGTTGAGATAGAGTAAAATGATGTTAAAGGAAAAATTAAAATAGAATGTAGAACACTAATTCCAAAATATAAGAGAAAATAAAATACTGTAAAAAAGGTAAAATAGCAGTAGTAATCACACTGATTAAAATAAAAATATAATAATTAAAAAAGAAAAATCAAGTGAGGAAAAAAAAGAAATTAGTTTCTTAAGTAAAAGATGAAAAAATAAAAATGTGCAGTAGTGAAAGTCATTCACTTCCTCTTTTGTCATGCCCGTTTCCTGTAGGTAGTCAGGACAGTATTGAGGTTCCCTGTTTCACTGCACTGCTCTGTATTGTAAGCCACAGTCCTGATTTTCAAGCAGGCAGTATTTCTTTGTTTCTTAGATTCCTTTATTTGTCTTTACACAAGGGTCAATTTGTGATTCAACTCCTGGGTGGCAGTGTTTCTGGATTGACCTCTGTGGCTATAACTCCTCTCTAGCCAGTATTTAGCTTTTGTTTTCTCTGTAGTACTTAATACTGGCCCCAAAGCTGCTTCTCCGATAGTCACTCCCCTCTCCGATCCCCACGTTCCATAGAAACAACTCTCTCCTGCAGTCTCCCAGAGTGTCCCCAATTGGGTGATCCTTTGTACTGGGCTTAGTAATCCAAAGCAAGGATTTAAAGAAAAAAAAACAACCAGAGTAAATGCGCAAACTTGCGACTTTTACTCTCTGAGACTGCATGCGTGCCTTTTTCCCCTGGCACTAAGCAGCTGGTTTACTGGTAAAATGCCCGTTTCCTGTAGGTAGTCAGGACAGTATTGAGGTTCCCTGTTTCACTGCTCCTCTGTATTTTAAGCCACAGTCCTGATTTTCAAGCCGACAGTATTTCTTTGTTTCTTAGATTCCTTTATTTGTCTTTACACAAGGGTCAATTTGTGATTCAACCCCTGGGCGGCAGTGTTTCTGGATTGACCTCTGTGGCTATAACTCCTCTCTAAGCCAATATTTAGCTTTTGTATTCCCTGTTGCACCTAATACTGGTTTGGGGGAATGGACTGCCCCAGAGCTGGTTCTCTGATTACTCCCCACTCCGATCCCCAGGTTCCACAGAAACAACTTTCTCCTGCAGTCTCTGAGAGTGTCCCCAATTGGGTGATCCTATGTACTGGGCTTAGTAATCAAAAGCAAGGATTTAAAGAAAAAAACAGAGCCAGAGTAAGTGCGCGAATTCACGACTTTTACCAGACTGCATGCGTGCCTTTTTCCCCTGGCACTAAGCAGCTGGTTTACTGGTAAAATTTCAGGGTGTTTTTTTTTTTGTGTGTGTGCCCAGTCCTTCTATGGATCGATTTTTAGAGTTTCCCTCTGCCAGCAGCCCTGCGGATCCCTTTCCACATTTGCGGATCACGCTAGGCCCAACGGCCGAGGGTTCTGTGGGGCGCAGACTTCCCAAAACCTCTAGATCCCCTTCGTGCCTCTCCCCTGCCTGGATCGCAGACCCCACCTTTTCCCAGGCAAAATCTGACCTTTCCTTGAGAAGGTGCAGAGCTCATCTGAGTCTGCGAATTCGTGCTGCTAGAGATCCGATGTACCTGGGTTCACAGCTGTTCCCTGGGTGGTGGTGTTGTAGATTCCCGGGATGTATAGGTTTCTGAAAACAGCCACTCTCTGCTTCAAGATGGCTCAGTCTCCGCGGCAGAGCTGGTTGCTCCGGGAGAGATTTCAACAGCAGTGGAGGTTTCCCTGGCCAGGGGAGCCTGGTCCGGCAGTCCCCTACATTCCCTTGGAGTATAGCTGTCCCTCATCCACAAATATACACTCCCGGTATGTCCACACATTCTCCTTTCGTTCTCTCCCTCTCACACTATCTTGCAGTCTGCTTTCCCGTTGGCAGCCAGTTTCTCTCTTGGCCTTCTGTATGTCCACTTTTGAAAGGTGTCTATTTAGGTCCTTTGGCCATTTGTTTTGGATTGGATTGTTTTCTTCCTTTTGTTAGGTTGTATGAGTTCTCTATAACTTCAGTAAATTAAACATTTATTGGATGTCACATTGACAAATATATTCTCCCATGCAGAGGGCTCTATTGTTATTTTCTTGATGGTTTCTTTCGCTGTGCAGAAGCTTTTTATTTTGATGTAGTCCCTTTGTTTATTGGTAAAGATATTGCTATGACATATGTCTGCTATTTTTCTGCCTGTGGATTCTTCTAAGACTTTTAAGGTTTCCTGTCATATATTTAAGTCCCTTATATATTTTGAGTTTATTTTTGTGTATAGTGTAAGCACGTGGTCTAGCTTCATTTTTTGCATGTATCTGTTCAAGTTCCCAAACACCATTTATTGAAGAGACTGTTTTGACACCATTGTATGCTCTCGACTCCTTTAACAAATATTAATTGAGCATAATGCCTTGGGTCTATTTCTGGGTTCTCTGTTCTCTTCCATTGGTCTATATGTCTGTCTTTTAGCTAGTACAACACAGTTTTGAGAACAGTAACTTTGTAATATAGCTTGATATATGGTATTGTAATCCCTCTAACTTTGCTCTTCTTTCTCAGGATTGCTGTGGCTATTTGGGGTCTTGTTTTATTCCATTTGAATTTATGAAGATTTTGTTCTAGGTTTGTGAAATACGCTGCTGGTATTTTGATGGGGACTGCATTGGATCTATAGATTGCTTTGGGTAGTATGGACTTTTCAATGATGTTGATTCTTCCAATCCATGAACATGGTATATTCTTCCATTTGTTTATGTCTTCTTCTATATCTTTTGACAGCATCCTATAGTTTCCAAGTTACAGGTCTTTTACTTCCTTAGCTAAGTTTATTCCTAGGTATCTTCATTTTGTGTTGCAATGGTAAATGGGATTTTTTTGTTTGTTTTTCTTGTTGTTGTTTTTTTGTTTGTTTGTTTGTTTTTGTTTGTTTCTCTTTCTGTGAGTTCATTAGTGGTGTATAAACAACCCATAGATTTGTGGGTGTAAATTTTGTATCTTGCTACATTGCCAAATTCATTTATTAAATCTAGTAGTTTTAGAATAATCATCACATTTTGTTCCTATAACTTGTCTGTATTCACCCCTACTGGCTTTTATTGTTTATCATTATCTCTCTAATACCTAGCAAGTGCGTGTGATGTAAATCATGATCAATAGATATTTGTTGGATTAAGGAACAAAATACTGTCTTATAAATGTGCATACTGGGGACCAGAAAGGAAAAAAAATGTGTTTCCCAATATCAATTATTATTAAAATGGTAGAACTAAGACTTCAATCTATGTTTCCTCATTTCCAGCCAGGCCACTGATCTTTCTTTCTGCCACTGACTTATGTGGTAATAGTAGCAACAATAGTAATAATTGCTACCAGTTGTTGATGTTACTGGCACAGTACATTATCTTATCAGGTTAAATAGCATTTCTAGAACTTTACAGCTAGTCCTTCTGCCTGGAACACCTTCTACTTTTCTTGCATCTCTTTTACTCAATCATATATATATATTATATATATTTATTATATAATGTATATATAATGTATATATAATGTATATATATAATGTATATATAATGTATATATTATATATATATAATTTATTTCAGAGAGGAAGGGAGAGGACAAGGAGAGAGGTAAAAACATCAATGCTGAGAGAGAACATTGATCAGCTTCTTCCTGTACAGCCCCACACTGGGTATTGAGCCCACTACCCAGGCATATGCCCTGACCAGAAATAGAACCATGACCACTGGTTCATAAGTTGATGTTTAACCACTGAGCCACATCACCTAGGCTCTCTTACTCATTATTTAAAATAATCTTAGTCTTCTTCTTCCAGGAACCATTCCCTAATCCCCTTTATTTAGAATTAGATTACCTTTGTCTTTTTGTTAGCCACTGTCCCAGCACTAATATATATAGAGGTAATATGCTAATTGGTCCTAACTGTGTCACAGTCACGACTGCTAAGGAGGAGTCTGCCTGTGTGTGCATGGTGGGACATTGCTTCCGGAGATGCAGTGGAAGCAGGGAGGTGCCCAGAGGAGGCCCATGCCCAGGAGGGAAGGGGTGAGAGCCCATAGCATCCCCCCTCACCAGTTTGTTGCCACCCACTACTTGTACTCAGAGCACCCCACTGCTCACCTGCCTGGGGAAGGAGCACAGCGCAGCAGGTGGGAGGTTTCCATGCTCTCCTCAGGCACCATGACAGGGTGGAGCCCCCGCATTTCTCTGGAGATGGGGCAGAAGTGGGGAGGCTCTCAGAGAAGGTGGGACCAGCCCAAAGCGACTGGAAGGACTGAGGGCAGAGCCTGAAGTGGCCAGAGAAGGCCAGAGGGGTTGGGAGGCTGGGTCAGGCATGCTGGAGCTCTGCTTGGAGAAGTTTT
>NW_006283771.1:107687-117816 GCF_000327345.1 Myotis davidii
ATGGGCCTCTTAAGATTGGACACCATGCCTACTTCATCTCACAGAGCCTGATTTATGTTATCAGTACATATTTCTCACATCAACAAATTATTTACACTTGATCTTTAGAGTCATTCCTTGTGAAAGTAACAGAGATGATATTCTTATGACAATGGGTGTCATACTTTAGTATTCTATATTAGAACACTTGGCATGTTTGTTAACCCCTTCCCCGGCAGAAACGTGTATACTCGTTTTTACAAAATGTTCTTTTTCAGTCGTCGATGAGTATACTAAGAAAATATGGTAAAAAAATATGGTTTATAGGAAGACGAGTTACAAACTGTTTTCATAACCAGCATCAAAAATACTATATAGAACCAAAATAAAAAAATTAGTCTGAAAAAGAAACGTTTTTAACAAAAAAATTGTTGGGGAAGGGGTTAAGTTTGTTTTGATAATTATATGATACTAACTTTGATATTAATTCAGGAAAAGGGAGAAAGGGAAAATACAGGATAGAGTGTGTAGTTTGTAAATATGTTGTTTGATAGTTGCAAACAAACAGTGGTGTAGAAAGTCATTGCAGAGTTGGAGGACTTGAACTTTGTGAAGTAGACCTCATTAAACGGGCTTTGACGGGGCCAGAAAAGCAGAAGCTAAGAGAAAGGTCAGTATTCTTGTGACATACTCCTCAACATATTTTCATAACTAACCCTTTAAAACCTTATAAGGACCTATGGGTAAGTACTATTATTATCACTTGCACTTTCAGATTAAACAAGCAAAGCTCTACTCCACAGAGAGGTCAAGTGACGGCCAGAGTCACACATAAGGTATATTATAGGGCCTAGATTTCAACTTAGAATGTTTGGCTCCAGAATGTGTTATTGCTACTGTGCTACACTGACTCTACAGATTATGAAAATCTCCTCAGGATGCAGTCAAATTGCCTGTATCTGTTTGGGGGCACTTTTTATCCCTGATACAATCCAGGTCTCTTCCATTGCCTTTTGAATGGAATTGATAAATCAAGAATTTCAGATTGCTATTGACTAGCTTTTCCTTCCTCTCCCTTCATATAACCATAGTTAATTCAGTATATCTAAAATTTATATTATCCTTGGGAAATTTCTTCGACCTAGACTAGCTAAATGCTACATTAATTACCTCTAACAGGGGCAGACCACTTCCATATATTTTCTCATGTGGTCCTCAACAGTTTTGTGGCATAGGTTTGACATGAATTATTATCATATTTTTAGAGATAGGAAAATTGCGATCCAGAAAAGGTAAGTAACTTGATCAAAGTCACACTATAAGTTAACAGCAAAACCTAGGTCAGTCAGCCCACATATGCTTATTGAGAATCTCTTAAGTAGGTACTAGGCATTGTACTAGGTATGATTCTAAGACCATTTGACTCCAACTCAATGCTCTAACACTTTGCATGCATTCTTAGAAGCGATACAGAATGTTCCATGAGTAGGGGAGAGAATAAGCATTTATTGAACTCCCATCATGTACCAACTAGGAACTTTATTTACATCTGTTGTCTTAATGAATCCCTCTACCAACTCTGAAAGTTTGGGAGGTATCTACTTTTCAAATGAGAAAGAATAGGAATGAAACAGACTCCAGTTGAGTTGGCTCCCTTTTCCCTCTCTAGAATTTCATGTTGGGCTTGGGATGCAACACTGGAATGTCGCTCTGGCAGACTCTGCTGAAAGCATTTCCAGGAATGTTGCATCCAACATGAACCCATCTTTTTATTTATATCTTCCCACTGCCTGTGTTTCTCCATAGAATAATAAATAAGCAAGCAGAAAACAATCAAGTTACTGAGGGAGTAAGGAAATAAGGCCTAGAACTTGGGTCATATTTTGGGTCCCCAGTTCCATTAATATCCAAGGTGCCCTCCAAATCCTGGTCATAGATGGATGAAAAGGGTATCCTGCAGCAGTTATCTGGGCCATATCCTAGTTCTGTTGCTCAAGACTCTACTGGCTGCTCTAGCTGTTGCTTCTCATTAATTTCTCAGGCATGGCCACCATCATTCAGAGAAGGAAGGGTTGAGAAAGAAAAGGATATATAAGGGGAAACTTGCTCAGAGCCAGAAAATGGCTCTTAAGGGGATAACACTCAGTTCTCTTGAGACATCTGCTATTTCCTTGTAGGAAGGGCCTGGGAAAGGATGAGTCTCAAGCTAAAATTTTTTTCTGGAGGTGGTCAGGCCTCAGTGGAAAACAGATTACAGTATTTAGGAAATGATATGTGTCATGCCATCCTGCTTACTTGTCTTAACTCATAGGAGGAGAGTTGTGAAATCATGGAAATTTTTGGTCAGAAGAACCTGCTAGAGTCATTTTGTCTATCTTTTGTCTCACAGCATGATTCTCCTTGAATATTTAGACCTACATGTCTTTTATCTGTTCATAAACTTCCTTTGGGGAGAGGATTTTACCACTCCTTCTGATTAAACCAATAACCACCAAATTTTGAATTTCTTTCATATGTCTTGATTTCTCATTTAGTGTCACTTCTTTTTAGGCTCATAGAAAGAAGTTAGAAGGAGATGTTAGTATTACATGAGAGGCTGCAATAAAGTACTGTCCAGATATAATTATCATCTTGTCCAGACTCCACACTTACCAAATGAGCAAACAAAGGTCCTTTGGGATAAAGTGAATTGACAAAATTACGCAGATCATAAGTGAAAACTTCAGTCTCAAACCCCAGATTTTCTGGAACAGTCAATTAGCGTGTTCTTTTCATTGTGCTCACTGACTCAACTGACTTGGTGAAAAGTATGTCACTGCCTCCTCAACAGTTATGCTCTTGTGCTGTTATGATGTCACTGCTTGACCTTCTCTTCCTCAGTCTAAATCAAGGAATTAAAAGTATTTTTTATTCCAGAGACATATTTACAACTTTTTAGTCCTTCAGGTTTCTGAGGAGGAGCTGTGTTCTTCAGTGGAAGAAAGATATACATTGGATTGGCATAGGAATGAGTTCAAATATTTTCCTCTTCCTAAGCAGAATTCAATGCTAATGAGAGAAGTAGGAGTTGTCATCTTTCCCCAGGCATCAGGATTCCAGTATATGGAAACTCCTATTTGATTTTTATAGGCAGAATAAACCACTGTATGGGATATAAAAATACTAGCTAGCATTTATTGAGTGTTTAAAATGAGCAAAAAACAATGCTAGGTGCTTTGTAAACCTCTTATTTAATCTTTACAATGATCCTGAGAGGGAGTTATTAGTAGAACATTTTATAAATGAGGAAACCAAAACTCAGAGAGGTTAAGTACCATGTCCGCATTTACATAGCTTCTAAGTAGCTGACAAAATATTTGAACATGGGTCACTCTGACCCAATGTCTAGAGTATTTCCACTACAGAAAGCTGCTTCTGTGAAGAGTAGCCTTTTCTCTTTGTGATGAGATCTGAGAGGTGTCAGAAAGTATCCCCTACACATTACCTTACAAGATTCCTCATGCTATGGTGTTATAGTGACTGAGAATGCACAATTAAAGGCTTATCATTTTCTAGTGGAAATTATACTAGTATAGGAGCTAGGAATCCTGTTTTTTAGTAGCAACCTTACCACTGATTCACTGTGTAAACTTAGGCAAATTAATCCTTCTCTTGGTGCCTCAGTTTTTCTTTTTAAAAATGTATCTTTATTTTTGGAAGTATTACAAATATCCCCTTTTTGTTACCCATTGACCCCCCTCCCTTCCCATTTCCACTTGCTCCCCAGCTCTTTACCTCACTATTGTTTGTGCTCATGGGTTTTATGCATATATGCCTATATGTTTTTTGATTAATCTCTTCCCACCCAACCACTCTAAATTCAACAGTCTGTTCCTTGCTTCCATGTCTGTGTCTATTTTGTTCATTGGTTTATTTTGTTCATTAGATTCCACATATAAGTGAGATCTTGTGATATTTGTCTTTATCTGACTGGCTTATATCACTTAGCATATTACTCTCCAGGTTCCTTCATGCTGTCTCAAAGGGTGATAGATCCTTCTTTTTTATGGCTGCACAGCATTCCATTGTGTAAATGTACCACAGCTATTATTTATTTTTTTTAAATGAAAAACGTGGAGACTCGTGGTTTATTGATTTTCTTTTTTTTTTTTTTAAATTTTATTATTTAGGAAAAATACCACATGATCTCACTCATTCATGGATAATTGAGACCATTATAAACTTTTGATTTTCTAAATCATAAAATAAAATAGCCTTTATTCTTAATTATTCTATGGAAATATTGTCAGTAGTTGTGAAGATTACATAACCAATGAAGAACAAATACTTGCTCTAGATAAAATTCACAAAATGATTAGCAGAAGAATATATAATCAAGGGGTTTACCAAGGTTACCTCAGAGTTAATAGAATATGTATTTTCACTTTCTTTTTATTAACAGTAATTTCTAATTTAATAAAAGGCACATATTATTTTGTAAAAAAGATAGACAGTAAAATTCATGCTTAATTTTTAAAACACACAGCCAGATCTTAGTCTACAACAAAATTACAGAGATTTGAATCCAAAAACACCAATCAAAAAATAATATATGCAACCCTATGTTCATATCAGCACTATTTACAATAGCTGAGATCTGTAAACATCCCAAGTGCCTATCAGTAGATGAATGGATACAAAAGCTGTGGTACACTTACAAGATGGAATACTATGCAGCTATAAAAAATAAGAATCTATTACCTTTTGAGACTACATGGAGGGACCTGGAGATTATTATGCTAAATGAAATATGCCAGTCAGAGAAAGACAAATATCAACTGATCTCAACTTATGTGTGGAATCTAATGAACACAATAAATAGATGAATAAAATAATACCAGAAGCATGGAAACATGGAACAGACCGACAAATATCAATGGGAAAGAAGGGAGAGGGACTGGAAGAGATTAAGAAAAGGACTTATATGCATATATCCATTGCCCATGGACACAGACAATAGGGTGGTGGGCTTTTTGAGGACATTTAAAAGTGATAATAAATATATTAACAATCTATATAACAAGAAGAATGATCAATACAAATGGACATTAGCCCATGACACTGGAGAAAGTTCCTAGAATTCCATCCGTGTTTCAGGCAATCCTATATAATAAAAGGCTAATATGAAAATTGACCAAACAGTGGAAAAACTGTTCTCTATGATGTGCATTGACCATCAGGGGGCAGACGCTGCACACAGGAGTTTCCCCCTAGTGGTCAGTGCACTCTCACAGGAGGAGTGCCACTCAGCCAGAAGCCGGACTCTACAGCAGGCTCATGGCTGGTGAGCACAGTGATGGGAGCCTCTCCTGCCTCCACAGCAGTGCTAAGGATCCCTTGGGGGATGTCAGACTGCTGGCTTAAGCCTGCTCCTCATCCCAGACTGCGAGAGGATGCAGGCTGGGCTAAGAGGGACCCCTCCCCCAGTACATGAATGTCATGCACTGGGCCTCTAGTATTTTACAATGTAGAGAGCTGGGAGAGGTACTGAAGAAGTCAGGGAAGTGGAGAGTAGATTTGAGAGACATGAGTATTTTAACAGTTGATATGACTACAGCTGTGGTTCTCAAATGGGGGTGATTTTATTTCTCTGGGGATATTTGGCAATGTCTAGATCAGGGGTGGGCAAACTTTTTGACTCGAGGGCCACAATGGGTTCTTAAACTGGACTGGAGGGCCAGAACAAAAGCATGGATGGAGTGTTTGTGTGAACTAATATAAATTCAAAGTAAACATCATTACATAAAAGGGTACAGTCTTTTTTTTTTTTTTAGTTTTATTCATTTCAAATGGACCAGATCTGGGCCCCGGGCCGTAGTTTGCCCACGGCTGGTCTAGATACATTTATGATAGTTATGACTGAGGTAGTTCTACTGTCATCTAGTTGGTAGACATCAGGCATGCTGCTAAACAACATATTATGCCACCTGACACACACAACAACAAATTATCTCACTCAAAATGTCAATATTGTTAAGGCTGAGAAGCCATCACCATACAGGTATAGGCCAGTTGAATATGAGCCTTGATTATGTTTCCATTTTTGAGAAATCTAAGTTGGTACAAGAGATGCATAATGGAAATGACTGATGCTCATCTTTCTGCTCAACTACCCGGACATTTTTGTATCTCCAGGATGCTTAACTAGACAATTTCCATCTTTCTTCTCCTCCATTTCTAAGTCTACCCACATTCAAAATTCATTGTTTCCTCTGAATTGGATTTCCTGGCTCTCTTTCTAATTCAAATTCTCCTATCAATCCCCAATTCCACGAATTTTATTCAGGCCTTTAGCATCATCTCTTTTCCTACCCAGTATCTATTGCTAGGTCTATTTCAATGATCTCTAAATGAATTTTTTCAGACTCTACACTTTCCCACTTCCAATTCATTCTCTATACTCTCTCTGTTGTTACCATTCTGGTTCTATATGTAGCACACAATGTCACAACCAGAGTAAATACTGAATAAATATTAATTCATTAAATAATAAGTGAAGGAAGAAAAAAATGGTGGCCAAATAGACATTTTGTGCATATCATCCCAGGGCCAGACTGATATTATAACTAAATCAGAGAACATCCACCCAGAATTGGCAAATTAGAAAAAGCTGAGGAGGTGGTATACAATGAGGAAGGGCAGAGGATGCTAGAGGAATGGTAGGATGAGGGATCTGGGCTGTAGATTGATGCCTGGCTGCTGGGCCGAGAGGGTAAGAAGGAAGGTGCATTGCACCAAATCCATATCCCTTGGTAACAGGCATAATATCCACCTGTGGAAAGAAAAAGCCACAGGGCTGCTGGAGGATGCGGAATCTAGACCTAAGACCACAGCTGCTAAAGGCTGCACACTGACAGGCACCCTGATAATTGGTCTGAGTGCCGCAGTGTTGGGGGTAGAGAAACCCACAGTTTCATGGTTGTTTTGCTTCTGTTTTGTCTTTGCTTTTATTTGCTAAATCCAGAACATAGGACTTTTTAGTTGAAAACATTCACCTGAGGCTGCTGTGCAGGGAGAGGCACAGACTTGAGATGACTGAGGAGAGGCTGGGGAGGGAAGTGGGGCAGGTAGACATGCCAAGAACTCCAGCATTGGGACATTCATAACCTTCCCAAACTAAGCAGCTGTTTCTCTCCTGAAGAGATAGCTCCACCCAGTAGCATAAAGACAGATAATACAGCCTGCCACACCCTGTCTGCATTTTGAGCTATACAAAAGAAACAAAAGCTCTGAATATCCCCCAAAGATTCCCCAGTGACTGGGTTGGAAAAGGGCCTGGTCTACCCCACTATTCTTGGAACACTACTGATAAAATCTGCGGGTTGTCAGCCATCCCTATGGGTCTCCATACAAAGATATCTGACCAACCAAGGCCAGAGTAATATTTTGGGTGACTCATGGAGGAGTAGCTTTGGGTCAGAGAAAAGACATCCGTCTGATTCCTGGAAAGCAAAACAGCAGCACCCCTAACTAAAACCCTGTCAGAAACAGACATTTGAGTGATTAAGATTGACAGCTGGCAGACAGGCAAAGTGGGCTGATTGGTCACTTCTGCTTGCATCCAAGGCCTCTGGAGACAGATAAAAGCAGAGGAGTGGTGGAATGCTTGGAGATTCAACACAGTGCTAAAAGCCAAAGACATTGCCTAACAGTGGTCAGCACATAACTACCTAACAAAAGCCCAGAATTTGCAGACAGAACAGAAGAGTGGGGTCCTAAACCAGCCCTCATGGGGCATTAAAATGTGGCTAAACTTACCAACACTTAACTTTTAAATTGTTTTAATAAAAAAATAATTTTAGTACTTTTAAATTTAATATTTTTATTTTTTTTCTTTATTGAATAAGATATTACAAACATTGGAGGACTAAGTTATCCCGGCATGCCAGGAGATCTTTCCCCCTTACCCCCACCCTCCCCTGCCTTCCCTCTGAGTTTTGAGCATCTGATCGGTCTAAATTTAATTTTTATAGTGTTATTTTATTCACCCTTTTCTTCCTTGCTATTCCCTTTTTCATCGCTTTTCTTCTTCTTTCCCTGCTTTAGTTTCCATTTTTCTTTTTACGTATTTTTTAAAAATTGATCTTCTTTATCTGATTTATTGATGTGTTATTATTATTGTAGTCTCTGTTGGGTTATTCATAAATATAATTTCCTCTTCCCTGTTCCTACCATATTTCCCCTTCTCTTTCTTTGTTACTCAATTTTTCCCTCACTTCACTTGCCTTTTTTACTCCTAACTTTATAATTAGTTTCACTTCCTAAATTCAGACCTATCTATGCTCTCCTCTATTCTCCTTTAAATTAATAAATTAATTAATATTTTTTGCTTTTTTATTTATTCTTATCCATTCATTCTCTTTCTCCCTCCTCTGTACTAAATGGCAGTACTTCCCATATTCACCCAAATCCTTAACCTTATTTTCTCTATTTTTAGCTCTGCCTCTACAGATTCTGCCCCTCTCCTCCCCTTTTTGGTGTTTTCTGTTTGTGCTTTTTGATTAATTTGTTTGTTTTGTTGTGTTTTCTCCCAATAATCTTTCTTTTTCTTTTCTTGTTATAATTTTGTTTCTCTATTCTCTCTCCTAATTCTCTTTTCTCTGGTGGTGACTTTCATTGGGATTATAGGTGTCTTATGTACATTTGTGTTCTGTTCCTTTTGTGTAGCATTGTGTTGTGTTGTATTTTGTACTGTGTGGTCAGCACCTCCACAACATTTGGCACAAAGTGATAGAGACTAAGCCACATAACCAGACACACTGAGAGGAAACTCCATCCTCTAATGGGACAATAACATTCAAGATCCAACTACATCAAAAAACCCCAAATATCTCAAGCAGGAATCATCCTTAGAATTCCCAGCCAAGAAGACCTGAGAGGCTGCACCACTGGGTCTCACAAAACATCTACAACATAACACAAATTCAAAAAATCTAGGTGCCATAGAAGTTTTATCTAATATATGGAAACAATCACAAAGGAACAGCAAAAATGAGGAGACAAAGAAACAACCCCCATATGAAAGAATAGGAAGGCTTGCCAGAAAAGGAAATAAATGAAATGGAGTCAAGAAATTTGTCAGAGAATAAATTCAGAATAATGGTTAAAAGGATGCTCAAGTAGCTAGATGGGAAAATCACCAACATGTATAAAAATCAAGCAGAAATGAAGAATGACATAGCTTCAATAAAGAACACAATGGGAGGTTTCAACAGTAGAATCAGCAAGTTAGAAGACAAGGTAAAAAAAAACACACCCAAGCAAAGCAGAAACTGGAAAAAAACTAAAAAAAAGGGGAGTCTAAGTGAGCTCTGGGACATCAAAAAATCAAACAACATCCACATAATAGGCATGCCAGAAGGAGAGGAATCTGAGCAAGAAATAGAACACTTGTTTGAAAAAATAATGACAGAAAACTTCCCTGAATTGGGTGAAGAAAAGTCACACAAGTCCAAGAAGCACACAGAGTCCCAAACAAGATGAACCCTCAAAAGACCGATGCCAAGATGAATTGTAATTAAATTGGCAAACATCAACAACAAAATAAGAATCTTAAAAGCAGCTAGAGAAAAACAGAAAGTCACCTACAAGGGATATCCCATTAGACTATCAACTAGCAACTAGCTTCTCAAAAGAAACACATTAGACCATAAGGGAATAGCATGAAGTATACAAAGTAATGCAAAACAAGGGACTGATTCCAAGAATATTCCATCCATTAAAGCTATCATTCAAAATTACTAAGAAGAAACCAAGAAGGCGGCATAGGTAAACACTGGAAATTGTTGCGTCCCACAACAAATTCAAAAATACAACTAAAAGACAAAACGGACATCATCCAGAACCACAGGAAGGCTGGCTGAGTGGAAATTCTACAACTAGAAGGAAAGAGAAAAGCACACTGAGACTCAGAGGAGGTGGGGAAGTGCAGAGGTAAGGAGGCGCATGTGGCAAGGGCTGGCAACTGAGGACGCAGCTGTCTTTTTGAATCGGGAGGGAGTCACAAGCCCCTGACTGCTCTGAACTCCAGTTCCGGGTGAGTCTCTGGGGACCCAGGACTCATACAGGGAGAAACTGGACTGTCTGGCAGCGGGCAGAACTCGTAACTCGA
>NW_006283771.1:119514-126736 GCF_000327345.1 Myotis davidii
GTGGAGTGGAGTTATGGGGGGAAAAAAGAGGAACAACTGTAATTATCTGAACAATAAAGATTTAATTTAAAAAACAAAACAAAAAAGTAAAAAACAAAATTACTATTAAAGGTAAAATCAGGAGTTTCACAAACAAAAAAGGCAAAGGGAGTTCATTAACACCAACGCAGTAATACTAAAAAGACTGCTGTAAGGAGAATAAAAATAAAGAGAAGAAGGTCCACAGGAATAAAGAATAAAAATGTCAAAAAAGTATCTATCAATAACCTTAAACGTAAATGGGTTAAATGCTCCAATCAAAAGACATAGGGTAAGTGAATGAATAGGAAAATATGACCCATATATATGATGTCTACAAGAGACACACCTCAGAACAAAGGACTCACTCAGACTAAAAGTGAAGGATGGAAAAATATTTTCAGATAAATGGTAATGAAAAAAAAGCTGGGGTCCAATACTTATACCAGACAAAGTTGACCTCAAAGTGAAGTCCATAACAAAAGATAAGGAAGGACACTTCATCATAATAAAATGATAAATTCCATAAGATGCTATAACTCTGATAAACACATATGCGCCTGATACAATAGCAACCAAATACATAAATATTCTTCTGGAAGATATCAAAGGAGATGTTGACAGCAATACAATCATAGTATGGGACTTTGATACCCCATTGACACCACTGGGTAATCCAATAGACAAAATATTAGCAAAGAAACAGCAGCCATAAGAGACTCACTATATCATATGGAATCAATTGACATCTTCAGAGCACTTCACCCCAAAGCTAAGGAATATACATTTATCTCAAGTGCACACGCGACATAGTCAATGATAGACCATATATTGGGACCCATGCTAAGTCTCTACAACTTCAAGAAAATTGAAATCATATCAAACATCTTCTCAGATTACAATGGCATAAAATTAAAAATCAACTAAATAAAAACAATAGAAAACAAACAACTGGAGGCTAAATAGCATGCTATTAAACAATGAATGGGTTACCAAAGAGAGCAAAGAAGAAATAAAAAACATCCTGAAAAGAAATGAAAATGAAAACATAAAAATCCAAAATCTGGGAGACTCAATGAAAGCAGTCCTTAAGGGAAAGTTCATAGCACTAGAGGTCTACCTCAAAAAAAAAAAAAAAAAGAAAAAAGAAAAGAAAAAGAAACACTGGTCATAAGTTACCTAGTCCTAAAACTTACAGAATTAGAAAGACAGCAACAAAAAACATCCAGAGTAAATATAAGAAAGGGAATAATTAAGATCTGAGTGAAAATAAATGACATAGAGACAAAAACAGTACAGAAGATCAATAGAACCAAGAGCTGGTTCTTTGACAGGATAAACAAGATTGATGAACCTCTAGCCAGGCTCAATAAGCAATAAGAAACAAAGAGAGAGGACCCAAAAAAACAAAATCAGAAACAAAGACATGTAATAACAACTGATTCCACAGAAATACAAAGGTATATAAAAATATTATGAACAACTTTATTCCAACAAACTGAACAATCTAGAAGAAATTGACATATTCCTAGGAAAATATAATTGCTGGGGTCCAACCCCAGCAGGTCCAGGGGTCTCCAAAAGTGTGCATGGAGTCAGCGAAGAAGGAATGACATGGAGACAGCGTTCAGTTGATCAGCACCCTAGCCAGGATCTCTAGCCAAGTTCTGGTCAGGACCTCCAGCGAAGTTCTGGTGAGGTGACCTTGGTTAAAACACACAGCGCTAAGGGGAGCAAACATATTAATAACAGTATGCCATATATGCCAGGTCCCTTGAAACATATGCTGTGCAGTTGTTTCTTCCCTGCAGCAACTTTGTCAAGCAGCAAGGATGGACCGGCTCCCAGCATATAATCTTTCAAAACTCAATCCGAAAGAATCAGAAAACCTGAATAGGCTGATAACTATTGATGAAATTGAATCAGTAATCAAAAAATTTCCAGCAAAAAAAGGCCTTATCTGGATGGCTTCACAGGGGTATTTTACCAAACATTCAAAGAAGAAGTAGCACCTATCATCCAAAAAATTCAGAAAGAAGGGACATTTACAAGATGTAAATGAAACCAGTATTACCCTAATCCCAAAACCCAATAAAGACACTACAAAGAAAGATAATTAGAGGCCAATATGCTTGATGAACATAGAAGCTAAAATCCTCAAAAAATTATTAGCAAATCACATTCAGCAATTCATTAAAAATATCATACACCATGACCAAGTGGGATTTATTCCAGGGATGCAAGGCTGATATAATGTGTGGAAATAAATAAACAAATTGGAAAACAAAAATCACATGATCATATCAATTAATATAAAAAAAGCATTTGTCAAAAGCCAACACCTTTTTTTTTTTATAAAAACTCTGATCGAAGTGGGAATAGAGGGATCATACCTCAACATAATAACAACCTTATATGACAAACCTATAGCCAACAACATACTTAATGGTCAAATACTAAAACTATTTCCTCTATGAACAGGAACAAGACTTTCACCACTCCTGTTCGACATCATATTGAAAATTCTAGCCATATCAATCAGATAAGAAGAAATAAAAGGCATCCAAATTGGAAAAGAAGTAACACTCATTATTCACAGATGACATGCTATTGTAAATAGAAAATCCTAAATACCCCATCAAAAAAGGACTAGATTTAATAAATGAATTCTTTAAAAAAGCAGGATACAAAGTCAACATCCAGAAATGGATGGCCGTGTTATACACCAATAATGAAGTCACAGAAAGAGAAACTAAAAAACCAATCACATTTAGCCTTGCAACAAAAAATTAAGATACCTAGGAATACACTTAACTAAGAAGGTAAAAACCTGTTCTTCGAAAACTACAGGATGTTGCAAAAAGAAAATAGAGGAAGATATAAATAAATGGAAGAATGTACTTTGTTCATGGATTGGTAAAATCAACATCATTAAAATGTCCATACTACCAAAAGCAATCTATAGATTCAATTCAATTCCCATTAAAATACCAATGGCATAATTCAGACTTAGAACAAACTCTCCAATAATTTATATGAATAAAATAGGACCCCAAATAGCCACATTAATTCTGAGAAAAAAAACAAAGTTGGAGGGATCACAATACCAGACATCAAGTTATATTACAAAGCCTCTGTTCTCAAAAGTGTGTGGTACTGGCACAAGAACAGACATACAGACCAATAGAACAGAACAGAGAACCCAGAATCAACCCAAGCCATCATGATCTAGTAATATTTAACAAAGAAGGCAAGAGGATATAATGGAGTCAAGATAGTATCTGCAATAAATGGTGTTGAGATAATTGGACAGATATATGCAAAAGTGAAACTAGACCACCAACGTACACCTTATACAAAAATAAAATAAAAATGGATAAAAGTTTTAAAGGTAAGACGTGAAAATATCAAACTCTTATAAGAATCCATAGGCAGCAAAATATAAGACATATATCATAAGAATATGTTTTCTGATACATTTCCTAGGAAAATGGAAACTAAAGAGAAAATAAACAAACGGTACTACATCAAAATAAAAAGCTTCTGCACAGCAAAAGAAACCATCAACAAAACAACAAGTGAGGCCACAACATGGGAGAACATATGTGCCAATGTTACAGATGATAAAGGTTTAATCTCCAAAATGTATAGGAAACTCATACTACTTAACAAAAGGAAGATAAATAATCCAATCAAAAAATGGAAAAATTACATAAATAAACACTTTTTGAAAGTGGACATACAAAAGACCAAGAGGAATATGAAAAAATGCTCAGTCACTACTCATCTGAGAGATGCAAATCAAAATGACAATGAAGTATTATCTCATACCTGTTAGAATGCCTATCATCAACAGATCAACAAATGACAAATGCTGGAGACGATGTGGAGAAAAAAGGAACCCCCATGCACTGCTGGTAGGAATGCAGACAGGTGCGAGCACTGTGGAAATCAGTATGGAGTTTCCTCAAAAAATTAATAATGGAACTCCCATTTGACTCTAATCCCACTTCTAGGAATATATTCCAAGGAATCAGAAACATCAATCAGAAAGAATATATGCACCCATATGTCCATAGCAGTACAATTTACAATAGCTAAGGTTTGTAAACAGCCAAAGTTCCCATCAGCAAATGAGTGTATTAAAAACCTGTAGTACATCTACACTATGGAATACTACACTGCTGTAAAAATGAAAAACATTCTTATAGTTTGCAGCAGAATGGATGGATCTGGAGAACATTATGCTAAGCGAAATAAGCCAGTTGGAGAAAGATAAATATCACATGATGTCATGCATTTGTGAAATCTAATGAACAACATAAACTGATGAACAAAAATAGATCCAGAGACAGAAAAGCATTGAAAAGACCATCAATCCTCAGAGGAAAGGCAGGGGAGATTGGGACGGTGGGTAAAAGATCAACCAAAGGACTCATATGTATGCATGTAAGCAAAACCAATGGACACAGGGCCTGTGTTGGTGGTTGGTGCTGGTGGGTAGAGGTTTGTGAGGAATAAAGGAGACGTATGTAACACTTTCAACAATAAAGTATTTAAGTTAAACACATTTTCTGGAAGCAAATGGAAATGTACACACAATGAACTAAAATCTGTGGGATACAGCAAAACAATCAAGTGGGAAGTACATAGCATTACAGGTCTACTTCAAGAAGCTAAACAAATCTTAAACAATTTACCTCTACACCTAAAATAACTAATACAATAACAAAAACAAAGCCTAAAGTAGAATGAATGAAATAATAAAGAGCAGAGCAAAATAAATGATATAGAATGTAAAATATAATACAAAAGCTGAAAACAATAGCCACTTCTTTGACAAGATAGACAAGATTAATGAACCTTTAGCCAGACTCATCAAGAAACAAAGAGATAGGACCCAAATAAATAAAGTCAGAAATGAAAGCGGCCATATAACAACTGACAACACAAAAATACAAACAAGTTTGGGAAAACACTATGAACAACTATACGCCAACAAATTGAACAACCTGTGCAAATGGACAAATTCCTAGAAACATATAATCTTCCAAAATTCATTCAGGAAGAATCATAAAACCTGAATAGACCTATTACAAGTAATGTAATCAAAGTAGGAATGAAAATCATTTCCTAGGAAAAAAAAAATCCTGAACTGGATGGTTTCATGGGCAAATTTTATCAGTCAAAGAAGAATTAACACCTATTTTCCTCTTACTATTCAAAAAAAATCAGGAGGAGGGAAGAGTTTCAAGCTCTTTTTACAAGGCCACCATTATCCTAATACCAAAGCCAGATAAAGACACTTCAGAGAATGAAAATTATAAGCCAATGTCCCTGATGAACATATATGCTAAAATCCTCAACAATATACCACCAAATTACACCACACACAAGAATAAACTCAAAAGGGATGAGAGGCTTAAATGTAAGTTGTGAATCCATAAAAAATCCTAGAAGAAACCAAAGGCAGAAAAATCTCAGATATCTCCAGCAAACCGGATACAGTAATACATTGAAAAAATCATATACCATGACCAAGTTGGATTTATTTTGGGGGTGCAAGGTTGGTGCAGTATTCACAAAACAATAAATATGATAAATCACATAAGGAAAATGAATGATGAAAATGACATGATCATAAAATAGATGCAGAAAAAAAAACATTCCATAAAATCCAGTACCCATTTATGGTAAACTCTCAGCAAAGTGGGAATCGAAGGATCATACCTCAAAGTAATAAAGGCCACATATGAAGGAACTGCAACTAACATCATACTTAATGGGCAAATCCTTAAAGTGTTTTCCTTAAGATCAGGAAGAAGATGGGGATGCCTGCTTTCTTCACTCTTATACAACATAGTACTGGAAGTCTTAGCCATAGTACTCAGACAAGAAGAAAACATAAATGGCATCAAAATTGGAAATGAAGTAGTGAAGCTGTCATTAACTGCAGATAACATGATATTGTACATAGAAAATCCTAAAGACTCTACCAAAAAAAACTACTAGATTTAATAATTGATTTCTGCAAAGTAGCCGGATACAAAATTAATATTAAGAAATGAGTGGCTTTTTTTAAATACAGCAATGATGAACTATGAGAAATAGAAACTAAGAAAGCCATCTAATTCACTATTGCAAGAAAACAATAAGGTACCTAGAAATAAATTTAACCAAGACATTAAAAGAACTGTATGAAGAAAATAATAAAATACAGAAGCAAGAAAGAAATTGAAGATGATGCAAACAAGTGGAAGCATATACCTTGTTCATACATTAGGAAAGTTAAGATCATTAAAATGTCCATAATACCCAAAGCAATCTATAGATTCAACACAATTCTTAGAAAAATATCAATGGCCAATGGTGGCCTTGTAAAAAGAGCTTGAAATTATTTCACAGACCTAGAATAAATATTCCATAAATTTATATGAAACCAAAGAAGACCTTGAATAGTCTCAGAAATCTCGAGAAAGAAGAACAAATTTGAGGTATCACAATACCTGATATCAAACTATACTACAACTCCATTGTCATCAAAACAGCCTGATACTGGCATAGGAACTGGCGTATTGATTATTAATGGAATAAAACATAGAACCCAGAAATTGACCCAAGCTTTTATGTACAATTGATATTTGACAAAGGTGGCAAGAGCATAAAATGGAGTAAAGACAGTCTTCAATAAATGGTTCTGGGAAAATTGGACAGGTACATACCAAAAAAAAAAAAAATGAAACTAGACCACCAACTTATATCACACACAAGAATAAACTCAAAGTGGAGGAAAGGCTTAAATATAAGTTGTGAAACCATAAAAATCCTAGAAGAAATCAAAGGCAGCAAAATATCAGACATCTCTAGTAGCAATATGTTTGCCGATACATCTATTAGGGCAGTGGTCGGCAGACTGCGACTCTTTGGCCCCGTGAGTGTGGCTTTTCCACAAAATACCATGTGCTGGCTCACACGTACAGTGCGATTGAAACTTTGTGGCCCATGCACAGAAGTCAGTATTTTGTGAAAGAGCCACACTCAAGGGGCCAAAGAGCCACATGTGGCTTGTGAGCCGCAGTTTGCTGACCACTGTGACCAAGGACAAGGGAAACAAATGTAAACACACACACACACACACACACACACACAAATGGGACTACAACAAACTAAAAAATATCTGCACAGCAAAAGAAACCATCAACAA
>NW_006283771.1:127200-135533 GCF_000327345.1 Myotis davidii
AGCATTATAAACTTTGGAACAATAAGAGATACAGAGGCAGAGCTGCCTCAAACAGAGTGTCAAACTGCAGCGGGAAGGCCGGGGAGGGTTGGGTGGCAGGAGGTAGGGGGTAAGAGATCAACCAAAGGACTTGTATGCATGCCTATAAGCATAACCAATGGACATAAGACACTGGGGGATAGGGGAGGCTAGGGGACTGTCTAGGGCGGGGGGAAAAAATGGACACATATGTAATACCCTTTGTAATAAAAAATTTTAAAAAAATGGACAAAGGACCTAAATATACATTTATACCAAGAGGACATACATATGGCCAATAAATATATGAAAAAAATGCTCAACATCACTAATCATTTAATGAAAATTAAAACCACAATGAGTTACCACTTCAAACTTACCAGAATGGCTACCATAAATAAATCAATAAAAAAAAAGTGCTGGCAAGAATGTGGATAACAGGAAACCCTCATGCACTGCTGGTGAGGATTCAGACTGTAATAAACAGTATGGAATTTCCTCAAAAATTGAAAAAGGAACTGCATTTTAACCCAGTCATCCCACTTCTTAGAATATAGCCTAAGAATACCAAAACACCATTTTGAAGGAATATATGCACTTCTATGTTCAAAGAAGCATTATTTTCTTTTTAAAAATATATTTTTTATTGACTTCAGAGAGGCAGGGAGAGGGAGAGAGACATAGAAACATCAGTGATGAGAGAGAATCATTATTGGCTACCTCCTGCATGCCCCTCACTGGAGATCAACCTAACAACCTAGGCATGTGCCCTGACTGGGAATCAAACTGTGACCTCTTGGTTCACAGGTCGATGCTCAACCACTGAGCAACGCTGGCCAGGTAAGGCAGAATTATTTTCAATACCCCAGATCTGGAAACAGCCCTAGTGTACATCATGGATGGATAAAAATCTGTGGCACATTTACACAATGGAATACTACCTGGTGGTCAAAAAAGAAGAGACTCTTATATTTTGTAGACAGCATGAATGGACCTGGAGTTTATGATGTTAAGTGAAATAAAACAGTTAAAGAAAGATAAATACCATATGATCTCACTTATATTTGGAATCGAATGAACAAAATAAAATTATAAACAAAATAGAACAAGAGGCATGGATATATGGAAAAGACTGACAAAGATCAGAAGGGAGAGAGATAGGGGTTATGATTGAAAGAAGGTGAAGAGATTAGCCAAAGAACAAATATGCATAGCCCATGGACACAGACAATATTATGGTGATGGCCAGAGGTAAGCAGGCAGAGGTTGGGTAGAGGAGGACAAAAGGGAGGAAAATGAGGACATCTGTGATAATGTCCACAATAAAAATAAAGTTAAAAAATAATAATAAAGAACTTTCAGGTTGAGAACTTGAGATATTAAGTATAGGAGTGGGCAAAAATAGGTTTACAGTTATTCATATGGAAAAAGACATGCAGGTTATGAATATTATAATAGCTTTCTTAACTCTGTTTTTGTACTGACTGCTGTAAACCTACTGTTGCCAACCTGTACACTTTGTTAAATTACCCATAGACCAGTCAAATAATCCTATCAAATAAAGAGGGATATGCTAATTAACCCTCACGCCATCACAAAGAAGGCAGCACCCACAGCCAATAAGGAGGGAATATGCTAATTGACTGCCCCACCTTCAAAGATGGTGGTGCCCACAGCCAATAAGGAAGGAATATGCTGATTGATTGCCCTGCCCTCAAAGATGGCAGCATCCACAGCCACAAGATGGTATCACCCAGTCCCCTCAGCCCTGCCAGGACAGCAGGCACAGCAAGGCTGGGCCCGGCCACTCCGTGTCTAGAGACCCCATGTTCCCTCAGCCCCCTAGCCGCCCAGGGCCGGCCGGAGGCACAGGCAAACCTCGGATGGCAGCTGCTCAGCCAACCAGGGCGGCCAGAGGCTCAGGTAACCAGGGCTAGCCAAGGCTTGCACTGCAGGCAGTGGCAGCAGCAGAGGTGTGATGGGGCATCGCCTTCCCCTAATTGCCAGGTTTCCTCCTGCCCCTGAGGGCTCCCAGACTGTGAGAGGGGACAGGCTAGGCTGAGGGACCCCCTTCCTCCAGTGCATGAATTTTCATGCTGTGGGCCTCTAGTATTTCAATAAATGATATATGTGAAAGAAATGTTGCTGCTAAACTTGAGGCTGGTTATTTTTCCTTGTCTCTTACCTCTGTCTAGACTACATTGCTTAGGTTTCTTTGACTGTTTTATTTCACTTAAAATAATAATCTCCAGGTCCATCCATGCTGTCTACAAAAGATCTGTACTTCATTCCAATTCTACCTCAGGAATATGTATACTATCACTTGAAGCTAAGACCAGGAGGGAAAGATTTGAGTCTAACTTCTCTGTGGGTGATACACAAGAAGAAGTTGCAAATATCAGAATAGGTCCTTGCTTGGGGAGAGGATTGGTACTTGGGCTTAAGGGGCAGACAGCACTGAACTCATGTACTGGCTCCTTACTTCTTGGTTATGTGACCTTGGATTTCATCTCTGCTAAACCTTACCAATCAGGATGGAATATTAAAATGGAGTATTTTAAATCCACAGACCTGTCAAGAAATACCTGTTACTTTGTGTGTATATCTGTATCAGAATACGTATAACTGCTCATACCACATCTTAGGCAAGCCTCTTCTTTTTTTCCGGGCATCACTGTTCATATCAGTGACATGAAGAAGTTCAACTGGATATTCTCTAAAAAGCTCTTTCACTCTGATATTCTGTGAAAAAATAAACCTGGGGTAAGTCAGGCCAATTGTTCTCCATAATGAAGCCCATGGGCTGTTTGCGGGGCTCACACCATGGCTGTATCCTTCCTTGTTCAAGGAAGAAGAAAATAGTGCCACTGATCATCATTGTTATAATCATGGTACCGATAAACAATTCCCTTGGCCTACTGTGTGAATGTTATGGTGGGGGAGGTTAATGTTTGGTATTGGTACACATACTACCTACTTAATTGTTTCAGTTGTAAAACTCAACTTTTACAAAATATCTCTACCCATCAATCTCAATTTACCCCCCATATCAATTTACTTAGGATGGTATCTATTTTTATTCACATTTTATCCATGGGAAAACTAAGTGTAAAGTGTTTTGGTAATTTGTCCCAAAGTCACACAGCATTAATTGTGGTATAACTTCACTTGTAAAAGTGAAGTGGCCAACTCCAGTACTTGGATCCATCTTAATCCAAATCATTTTACTATTTCATAGTTTCTTTTTAAAATAACTGCCATGAAATAATTGCCATGATAGATAATTTATAAATATGTTTTATAACCATTAACTTAATTTATTGAGTAGAATGTACTCCCTATACTCAAGAAACTTTCAGGCTACTAGAGGCAGTACCAAATGAGCAGTAGACAACGAGAGTAAAGGAGAGGGAAGGAGCCCTGGAGGGACATGAGGAAAGTATTTCTTTTCTTTTTTTAATGTTTTTATTTATTTTAGAGGGAGAGGAGGGAAAAGGGAGAGAGAGAAACATCAGTGTGAGAGACATGTGCTCTGATTAGGAATAGAACCAGGGACCTCTTGGTTCATGGGACAATGCTCAACCAACTTAGATCCACACTGGTCATGGCAGAAAATTATTTCTTTAAAGTAGTTCATTGAATTTTGAGGAGGGTTTAAATGGGATAAGACTAAGAGGGTAAACTTTCCAAACAGGAAGAATATCTGAAGTGCAGAGGAATAGGATGCCTAAGGCATGTTTAAGGAATGATTAAATAGATTTAGTTGGGACCAGAAACATTCAAACATTTGGATAAGTCTAAATGTGGTAGGCCTGGGATAACAGGTTGTTTATATCTGATGAAACCCTCATTTTCAATTATCCTGTGAGGAAGGCTTATGTGGACCATGAAAAGGTCATGTGGATTGCCAAATGCCACATATTCATGGCAGAGCTAAGATTTTACCTTGACTTATCTCTTCATCCATTGTACTTTTCAACCAAATTCAGGGTCCACAGAATTGCCTACTTTAGGGACAGTAGCAAGAAATAATATTTACCAAAGACCAGGCTTTTCAAAAGACCTGGTCAGTAACCCTTAACCTGTCCTTCCTTGGGGAGATTGGGAGGCTGTGGATCAGCATCACCTTTCCATCTCTTTCTCAGAACAATACACAATATTAAGTTTCTTACTGTCTGATTCCAACTTCAATGGTCACTAGATTCAGTGGGGACTAGGGAGTTCTCCAATGAAATGAGACCCATGAAAAATGGGCAAATTTGGTGCTGATTCTATTAAGGAAGCAAATCAGAACATTTTCTTCTGTTTTTCTTAGGCCACATTTTACCTTGATGGCTTTTAAAATAAATGTCAATTTGAAAAATGAGGAAAGCCTCTTTGTTTGTGGCTAAATCCCTCTTAAAGTTCCAGGAGTCATTTTTTTTCATTGCCTCCCTTGTTTTCCATCTTGGCTGCCTAATCTCACTCCCTCTCTTCTCATTCCTTTCCCTCTCCTTGTCTCCAAATTGCCAGAAGGTCATTCACTCTTTGTTAGTAAACCATAGTCACTGATAATTCACTAGAGTTTGGAGTGCAACACCATAGGAGATTTTTTTAACTATAGGGCTTGTGTGTGTGTTTGGCTACTGATTGACTAAAAGTATCTTTCCTAAACCACTGATTGAAGTTTCAGAATAAGCAAATTAAAATGGCCTCATATAATCTGCCCTTAACTTGGAGAGGAACCAAAGAATCAAGCTGTTCTTCTGACATGGATGAAAGGGCCCATCTAAAAAATATCTGAACCCACTCAAAATTTCAAAAGAACATGACCCAGGGCCCAATCCCTGGGAGATGCCTTCTGCAGAGGCAGCTATAGAGCTACAAGGAAAATATAAAATTCTTGTACATTTTCATCTAATCCCACGCAGATCTAATCTCATCTTTCAAGAAACACATGCCTTAATAAAATCCTGTGTAAATATAAAGGGGGAAAAAAGCACCTCAAACACAGTTTATGTTTTATTTTTAGCTCAATTAACCCTCAGAGCCATTAACTGGGCTGTGGCTTCCGGGCTTCCCTGAAGCAAAGCTCAAAGGCTTTTGAGCCTCCTGTATTAAATCACTTTGTCTTTCTTCAGTGCTGAAACAATTTAGGGCTTGAATTTTAAGACATAAACCCCAGGGTCCTAATTTTATCTTTTAATATTAGTTGCATAGGTTTACCAAAGCCTTATTTCTTTGGCACTAATCTTGATTTATATGAGGTTCAGAGCCCCAGAAGTACTTTTTAGACAAAATGAACTTTAAAAATTACAAATATGTCCAAAATTATCTTTCTAAACATTTCTTCAGTTATATTTGTCAACTTTAAAATGTCAATTTTTTTTGTATACCTCAGTTCTTTATATATGAAGGGAGAAGAAAAGGTTGGATTACATCAATGGTTCTCAAACTTTGTAGTACATAAGAAACACTGGAGGAGCATGTTAAAAATATACATGCCTAAGTATAAACCATATTGATTCTGATTTATTATGCCTGGGTATAGCCCTAGAAGCTAAATTGTTAATAAGCTTCTCAGGTGATTTTGATGAGCACCACGGAGCTCATTGCTTTCTAAAAGTCTGTCCATACCTAAAAATCAAGAAATTGTTATTTCCTGAATAAATGTTGACATGCAACTGGGCTATTCAGTTTACTAAGAGCCTCAGACACAATACCCAATGCATTGAAATTGGCCAGAGCTTTGAAAACCCTAGCTGATGATAAGGATAGTGACTTAGATGGAAAAAAGATCTCTAAAAGTCAGGAATGAAATGCAGGTCTAGATATGTGGAAAAAAAATCAGGCTATAGTATTGTCTCAGACATTTCTACAAATTCTTTTTGAAAAATATTTATTATCCCACTGACATAGAAGTAAAAGTACAGGTAACCCTTTTAATCTATGTAAAAAGACTTAGATGAAGGGCACCTAGTAGGATAGAGACAAGGCCTATGTTAAAGAATGTCAAGTGTTCCATTATGGGCTCCTAAATGATGATAGATCTGCATGAGGCTCCTAGTGCCTCTGACCACCACACATCCCAAGATTGCTTGGTAGCATTCTCCACTCAACACTGTCAAGTATTCTTAAAATCAAGTTCATTGTATAGACTCTGCGCAAGAATAATAGACCCAAGCCTTTTCCTATAATGCTGCTCTTATCCAGAGTGTTCTCGCCAGCACAGTTTATCTCCATGGAAATACCTTCTTTGGCTCATCCTGAGGATTAGAATGACTTCATTGCACACACCTGATAAGGGGAGGAGGCATTTACTGTATAAAGAAGATTCTTACTCCAAATAGCAACAGAATCAACAAGAAGCCATGTTCGTTCCTATTATGAAGGACAGCCTTGTAGGCACAGAACTGCTGTCATCAACAGAACCCACAAAGTACCTGTGGCTTCCCTCCTCCCTGCTTTCCTACAAAATCAACAACCTCATTCTACAGGAATACTTTATATTGCCCCATGTAACAGCACTCTTTTAGATTCAGAGTAACTTTTTTCCCCTTAAAATATATTTTTATTGATTTCAGAGAGAAGAAGGGAGAGGGAGAAAGAGATAGAAACATCAATGATGAGAAAGAATTATTGATCGGCCACCTCCTGCAAGCCCCTTACTAAGGATTGAGCCCAAAACTGGGCATGTGCCCTGATCTGGAATCAAACCCTGTTCTAGTTCATAAGTCAGTGGTTAATCGCTGAGCCATGCAAGCCAAGCCACAGTAGCCTTTCAAAGTTGATTTTAGAGAGAAGAAAGGAAAGATGGAGAGAAAAGCACTGATGTTAGAGAGAAACACTAATCAACCACCTCTTGTATGCTCACCCCCAACAGGAATCAAACATGCTACCTTTTGGTATATGGGATGACATTACAACCAACAGAGCAACGATGGCCAGGGCAGAGTAGCCTTTATTACATAGAAGATGGATTGGCCTAATCAAAAGTAGACCTTAGTGATAGAAATTAGTCCAATGAGTAGAAGTCATAGGAAGGCAGATTTAGCACAAAAAAGAGGGGAAACTATGCAACATTTCACTCAGTGTTCACTTTGTATTGTCAAGCCCTGTACAATGTATTTTTTCCATTTGTTACCTTATTTAATTCTTGAGACTACCCTGTTTGACAGATGAAAAGAAAACACCCACATTGGAATTGGGAAAGGTGAAATGATTGACGATAGGTCAATTGGAAGGAAGCATAACCAGAATTCAAACCAATACTTCTCTTATATTTTATTCTAAAATATTTATACCCTTACATTTAAATCTATGACTCATTTTAAATTATTGTTTGTATCAGATGTGAAATTCAGGTTGAGGTTCAAAACGAGCCTTTTTAAACATTTAGTGATAAAAGCTCAATTCCTGTTCTAAAATGGAGAAGTTAAAGCACTGATGAGCCAAATTACTTGGCATAATAATCTTAAGAGTTGCCATCATTGTAGGGGGTGGCAAAGAGGGCTTAGGAATGCTCCTGTGTTTTGAAAGGGAACAATATGTTCAAGATAAAGTGATCTAGCATCTTGGAGTGAATGTCCCTATCTGAACTCTTTTTATATACCCCAAATGAATATAAACATATGTTGACACAAAAAAGTGTACATGAATTCTTGTAATACTCCCAACCTGCAAATAACTTGTATTAGTTCCCTAGGGCTGACATAACAAATTACTACAAACTGGTAGGTTTAAAATAACAGAAATGTATTGTGTGAAAACTATTAAGTCTGAAATCAACGTTTTGGCGGGATTGGTTCCTCCTGAGGTCAGTAAGAGAGAATCTCTTCCATGTCTCTTCCTAGCATCTGGTGATTTGTCAGCCGTCTTTTGCATTTCTTGGTTTACAGATGCCTCATTCCAATCCTCCAGCATCACATTGAATTATCCCTGTATCTGGGACCCTTCGGGAGATAATGCCCTGCTGGCTTAGGGCCGCTCCCGGGTGGCAGAGAGTAGGCCCAATCCCTAGGTGCAGCCCCTGGTTGGGCTCAGAACAGGGCCGATTGGGGAGTTGGGGTGCCACCCCCTGTCAAGCACAGATCAGGGCTGATCAGGGGGTTGAGGAGCTCCCCCCTGTCACTCACAGAGTAGGGCCGATAGGGGAGTTGGGGCACCGCCCCCTGTCACACACAGAGCAGGGCGGATCAGGGGGTTGGGGCTCCACCACTGTCACACTCAGGGCAGGGCCGAAGGGGAGGTTATGGCTCTACCCCATCACACACAGAACAGGGCCCATGTGGGGAGGGGGGGGATTGGGGCGCCGCACAGAGCAGGGTGGATCAGGA
>NW_006283771.1:136462-139863 GCF_000327345.1 Myotis davidii
GGAACGTTGCTTTCCTTCGTCACTGAAGCAAGCAAGCCTCATGTTAGTTTCAAGCTGCCTGGCTGCCGGCCGCCATCTTGGCTGACAGTTAATTTGCGTAGCTCGGTGATTAGCCGATGGGAAGGGTAGTGGTCGTACACCAATTACCATGTTTCTCTTTTATTAGATTAGATACTACAAAATTTGTGCACATTAAAAGGGGATTAATTAGAGGAAATATTTTAATATTGCTATTTGCCCTTTTTCTATAATAGAAGTGTCAGAGATGAAAGAAAATTAGTAAAATGTGTATGAAAATCTCTCTCCTGTCAGAGTCTGGGGTGCACCATGGGACCCAGAGTCAAGTCCACGCCCACCCACGTGTGACTCAAAATCACATGAGACCCAGACCCAGCCGGCCCCACCCCCATTGGGCTAGATCCAGACCTGGCTGGTCCCACTCTTGTCAAGCCCTACTTGGCAGGGTTGCAGCCTCAGGTCCTCTGGCCCAGCGCTGGGAGGGGGCCCTAGCTTGAAGTCCTCTGTCAAGCTCTGCGGGGCAGGTGGCATGCCCTGAGGTCCCCCGGCCTGGTGCTGGGGTAGGGAGCATGGCCTGAGGTCCCCTGGCTCAAGCCAGGGTGGGGGGCACACCTTGAAGTCCCCCATCAAGGCCTGCCAGGGCGGGGGGCATGGTCCAAGATCCCCCATCAAGCCCCACTGGGTGAGGGTGACCAGCCTCAGGTCCCCTGGCCTGGTGCCGGGAGGGGGGCGCAGCCTCAAGTCTCCTGTCAAGCCTTGCCAGGAGGGCACAGCCTCAGGTCCCATCAATCTCCGCTGGGTGGGGGGGGGCACAGCCTCAGGTCCCCTGACCCGGTGCATGGGTGGGGGGCTCAGCCTGAAGTACCCCATCAAGGCCTGAAGGGTGGGGAGTATGGCCTGAGTTCCCCAAGCCTGGCACCAGGGCAAGGGGCGCACCTTGAGGTCTCCTGTCAAGGCCTGCAGGTTGGGGTGTATAGCCTGAGGTCCCCTGCCCCAGCACCAGGGCAGCGGGCTCACCTTGAGGTCCCCCATCAAGTGCCCTGCTGGGTGGGCAGTGTGGCCTAAGGTCCCCCAGCCTGGCACCAGAGCGGAGGGAGTGGCCTGAGGTCCCCTGTCAAACCCCATGGTGGGTATTGGGGGGGGGGGCGCAGTATCAGGTCCCTGCTGATTGCTCGTTAAGGCTTCTTATGGGAACTCGGCTTCTGCTGTGGATGCAGCCATCTTGTGTTATGGAAACCCTGCCTCCGCTGTGGGCGCCACCATCTTTGTGGCAGAGTGACAGTCAATTTGCATATTCCCTCTTTATTATGTAGGATTTCAGAGAGGAAGTGAGAGGGAGAGAAAGATAAAAACAGCAAATATGAGAGAGAATCATTGATCGGCTGCCTCCTGCATGCCCCCTACTGGGGATTGAGCCCACCACCTGGGCATGCGCCCTTTACCATAATTGAACCCAAGACCCTTCAGTATACAGGTGGATGCTCTATCGGTTAAGCCAAACTCGCTAGGGCTGAAGTCTTTTTTGTCTGTAAACTTCTATTCACGGGAATCCATATTGGCTCTGGTGACCAATAGAGGCAGCAGCCCAGTGGCTGACTTAGGTGTGAGCAAAGCAGTAGAATGCAACAAATGTGAGACTGTAGTTAAAAAAAAAGTGACAACAGCCAGCAGAACTGTATTGGGTGACAGAACTGCATTGGGACCTGGCAGGAGAAGACCTGTTTGAAAGATCCTTTGAACCACACCTTTAGGATACACAGAAATACCAGTGATATTCATGTGGAGGAGAATATTTTGGATAGATCTGAGGTCTTGTATGAGCCAGTACATGCAAGAGCAATAAAATGTATACTATAGGTTGGTAGGACCCGAGAGACTAATTATAAATACAATGTACTAAGTCCTGTAACAGAGTTAAAATAAAGTGCTATGGAAACTTAGGAGAGGATGATGAACCACCATAGGTTGTGAAAGATTTCATGGAAGTACTATTTTATTTGGAAATGTTAGAATTTTCTTAAGCAGAAGAAATAGCTTATACAAAGACAGAGGGATTTAAACAAGCATAAGGAGTTAAAACTGGTCTATCAACAGATGATTAGACAAAGAATAAAATAAATTATTTATGTATATGTAATGGAATGTCATTCAGTCATATAAAAGGAAAGCCTGAATTTGAGACAGCATATGTGGACCTTGATGGAATTATGCTAAGTGATGTAAGTCAGACAGTGAAAGACAGATACTGTGTGATATCACTTACATGTGGAATCTACAAAACAAAATCAAATCACAGATGCAGAAATAGATTAATGGTTGCCAGAGGTCAGAGGTGTACAAAATGGTAAGGATAGTCAAAAGATATGCACTTCCAAATGTAAGATGAATGAGTCCTATGTATGTAATATAAAGCACTGTGACTATAGTTAACAGTAGGTATATTAAAAGTTGATAAGACAGTATTTTTAATTTAATCTTTATTGTTGAAATTATTACAGTTCTCCCATTTTATTTTTGCTCATAGACCTCCTCTACCCTGCTCCCAACCCGTTGGTAGGCCTTAACCACACTATTACCTGTGTCCATGAGTTATGCATATATGCATATTAGTTCTTTGGAAATTCATCGGTCTGTTCCATGCTTCAATTTCTCTGGGTCACTTTGGTTCATGAATTTATTTTGTTTATTAGACTCCACATATAAGTGAGATCATGTGATACTTGTCTTTCTCTGACTGGCTTATTTCTTTCCAACTCCCTCCATGCTGTCTCAAAGGGTAAGAGACCCTTCTTTTTTTACAGCTGCATGGTATTCAATTGTGTAAATGGATCACAGTTTTTTGTGTTTGTTTTTTTTTATCCATTCATCTACTGATGGGCACTTGGGCTATTTCAAGATCTTAGCTATTGGGAATAATGCTGCTATGAGCAAAGGGGTACATATATACTGAGTGGCCAGATTATTATGACTCAAAGGGTAAGAGACCCTTCTTTTTTTACAGCTGCATGGTATTCAATTGTGTAAATGGATCACAGTTTTTTGTGTTTGTTTTTTTTTATCCATTCATCTACTGATGGGCACTTGGGCTATTTCAAGATCTTAGCTATTGGGAATAATGCTGCTATGAGCAAAGGGGTACATATATACTGAGTGGCCAGATTATTATGACCACGTGACGTTTGTAGGCAAAAAATACAAATTAGTATAATTTCCCACTGAAGTTGCTAGAGGGCCGACCATTATAAATAGGGGAGCAGGTTGCTTACCGTGACAGTAGAAGTGATTTTTTCTGAAGATATGGGTAAACTACACGATTTAACAGCCTTTGAACATGGGATATATTTGAACGTGAGTGGCCAGATTATTATGACCACCTGACATTT
>NW_006283771.1:139889-142592 GCF_000327345.1 Myotis davidii
CACAGAATTGAAAGCAAAAGGTGGCCCAAAAAAGTACTGATGGGGTGGTCATAATAGTCTGGCCACTCAGTATACCTATATATATCCCACGTTCAAAGGCTGTTATGTTACGTTGTTTACCCATATCGTCAGAAAAAAATCACTTCTACTATCGTGGTAAACAACCTGCTTCCCTATTTATAATGGTCTGGCCCTCTAGGAACTTCAACGCGAAATTATAGCTAATTTGCCTACAAACATCAGGTGGTCATAATAATCTGGCCACTCAGTTATATATAATTTCTGATCTTTGTTTCAGTTTTCTCAGTATATATTCCTAAAAATGGGATCACTGGGTCAAGGGGCAGTTCCATATTTGTTTTTTGTGGGGTTTTTTTGTTGTTGTTGCTTTTTTTATGAAATTCCACACTGTTTTCTATAGTGGCTGTACCAGTCTGCATTACACCAGCAATGTAGAAGGGTTCCTTTTACTTCACATCTTCCCCAGCATTTGTTGCTTGTTGATTTATTGCTGATAGCCATGATAGCAGGAGTGAGGTGGTACCTTGTAGTTTTAATTTTCAATGTGTCTGTGAAAATTCTGCTACATGAGATGTCTGATATTTTGCTGCCTACATGTTCTCCTAGAATTTTTATGGCGTCATTACATATTTAAGTCTTTTATCCATTTTGAGTTTATTGTGTATGGTGTAAGTTGATGGCTTAATTCCTTTTTTTTTTTTTTGCATGTAGCTGTCCAAACTTCCTAACACCATTTACTGAAGAGCCTGTCTTGACTCCTTGTATGCTCTTGTCTCCAATGTGAAATATTACTTGAGCACAACGGTTTGGGTGGATTTCTGGGTTCTCTATTCTGTTCCATTGGTATGACTGTTCTTGTGCCAATATTAGACTGTTTTGATTACAGTGGCTTTGTAGTATAACTTGATATCTGGTATTGTGAACCCTCCAGCTTTGTTCTTCTTTCTCAAGATTGCTGCGGCAAATTCAGGATCTTTTTATGGATCCATAAATGTTTTTGGAGTCTTTGGGATTTAATTGGGATAGCATTAAATCTATAGATTGCTTTCGGTAGTATGGACATTTTGATAGTGTTAATTCTACCAATTCATGAACAGGGTATATTCTTCCACTTGTGTATATCTTCCTCTAACTCTTTTCTCAATGTTCTGTAAGTTTCCAAGTACAGGCCTTTTACCTACTTGGTTAACTTTATTCTTAACTTTATTTTTTTGTTGTTTTTGCAATGGTAAATGCAATGTGTTTTTAGTTTCTCTTTCTGAGAAATCATTATTTGCGTATAAAATTGCCATCAATTTTTGGGTGTTAATTTTGTATCCTGCTACATTGCCATATTCATTTATTAATCTAGTAGTTTTTTGTTGGAGTCCTTAGGTTTTTCTATGTTCAATATTATGTCATCTTCCAATAACAATTTTTCTTCCTTCTTACCAATTTGGTTGTTTTTATTTGGTCTCGTCTCTGATCACTTCCAGTACTATGTTGAATTAGAGGGGTGAAAGTGTACACCCCTGTCTTGTTCCTGTTCTTAGGATGAATGCTTTTTGATTATTCCCATTGAGTATGATGTAGGCCAAGCATGTCAAACTCATGGTCCATGGGCTGCATGCAGCCCGCAATGAATATTTTTTTGTGGCCTAGCCAATATAACAGTATGTAAGAAACATTTAAATAAATATTTTATAACTTAATTTTTACAATATCCTGTTATACATAATTATTAATAACAAACTACAACGTTAGCTAATGACTGATTACTATATTCCTGTTGCATTCATTTCCCTTACGTGCCTTACCCACAGGCGCACTATTTCTCTCCTCTAATACTAGCAGCGAATACTTTAGCAGCCAATTGCCAAGTCATTAGTCTTGTACTGACTTGTTTGCTATGCACAACAGGAAATGTTTAGCTTTCAGAGAACAAGAAAAATAGGTTTATTTGCATTACGCTTATTAATTTATGCAGTTACTCAGTGTGTGGTAAGTTAATGTTCAAGGTAAAATATTAACTTTTTAAAAATATGTTTCATTAATTTTTTACAGAGGAAGGGAGAGTTATAGAGAGTTAGAAACATCTATGAGAGAGAAACATATATCAGCTGCCTCCTGCACACTCCCTACTGGGGATGTGCCTGCAAGCAAGGTACATGCCTTTGACCTGAATCCAACCTGGAATCCTTGAGTCTGTAGGTCATTGCTCTATCAACTGAGCCAAAGCAGTTAGTGCTAAAATATTAATTTTTATTAAAGTGTTCTATTATTTTATGTTAACAATTACTACTTTATTTCAGCCCTATGTATGCAGCATGTCTCCATCAAAATAAACCTAAGTTTCTATGAAAATTGAAGCTTCTGGATTTTGTAGCTCACATAAACTTAAACCTTGTTTATTTGGCCCGTGTAAGCCTTTGAGTTTGACATGTTTGGTGTAAATGTACCACAAGCTTTTTTGTTTTGTTTCATTTTGTTTAGTTTTCAATCAAGCTTTTTTTAATTATTTTAATATTTTTTATTGCTTAAAGTATTACAAAGGGTATTACATATGTGTCCATTATTTCCCCCCGCCCTAGAAAGTCCCCTAGCCTCTCCTATCCCCCAGTGTCTTATGTCCATTGGTTATGCTTATATGCATGCATACAAGTCCTTCGGTTGATCTCTTACCCCACTACCTACTGCCCACCA
>NW_006283771.1:144200-153633 GCF_000327345.1 Myotis davidii
TTTTTTCTTTCAATTTGTTTATGTGATGTATCACATTCATTGATTTGCAGATATTGTACCATCCTTGCATCCCTGGGATAAATCCTACTTGGTCATGGTGTATGATCTTTCTGATGTACTGCTGGATCTGATTTGCTAAGATTTTGTTGAGGATTTTGGCATTTTGTTGAGGGATATTGGCCTGTAATTCTCTTTCATTTCAATCAAGCTTTTAATGAAAAGATTATAAAATAGCAGTTTCACATCACTGTACATTAAGTCTACACACTTCTGAATGGAGAGATCAGTCATATGTGAATTGCTTTTCTATGATACTTGAGGACTGCATAATTGCACCTCTGACCTGAATTTTCCAAACACTGGAAGGAAGTAAACTCAATGTGATGACTGATAGTGGTGGTGGTCAGTACAAGAGTGTGATCACAGTGTCCCTCCCCTTTTCTCAGAAGGACATAAAGTAAGGACACCATCACTCTTCAAATTCCAATTAAACAAAACAGCTATAACTCCATCCCTCTCCCTCCCCATTGAGGTGTTATGATGTCTCACAAACGTCCTTGAGTGAGGGGCCTTTGTACCCATTCCCTAAGGTCTGCAAATGAATCACCTACTTTCACAAGTCACCTCACATTTGTGGTTGCCCATAGCAGAAGAGGCCACACACAGGCTAGGCAAGTGTGCACTTCCCATGTAGTAGAGACTTTGCGTCATGTGGTTTAGGTGCTGAGGGAGTCTGATGGGGTAGGGAGAGTAGTGTGGACATTTTAATGTTGATTCTACCAATCCATGAACATTATATATTCTTCCACTTGTTATATCTTTATCTCTTTTTTCAATATTCTGCAGTTTTCTGAGTATAGGTCTGTTACCTACTTAGTTTAGTTTTTTCCTAGGAAACTTAATTTACTTGTTGCAATGGTAAATGGGATTTTTTAAAGTTTCTTTTTCTGTGAGCTCATTATTGATGAATTAAAATGTCATCAATTTCTGGATGTTAAATTTGTATCCTGCTATGTTGCCAAATTCATTAATTAAATCTAGTATTTTTTATGTAGTCTTTAGGGTTTTCTGTGTAAAATATTATGTCACCTGGGAATAATGACAGTTTTACTTCTTCTTTTCCAATTTGGATACCTTTTATTTCTTCTTGTCTGATTGCTTCCAGTTCATTTTGATGTCATCCATCTCATTGTAACCCCTTCATTTTTTGATATGCTATTTAACCTCCATATGTTAGAATGTTTTGGGGAGGTTTTTTTTTATTATTATTGCAGTTGAATTCTAGTTTTATGCCGCTGTGATCTAAGAAGATGCTTGATATGATTTCAAATTTCTTAAATTTGTTAAGATTTATTTTGTGCCCTAATATGTGGCCTATCTTTGAGAATGTTTCATGTGCACTTGAGAAGAATATATATTCTGGCGCTTTGAGATAAAATGTTCTATAAATAACAATTAAATCCATCTAATCAAGTGTTCTGTTTAAGGTCACTTTTTTCTTGTTGACTTTTGTCTAGAAGATTTTTCCATTGATGACAGTGGAATGTTAAAATTCTCTACTATGACTGTATTACTGTAGTTTGGTCCCTTAAAATTTACCAATATTTTCTTTATATACTTAGGTGCTCAAGGGTTATATCCTCTTGTTGAATCAACCTCTTTAGTATTATATAGTGATCTTCTTTGTATCTTGTTATGGCCTTCATTTTGTAGTCTATTTTGTTAGATAAAATTATCACTACCCCAGGATTTAAAAATTTCTATATGTGTGGAATATTTTTTATCCTTTTTTTTCCAGCCTGGGTGTATCTTTTGTTCTTATCTGGGTCTCTTGTAGAAAGCATACATATGGGTCATGTTTTCTTATCCATTCAGCTATCCTGTATCTTTTGATTAGAGCATTTAATCCATATACATTTCAGTTATTATTGATAGATACTTATTTATTGCCATTTTTCTTTATACCTCTGTTACTTTCTATATGTATTTATTTTGTTTTTGTTGTTAATTCTCCCCCAAGGATATTTTTCCATTGATTTTTAGAGAGTGGAAGGAAGAGAGACAGACACACACAGAGAAACATCAATGCGAGAGGAACAAGTTAACTGGTTACCTCCTGCATGCAGCCTGGCTGGGGCTGGGGATCAAACTTGCAACTGAGGCACATGCCCTTTATAGGAATCAAATCTCTGACCATTGGCCCACCAGCCAATGCTCTAGCCATTGAGCCAAATCGGCTAAGGCTCTCTCTATATGTCTTCTTATTATTAAAGCATTCCTTTAACATTTCTTGCAATACTGGTTTGGTGGTAATGAAAATTTTAGTCTTTTGATCTGAGCATGCTGACTCCAGCTGCTGCTTGCTTAAGAGATTTTAGCGAAGTCTGAAGCCTGATCCAGGACAGGCCATTTATATGGAAAAAATGCTTCAAACAGCTTGTCTGGGGCTGCAAATTGGATGGGGCGGGGTCTCAGGGAATAACCAGGGTGGAGTAAACTGTATGGACAACTCTGATGAAAACTCAGATATGGCTTCCAGTAAGTTCTGCAATGTGGGAGATCCCAGCACAGGAACAATGTTCCCTGTGAGCACCCCTATCTGGGAGAAAGCTGGACCCAAGTTCCTGCCTCAATGCCATACAGTCCAGTTCCCCCCATATGTTCCTATATTCCACAAAGCCACCACCTAGCACTGGACCTCAGAGGAAGTGGGAGTGTGTAAGTTCACATGCAGGCCCTTTAAGAGGAACACCTGGGACTCCAGCAGCCCCTGTGTCGCTCAGACATAATCCTCACTAGTTTTTATAGCCATAGTTGCAGGGACTTCTCTTCCCAGGTCTGAAACCCTAGGATAAAGGTTTTCTGTGGGGCTGGGACCCCCTAATTCTCATGGTAAGCCTTGGAGATCTCCGTCCTGATTAAAAAAGAGATACACGTGGGTGCCCATGCAGCCTGTTTCGCACCTCCACCCTTTCTACAAATCTCAATGTGTTTATTTACTTATCTAATTGTAGGTTTTCCATTCAGCCAGATTTCAGGCCTTCCCCTGTCACAAACAGAGCAGGGTGGATAGGTAGGTTGTGGCCCCATCCCCTGTCACACACAGAGCTGCAGGGAGATCAGGGGTTTTGGGTGCTGCCCCCTGTCATGCTAATCCCGGTGCTGGGAGGCATATTACCCTTTTAATGTATAAGATAGAGGCCTGGTGCATGGGTGGGGCTGGGCTGGTTTGCCCTGAAGGGTGTCCTGGATCAGGGTGGGGGTCCCCACTGGGGTGCCTGGCTAGCCTGGGTGGGGGGCGGATGCAGCTGCAGGCAGGGAACGTTACTTTCCTCCGTCACTGAAGCAAGCAAGCCTTATGTTAGTTTCAAGCTGCCTGGCTGCCAGCCGCCATCTTGACTGGCAGTTAATTTGCATATCTTGCTGATTATCCAATGTGAATGGTAGCGGTCATACACCAATTACCATGTTTCTCTTTTATTAGTATATATATATATATGTATATATATATACACATACATACATAAGAAGATGTGGAACTTTGAAAAGATTTAGGCAGACTGGTTAGGGACTGCAAGCCTTCAGGAACAAAATCCTAGTGAATTTTCTCTGTTTTCTTCTAGCCTCATATGTCTCACACTTGACACTAAATAAGCCAACAACCCAGAAGTGCCAACAGGTGCAGACAGAATGTTCATACAAAAGTCTCCTCTTGATAGCCAAAGGACTAGAAAAAGGGCATCCTGGGAAGACTGATAATTTTTGACAATAACATCTCTACTCCAGTCAAATACCACAGGAAAAAAAAAAAAAAAACTACAGCCACCACATAAGCAAAGGACAGTTGGGAAACCTAGACTTCCACCCTCATCAGGGAGATCTCCAAACACCTGCTGCCAAGGAGGTATCCTAGAAGGTTGAGTAGGGATCTTTCATTACTACTGGGAAGTATTGAGCACCTCCACCATCACCAAGTATCAGTGAAGACCACATAGGAAACTTGGATTTATATTCTCACCTGGCCATAACGAGGTGCCTCTCTTCCTTTCCTCTCTCTTTTCAAGTGATATCAGAGGATGCCTATTGGAGAGTCAAAACATTCAACACTTCTCAGCAGCAACAAGGCCAGTCCCTGTGTGTTGTCAGTGGAGGCCATATTAGGAGCCACAAAAAGGCATTCTTACTCTTCCCAGCCAGAAAAGTATTAGTGGAGGCCTAGAGGGGAGTCAGAACTCTCACCTTTGCCAAGCAGTAATGAGTAGTTCCAGTTCCTCCACCTCTGTTGGGTGTCAATGGGGGCCTAGAGGGGAACTTGGATTACTATTACCATCCAGCAGTAATGAAGTGGTATGTTTCCCCCTTTCTAAAACCATGTCAGGAAACAAGCTAAAGTAGTTTTAAATGAGATCCAGAATTTCCTACCATACTACCCAAATTGTTCCTTTTTCAATAAAATAATAATTTCATCATACCAAGAAATAGTATTAACAGGTATTAGAATTATCTCACACAGATTTTAAAGCAGCCATCATAAGAATGTGTCAATGGAAAATGACAAGCACACTGACAAATGAAAAAGTAAATCTCAGCAAAGAAATAGAAAGTTTCAACACAAGAAGCTATAAAGAATATCCATATATAAATTTTAACACTGAATAATACCATAACCAAAATAAAATAAAATAAACTCAATGAATAGGAAGAATGGAGGAAAGAATCAATGAAATAGAAAATAAAAGATAATTACTCAATCTGAAGAAAAATGAGAAATTATACTGGAAGAAAATAGAGCTTCAGGAACTTCTGGTACTATAAAAATAGATCTAACATTCATGAAGAGTCTCAAAGAACGGTTTAAAAAAGTATAGGCTGAAAAATAATTTTAAAAAATAATGGTATCCCTGGAAAGTGTGGCTCAGTTGGTTGAAACATCATCCCATACAGGAAAAAGTATTAGGTTCGATTCCTGGTTAGCACACATAGGTTCCAGGTTGCAGGTTTGATCCCCAGTCAGGAGGAAACCAATTGATGTTTCTCTCTAACTCAGTGTTTCTCTCTCTCTCTTCTTCTCTCCTTCAATCATTTTTTTTTTAAAAGTTAAAAAAAATAATGATAGGCCCTGACTGGTTTGGCTCAGTGGATAGAGCATCAGCATGTGGACTAAAGGGTCCCTGGTTCGATTACCGTCAAGGGCATATACCTTGGTTGCAGGCACATCCCCTGTTGGGGGTGTGCAGGAGGCAGCTGATCGATGTTTCTCTCTCATTGATGTTTCTAACTTTCTATCCCTCTCCCTTCCTCTCTGTAAAAAATCAATAAAATGTATTAAAAAAATGATAGAAAGCTTTCCAAATTTGGCAGAAGACATACACTTACAGATTAGAGGAGTAGAGCAAATTCAAAATAGAATAAATCAAATAAATTCAAACCAAGACTCAGTCACAATTCTTAAAATTAAAGAAAAAGAAAAAATATCAAAACAGAAAAAGATAAATTGAAACTTAACTTTAAGTTTAAGCAATTCAAATGATGGTGGATTTCTGATTAGAAACTGTGAAGGTCAGAAGGAAGTAACACCATATTTTTCAAGTGCTAGGGTAAAAAGCGAGTCAGAATTTTATATTCAGTGTAAAAATATACTTTAGGAAAAAGAAGAAAATCAGCACATTCTAGGTAAGGGCAACTTAAAAAAAATTGTCATCAGACCAACTCTAAAATAGTGGCTAAATGGAGTTCTCTAAACAGAGAAGAAAATGTCCAAAGAAAGAATCTTAGAACATTAGGAAGAAAAAAATATATAATCAAAATATGGATAAATTAGAATGTCTTCCTTCTCTTGATATTTTAAGATGATATATGATGTTTTAAACAAAAATTGTTACATTATCTGATGTGGTTCTGATGCAGTGTGCGAAGGAAATATTTAAGACAAATATATTTTAAATGGCGTAAAATAAACTGGTAGCATGACAATAGATTGTTAAGTTTTGTATATATAAAGTAATACTTAATGACTATATATACTGTAAAAAGAGATATAGTCAAAACTATGTATAAATAGACTTAGAATTCTAAAGTATGCTCATGTAATGCAAAAAAATAAAACAGCAAAACAATAAAAAAACTGAATAAAACAAAGATAAATCAAAATTAAAGTGGCAGGTTTAAGCCGTAATATATTAATAAATTAAATTAAAATGTTCAGAACACAGTTTAAAATTAAAAGACCAAGACTGATAAAGTACATTTTAAAAGATGACTTAGTTCATTTCTATCTATACAATAATCACTTCACACTTCAAATACAATGATAGATAAAGTTTTTAAAAAGGATAGAAAAAATATATAACATGAGCATATTAAGCAAAAGGAAGCAAGAGAAACTATGTTCATATCAGATAAAGTACACTAAGAGCAAATAAAATTAAGAAAGTCAGAAAAGGACATTGTATAATTATAAAAGGCTCAATCCATAAAGAAAACACAGCAATTAACATGTATGCAACAAGCAACAGAACTGTAAAATATGCAAAGTACAAATTGATAGAACTGAAAGGAGAAATAGACAAATAAAAAATTATAGTTGGAGACTCCAATATTCCTTGGTCACTAATGGACAAAACACCTAGACAGAAAATCAATAAATATATAGAAAATTCAACAGCAATATTAAACAGCAGGTTAATCTAACCTATCTATTTATCTATCTAAGTATCTAAAACTCCACTTAATAATAGAATACACATTCTTTATAAGTGCCCAGGAATGTATACCAAGATAGACCATACTCTAGGCCCACAAAAAAATAAATTAATTAAAATATTTTAAATTATTCAGAGTGTATTTTCTGATCACAGTGGAATCAAACTAGTAATCAATAACAGAACTATAACAGGTAAGTATCCAAACATGAATCAAAAAGGAAGTCTGAGGACAACCAATATGGTGGCATAAGGTATATACCTGTACATGCCACCCCCTACAGCCATATTAAAACTACAACTAAAAGACAAAACGGCGATCATCCAGAACCATGGGAAAGCTTGCTGAGTGGAAGTTCTACAACTAGAAGGAAATAAAAAAGCTCATTGAGGCTGGGTAGGAGGTGCAGAGGCGCCAAGAGCAGAGGTATGGAGACGCACGAACCAGGCTGCACCTGGGTGCCCAGTTTTTTTCAGTAAGGAGATGCAAGCTTCCAAATGCACTGAACTCATTTTTGGAGAGACTCCAGGGACCCAGACTCCTACGGGAGAAACTGGACCTATTGGCATTGGGTCAGAAAGCAAGGGTGGCTTTCTTGCAAAACTGCTCACAGGGATCATTGTTACTGTGGGGGTGTGGGACTTGGGGACTCAGGGATGTGGAGACACTGAGATACAGAGACATGTGCAGAGAGTCTCGGAGTCACAGAGATGGCTGACGACAGCCATCTCTGTTTGCTGGAAGCCGATCCATCCTTGCTGCTTGACACAGTCGCTGCAGGAAAGAAACATCTGCACAGCATATGTTTCAAGGGACCTGGCGTATATAGCATACTGTTCTTAATATGTTTGCTCTCCTTAGCGCTATGTGTTTTAACCAAGGTCAACCTCCGAGAAAGGTTGTTTCCTCAGGTAGGGATTTTTCCCTGAAGTTAGGGAATAAAAGCCCTTAACTAAGTGCCAGGCGGGTAGTTAATCACTTTAACTACGAACAATCATGCTTAAGCTACATAATCTTTACTCCCTGGAATGGAGATAAGAAACGCTGTAACCTTTGCCTAGAGAATTGATAGGATGAAGCCACTATGGAAGACAGTATGGAGTTTCCTCAAAAAGCTACAAATGGAGACGACAGAACCTAGAGACAGAACCTAGACACAGAACCTAGAGACAGAGGGAACATGAACACCGAACCTAGACACAGAACCTAGAGACAGAGGGAACATGAACACCGAACCTAGACACAGAACCTAGAGACAGAGGGAACATGAACACCGAACCTAGACACAGAACCTAGAGACAGAGGGAACATGAACACCGAACCTAGACACAGAACCTAGAGACAGAACCTAGCGAGAGTACATGGCAAAAGATCCTGGACAGAACCTGGCTACAGAACTTGGTTGGAGAACCTAGACAGAACTTGGCTGGAGATCCCAACCAGAACTTGGCTGGAGGTCCTACATAGAACCTGGCAGGAGGTGCTGGCTACAGAACCTAGCTGGAGAACCTGGACACAGAACCTGGTGACCCAACCTGGCTGGAGAACCTAGACAGAACTTGGCTGGAGAACCTGGATAGAGAACCTGGTGACAACCTGGCTAGAGATCCTGGCTAGGCTGCTGATCAACTGAACACTGTCTCCGTGTCATTCCTTCCTCGTCGACTCCATCCACTCCTTTGGGGACCCCTGGACCTGCTGGGGTTGGACCCCAGCACTGTTTGTTCCTCCCTGGGGATTCTCTGAGACCCTACCCCACTCAATTTACAACCCCACCCAAACTGTGCACAGCAGCGCAAATGAATAACCTGCCCTTTGGCAGCCAAACCTAACAAACTGCAGCTGGGTCAGAGAGCTCCAAAATCTCCAAACCCCAAACAAAGAAGACAAATCTGCAGATCTCGTGGTAGCGCCTGCTGGGCAGACTCACACAATGGTTGAATTTGCCCCTCCTTGGAGATCCAGGAGCCAGTGTACCCAGTGGTCAGATACCAGATTTCAACGCCTCATATCCATAAGTGACACACTCAAAAGGCAGACTCAGTGAGCACCAAAGCTCCACTATAGCAAGTCTTGCCCCATAAGGGTGTCTCCAGCACAGCAGTTCTTCCACTATAGACACAGAAGGTCCTTGCAATCAATTGGCCTGGAGGTCATTTCCTCCGAGGGATACCAACAGAAATCAAGGCTTAACTACAACAAGACTCTACACCCAGCCCACAAAGGGGCACACCAAGAGTGTCCACCTCAAGTGACTGGGGAGGCTGAGCCACTGGGCCCAATAGGACACCAACCACACAAAGCAACTCTATCAACAGAGGGAAGCAGCCAAAATGCGGTGACAAAGAAACATGTCACAAATGAAAGAAATGGAGGAAAGCAAATTACTGGATTTAGAGTTCAAAACCACAGTTATAAGGTTACTCAAGAATCATCTATAAACCTCCAAGGAATTTAGTGAGACCTCAAGGATCTTAATGACAATGCCAAAAAAAAAAAAATGGAAAAGGACCAGACAGAAATTAAGCATACACTGAATGAAATAAAGAATAATATACAGGGATTCAACAGACTAGAAGATCTTGAGAATCAAATCAATGATTTGAAATATGAGGAAGCAGGAAAAACCCAACCAGAAGAGCAAAAAGAAAAAAGTATCCAAAAATATGAAGATAGCGCAAGGAGCCTCTGGGACAACTTCAAGCATACCAACATCCGAATTATGGGGGTG
>NW_006283771.1:154388-162892 GCF_000327345.1 Myotis davidii
AGAAGAGTTTGGAAAAATATTTTACATCTATGTATGAGGACAGTGGGGGCGGGGTAAGTGTATGGGGTGGGGTTGGAACCAGGTGGAGGGAAGCTATGGGGGGAAAAAAGAGGAACATCTGTAATAATGTGAACAATAAAGATTTATTTAAAAAAGGAAGTCTCATGGGAATTTAAGAAACACTCTTAACTAAAGATAAACTAAAATTTAATGGATCAATACTTGTGGAAAACAAGAAAGCAGTGCTGAGAGGAAAATTTATTGTTCTAAATTTGTACATTGGAAAACAGGAAATGTATCGTATTATTGATTTATAATCTGTACTCCCACCTCAATAATCTAGTAATAGAAAATAAAAATATAAGCCCAAAGCTAGCAGAAAGTAGGAACTAATAAAGATAAGAGTAAAGTTCATGAAATTGTAAGCAGAGAAATAGAGAAAATATTAATGACAAAAAGAGCTAGTTCTTTAAAAAGATGAATAACATTGACAAATCTCTAGCAAGACTGACAACAAAAGAGAGAAGACACAAATTGTCATATCTGGAATTAAAGAGAAAATATAACTACTGATACTGCAGACATACCAAGGATAATAAGTGAATATTACAAACATGTCTATACACATAAATTTCAGGACTTTGATGTAATGGATCAAATAAGAAAAATTCCATATATCATTCCAATTCACTTGGTATGACATAGATAATTTAAATAGCTCCATACCTTCTTAGTAATTGAATTTATAGTTTAAAAACTGAGGACAAGATAGTTTCTCTGGAGAATTTTTCAATATGTTTAAAGAAGAATAAATATGATACTACACAATTTCTTCTAACAAATAGAAGCAGAGGGAACAATTTCCAACTTTTTAAAAATAAAGTTGGTAGTACTGCAATTCCAAAAACAGAAAAAGAGAGTAGAAACAAAAGAAAACTATCAAACAATATATATCAAGAATATAGACATAAAAATCATTAACAAAATATGAACAAATAAAATCCATTAAAATATAACAACAAATGTAATACATTATCAAGTAGAGCTTATTATGGGAATACAAAGATGGTTAAATCTTTAAAACCTTAACCAATGTAATCCACCATATTAACAGAAGAAAAAATAACATGATCATATTAAATGACACAGAGAGAGCATTTGACAAAATTCAACACTCATTCATAATAGAAACCCTCAGAAAGTAGAAACACAGGGGAGCTTTCTCAAATTAATAAGCATGTACAAAAAATCTACAGCTTACATCTTGATTAATAATGAAAGAAAATGATTTCCCCTTTAGATATGGAATAAAGCAAGAATGTCTGTCCTTTCCACTGTTATTTAACACTAGAAGCCTGTTGCACAAAGATTCTCACAATAGGCCTTCCTTCCCTTGGTTTCCAGCACCGGTTTTCCTCCAGCACCTGGGACCCAGGCCTTTGGTCCGGCCTAAAGGGAGGAGTGTAGCCAAACTTCTTCAGTCTTCAGTCTTTTTTTTTAATATATTTTATTGATTTTTTTATAGAGAGGAAGGGAGACAGATAGAGAGTTAGAAGCATCGATGAGAGAAAAACATCGATCAGCTGCCTCCTGCACATTCCCCACTGGGGAAGTGCCCGCAACCCAGGTACATGCCCCTGACCGGAATCGAACCCGGGACCCTTCAGTCCGCAGGCCGACGCTCTATCCACCGAGCCAAACTGGTTTCGGCAGTCTTCAGTCTTCCCTCTGGCCGGAGCCTTCAGTCTTTGCTCCACGCCTGTGTATGCAAATTAACCACCATCTTTATTGGATTAATTTGCATAGTCACTATGATTGGCTGGTGGGCATAGCAGAGTGACACCAATTTGCATTTCTCTCTTTTATTAGTGTAGATAGTACTGGAAATTCTAGTCAGTGCAATGAGACAATAAAATAAATGGAATACAGATTGGAAAGGAATGTAAAACTGTCCTTATTTGCAGATGACATAATTGACTACATAAAAATTCCATGGAATCTAACAACAACAGCAAAATCTTAGAACTAATAAGTGAGTTCATCATGATCTCAGGATATGAGAACAATATAAAAAATAAATTGTATTTCCATATACTAACAATGTGCACATGGACACTGAAATTAAAAATACAATACCATTTATGGTTATAAAAAATTAAAATACTTAGATAGAAAAACAACAAAACATGCATTGAAAACTAAAAAATACTGATGATATAAATCAAAGATGATTTAAATAAATGTAGAGACATACTATGTTTATGTAGTGGAAAACTCAATACAGTAAATAAGTAAATTCTCACCAAATTGATATACTGATTTACCACAATCCCAATAAAAATTGCAGAAATACATTTATAGATATAAATAATTCTGAAAGTAATATGGAAAGCTAATGGAAGTAGAATAATAAAAGTATTTAAAGAAGCAGAATACAGTGAGAGGAATTGGTGAATCCATTTTTAAAACTTATATATAGCTACTGTAATCAAAGTTGTAGTATTCGTGGGGGGATAGATGAAAAGATCAATAGAACATAGCATAGAAACTGGAAATAACTCCACACAAGTACAGACAACTGATTTTTCACAGAGTTGCAAAATTTCAATGGATGAAGGATAATCTTTTCAATACATGGTGTTGGAAGAATTAGACATTAATAGATATACAAAGAACCTTGAGCCAATCTCACATGTACAAAATTTCCAAAATGGATCAAAGACATAAACATAATATGTAAAATTATAAAACTTTTAGAATATAGGAGAAAATCTTTGCAACCTAGGGCTTGCTGAAGTCTTAGATGTGACTCCAAAGGGTACTGAATTTTTTAACAATCAATATATTGGATTTCATGATTTATATAAATACTGTCCTGAAGACTAATATCTAGCATACAAAAAGTCAACCTACAGACTAGGAAAAATATTTGTAAAGTATGTATCAATACAGAGCTATCCAAATAACTAAAATAAAAAACAATAGTGCCAACACCAAATATTGGCAAGATTCAAAGAAATCAGTTCGCTCATACATTACTGGCGTTAACTTAAAATAGTAGAATTGCAATTACCATATGACTCAGCAATTAACTATTGCACATTAATCTCAAGGAAGTGGGAATTCCTGCTCACACAAAAACTTGTACACAAATGTTTATAACAGTATTACTCAAAAGAGTAAAAAATGTAAATAACCTAAATGCTCATCAGCTACTGAATGGATAAACACACTGCAGCAGACAGAGGGTAAAGATGGGAGCTTGCAGAGCAGCAGTGAGGGAGAGAGTGTGAGTGAGTGAGAAAGGGGAGTGTGTGATATGTGTGTGAGTGAGGGATAGTTAGATCCTGCAGGAGTCTCAGGGGTTGGCAGACCAAGCTCTACTAAATGGGGAGTCACTGATACCTGCTGCAAGCACTCCCTTGGTGACCAGATCTGGCATAGAAACAATGCCATCTTGAAAGGGAGAGCTGCTGTGAGTAGGTGCACAGCTTCACCACCACTAAGAATGGCCTCAGACACCATTCTGGACCCTACAGCCACTCCAGCCAAAGACCTGTTACCTCATCAGGCAGACCCACAGACACTGGGACTCCAGCATCCTCAGCTGCAGGTTCCTGTGGGCCCCAGAGTGTGCTCCCATTTCAGCAACATGCTGCTTCAGCCACAAGCCACATGCATGACACAGAGATTGGACCCTTTGCACAACTCGGCACTGAGGTCCCCTGGTGAGATTTGGAGTTCACAACCCTCTCTCCAAGCCTGCCAATAGAGTCACAAGACCCATGCGACTAGTCACATGTGCCCTCTGGTGAATCTTGAGGTATGCAACCAGCCCACCAAGCCTCCTGCTTCAGCCACAGGTCCCACCCAAATCGGTGCCTGGGCCCACCAGTGAGTCTCAGAGTGAGCGACCTTCCCACCAAGCCCACCACTTCAGCCACTAGAACCACTTGACTCGGTACCTGGACCATTTAGTGAGAGCAAAAGTGGGGAGACAAAAAGAAACCCAGAGGAAAGAAAAAGAGGAACTTCAAGGAAATGAACTAAATGAAATGGAGACATGAAATATCTCAGAAAAAGAATTCTGAGACACTCATACCATTCCTAAACCTGATGGATGAGAAAATGAAGAGGAAATAAGGAATGATATACCTACAACAACAACAAAAAAACAGAAGGTTGAAACTATAGACTCGAAGAAACAGAGGATCAAATCAGCAAGTTAGAAGACAGGGCAGTAAAACACACCCAATCAGAATAGCAATTAGAAAAAATAAAAAGCAAAAGAAGAGGCTATGGGAGCATTGGGACATAATGAAATGAAGCAAAATATGTATAATAGAGGTGCCAGAAGGACAACAAAAGGAGTGAGGATTAGAAAACATATTAGAAGAAATGATGACAGAAAACTTCCCTGATTCTGGGAAGAAAAAAGGCACACCAGCACAGAGTCCCAAACAAGATGACCCCAAAAGACCCACACCAAGATGTGTCATAATTACATTGGCAAACATTAATTACAAAGATATAATCTTAAAGGTTACAAGAGAGAGACAGAAAGTTATGTACAAGGGGTCTCTTATTAGTCTATCAAAAAATTTCTCAACAGAAACACATCATGACAGAAGGGAATAGAATGAAGTATACAAAGTGATGCAAAGCAAGGGACTGAATCCAAGAATACTCTATCCAGCAAAGCTATCATTAAAAATTGAAGGGTAAATCAAGAGCATCACAAAAAAAAGACTAAAGGATTTTATCACTACCAAGCCAGCAATGCAAGAAATGCTGAAGTGACTGTGGTAAAAAGAAGAAATATAAAAGTAAGAAGGAACACAGGCATAAAGAATGGAAATTGCTACAAACAAGTACCTATCAGTAATAACCTTAAACATAAATGGATTAAATGCTCCAATCAAAATATATTAAGTGGCTGAATGGACAAGAAAACATGACCCATATATCTTCTGTCTACAAGAGACCCACCTCAGAACAAGGGACTCACACATATTGAAAGTGAAAGGATGGAAAAATATTTTTCAGGCAAAAAGAAATGAAGAAAAAGCTAGGGTAGAAATACTTATGTCTGACAAAATGGACCTCAAAGTGAAGGCCATAACAGGAGATAAGTAAGACCACTTTGTAATACTAAAGGGATTAATACAACAAGAGGTTATAACACTAGTAAACATATATACACCCAATGCAGGAGCACCCAAATACATTAAAAAAAAAAAAAAAACTTCTGGCAGATATCAAGGGAGAGATAGAAAGCAAAACAATCATAGTAGGGGACTTTAATACTGCATTGATATAACTGGATAGATTCTCTAGGCAAAAAAAATAAATAAATAAATCAACAAATAAAGAGCTCTTTATCCCAAACGACTCACTAAATCAGATGGACCTAATTGACATCTTCAGAATATTTCACCCCAGAGATACAAAATACACATTTCTCACATGCACAGGGAACATTTTCAAAGATAGACCACATATTGGGACACAGGGAAATTCTCTTCAAATTCAAGAAGATTGAAATCATATGAAGCATCTTCTCATATCACAATGGCATAATATTAGAAATCAACTACAATGAAAAAAAATCAAACACATGGAGGCTAACTACCATGTTATTAAACAATGATTAGGTTACCAAAGATATCAAAGAAGAAATAAAAAAACATCCTGGAAACAAATGACAATGAAAACACAACAATCCAAAACCTATGGGACACAGTGAAAGCAGTCCTGAGAGGGAATTTCAAAGCTCCACAGGCCTACCTCAAAAACAAAAACTGGTAATAAATTATCTAACCTTACAACTTAAAGAATTAGAAAAAGAGCAACAAGAAAAGCTCAGAGTGAGCAGAAGGAAGGAGATAATAATGATCAGAGTGGAAATAAATGATATAGAGACCAAAAACACACACAATACAATAGATCAATAAAAGCAAGAGCTGGTTCTTTCAAAGGATAAAGAATATCAATGAACCTCTAGCCAGGCTCACAAAGAAGCAAAGAGAGAGGACCCAAATAAACAAAATCAGGAATGAAAGAGGCAAAGTAACAACCAACCCCACAGAAATACAAATGATTTTTTTAAAAAAATACTATGAACAACTCTATTTCAACAAACTGGTCAACCTAGAGTAAATGGAAATATCCCTAGAAAAATTCAACCTTCCAAAACTAAATCAGGAAGAATTAAAAAATCTGAATGCGCTGATAACTATGAAGGAAACTGAAGGAGTCATCAAAAAACTTTCAGCAAACAAAGCCCTGGGCCAGACAGCTACAGAGGGGAGTTTTATCAAACTTTTAAAGAAGAACTAAAACCTATCCTCCTCAGACTATTCCAACAAATTCAAGAGGAAAGAACACTTCCAAGCTCTTTCTAGGAAGTCAATATTACCCTAATCCCAAATACTGATAGGGACACTACAAGGAAAGAGAATTACAGGCCCATATCCATGATGAAAATAGATGCTAATTACTCAACAAAGTTCTATCAAATGGTATCCAGCAATATATCTAAAAGATCATATACCATGGCTATGTGGGTTTGTGGCTTTTTCTCTGGGGATACACAGCTGGTAGCATAGTTGAAAATCAATACACGTGATTCATTACATAAACAAATTGAAAGACAAAGATTACATAATCATATCAAGTTGACAAAATCCAACAACCTTTTTTTTTTATAAAAACTCTCAGCAAAGTGAGAATAGAGGGATCATAACTCAACATAATAAAAGCCTTGTATGACAAAACTATGGCCAACAACATCCTCAATGGGTAAAAAATTAAACTATTTCCCCTAAGAACAGTAATAAGCCAGGGATGCCCCCTTCCACCATTCCTGTTGGACAGAGTACTAGAAGAGCTAGCCACAGCAATCAGACAATAAGAATAAATAAATGGTATCCAAACTGGAACAGAAGTAAAAGTGTAATTATTCCCAGATGACATGGTATTATACATAGAAAACTCTAAAGACTCTATTTAAAAGTAGTAAATTTAATACATCAATTTGGCAATGTAACAGGATACAGAAAACTACAGGACTTTGATAAAAGAGATAGGAAAAGATATAAACAGGGGGAAGAATATACCATGCTCATGGATTGGTATGATCAACATCATTAAAATGTCCATACTACCCAAAGCAATTTATAGATTCAAGCCAATCCCCATTAAAATACCAATGGTATATATCATGGACTTAGAACAACCTCTCAAAAAATTTATAATGAATAAAAATAGACCCAGAATAGCCACAGCAATCCTGAGAAATAAGAACAAAATTGTAGGGATCACAATACCATATATCAAGTTATATTTCAAAGCCAATGTTCTCAAAACTGCCTGGTACTGGTACAAGAACAGACATATGTACAAATGGAGCAGAACAAAGAGCCCAGAAATCATCCCCAGCCAGTATGCTCAATTAATAGTTGACAAAGGAGTTACAAGCATACATTGGAGCAGTGATAGTCTCTTCAATAAACGGTGTTGGGAAAATATGACAGATACATGCAAAAAATGAAAATAGACCACCGACTTACACCATACAGAAATAAACTTAAAATGGATAAGAGACTTAAGCATAAGATGGGAAACCGTAAAAATCTTTGAAGAATCCATCGGCACCAAAATATCGGAAATATGTCAAAGCAATATCTTTACTGACACATCTCCTAAGACAAGGGAAACTAAGGAGAAAATACACAAATGGGAGTACATCAAAATAAAATAAAATAAAATACTTCTGCCCAGCAATAGAAACTATCAACAAAATAGCAAGAGAGCACATTGAGTGAGAGAACATATTTACCAATGTTACATCTGATAAAGTTTTAATCTCCAAAATTTATAGCATATCCATACAGCTTAACAAAAGGAAGATAAACAGATCTTGTTTAAAATGAAAAGGAGGGAAGATGGCGGAGATATAGGCAGACATGTCCGAGGTCATGTCCCGGAGCAAATGGAGTGAGCAGCTGAAACTAATAACACCCACCCCGAATTGGCAAAATTGCTCAGCTGGTGAGACGGTTTGCAGCCCTGAAGGGCAGAACTCCCCTGGAAAGGTAAAAAAAAAACAGGGATTTGGGCAGGAAAGTTTGCCAGACCTCTGAGCCCAGAGGGTCGGAGGGAGACCTCGTGGCAAACAGCCGCGTCCCTTGGGACAGGCACAGCCCCTGACTGGGGAAAGGAGATCCGCAGGATTCCCGGCACCGCTGGGGGATTTGAAAGCTGGGTTCTGTTATCAAGGAGGACTGAGCCTAACGGGGGAAGCCTGAAGAGCTGACCAGACCATGCAGTGCCGGTAAGAGAAGAGCTTAGAGAAACCAAGCCTTTCCCGTTTGTTTGTTTTCACTGAATCCTGTTCATGCGACATTTCGGATACTGATACTCACCTGTGCTGAAGAGAGGGAGAAGGTGCAGATGAGTGGAATCTGGGGAGAGACTGAGGAGAGTAGGGGGGCCGGGAGGGG
>NW_006283771.1:165403-166797 GCF_000327345.1 Myotis davidii
ATCAATAATAGATACAGAGGCAGAGCTGCCTCAAACAGATTGTCAAACTGCAGTGGGAAGGCCGGGGAGGGTTGGGGGACGGGAGGTAGGGGGGGAGGAGATCAACCAAAGAACCTTCATGCATGTATATAAGCATAACCAATGGACATAAGACACTGGGGGATAGGGGAGGCTAGGGGAACTGTCTAGGGCGGGGGGAAAAATGGACATATATGTAATACCCTTTGTAATACTTTAAGCATTAAAAAAAAGGAAGATAAACAATCCAATTAAACAATGGGCAAAGGACCTAAATAGATACTTCTTGAAAACAGACATATAAAAAACCAAGAGGCATATAAAAATGCTCAAAATCACTAATCATCCAAGAAATGTAAATCAAAATGACAATGAGGTGTCACCTCACCACGTGTCAGAATGGCTATTATCAACAAATGACAAGTGCAGAAAAAGGAACCCTATGTGCACTGCTGTTGGGAATGCAAACTGGTGCAATCACTGTGAAAAACAGTATATTTTCCTCAAGAAATTAAAAATGGAACTCCCATTTGAACCAGTAATCCAACTTCTAGGAATATATCCCAATAAATGAGCAACACCATATCAGAAAGAATATATGATACCCTATATTCATAGCAGCTCAATTTACAATAGCTAAGATTTGAAAACAGTGTAAATTCCCATCAGCAGATAAGTGGGTTAAAAAACTTTGATTCATCTACACAATGGGATACTACACTGCTGTAAAAAAAAGAGCTCTTACCATTTACAACAGCATGGATGAACCTGGAGAGCATTATGCTAAGTGAAATAAGCCAGTCAGAGAAAGATAATTATCACATGACGTCACTCATTCGTGGAATATAACGAACAACATATACTGCTGATCAAAAATAGATCCAGGGACATAGAAGCATTGGACAGACCATAAAACCTCAGATTGCAGGCGAGGGCAGCAGAGGGGAGGGTAGGGAGGGTATAGGAAATCAACCATAGAACTATGTATATAAGCATAACAAATGGATACAGACAATAGGGGGGTGAAGACCTGGGCTACGGAGCAGCGGTGGGGTAGGGTAGGGGAGGACAATTCAGGAAAATGTGGACATATGTAATGCGTTCAACAATAAAGAATTTAAAATAAAAATAAATAAATATCCCATAGTGTTTTCATGTTAATTTTGTATTCTGGTACCTTTCTTTATTCATTTATTAAATATAGTAGTTTTTATGGAGTCTTTAGAGCATTCTATGTACAGTATTATTATGTCTGCAAATAATGAGAGTTTTAATTCTTCCTTTCCAATTTGTATGTCTTTTATTTCTTCTTATCTGATCACTATGGCTGGGACTTCTGCTACTATTTTGAACAACAGTAGTGAAAGAGGGCATTC
>NW_006283771.1:167086-192813 GCF_000327345.1 Myotis davidii
AACATGGACACAGAACTTGGCTGGAGATTGTGGCTAGAGATCCTGGCAAGGCTGCTGATCAACTGAACACTGTCTCTGTGTCATTCCTTCTTCGCCGACTCCATCCACACCTTTGGGGACCCCTGGACCCGCTGGGGTTGGACCCCAGCACATTCCTGTCTTTTTCCACTTCTTAGGAAAATGATTTTAGTTTTTGCCTTTTGAGAATGATGTTGGCTGTAAGTTTGTCATGCATGACTTCTATTATATTGAGATATTATTCCTCTATTAGCACTTTGAGGTTTTATCAAAAAAGGGTGTTGGATTTTGTCAAATGCTTTTTCTGCATCAATTCATATGATCCTATGATTTTTGTTTGCAATCTGTTCATGTGTTGTATCACCTTTGTTGATTTGTGAATATTATACCAGCCTTGTATCTTAAGAATAAATCCCACTTGGTCATGGTGTATGATCTTTTTAATGCTAGATCTGATTTACTAAAATTTTGTTATTTTAGAATCTACAGTCATCAGAGATATTGGCCTGTAATTCTCTTTCTTTGTAGTGTCTTTATCTTGTTTTGGGATTAGGATAATGCTGGCCTCATAAAAAGAGTTTAGAAGTGTTCCTTCCTCTTGGATTTTTTGGAATATTGTTTTGGGTTTAGGGGTCCTCAAACTTTTTAAACAGGGGGCCAGTTCACTGTCCCTCAGACCGTTGGAGGGCCGGAATATAGTTTAAAAAAAAAACAAAACTAGTCGGCTGCTAAGCAACAGGCAGTGGTGGCAAAAACATGTGGCCGGAGGGCCATAATTTGAGGACCCCTGGTTTAGGGTAATGATAGCCTCATAGAAAGAGCTTGGAAGTATTCTTCCCTCTAGAATTTTTGGAATATTTTGAGGTGTTAGTTATTCTTTGAATATTTGTTTAAACTACCCTGTGACCGGATACGGACCAGGGCTTTTTTTTTTTGCTTTGTTTTTTATGACAGCTTTAATTTCATCAGTTGTTATTGGCCTATTTAGGTTGTCTGATTCTACCTAATTTCGTTTTGGAAGATTGCATTTTTCTAGCAATATGTCCATTTTGTTAGGGTTGTCCAGTTTGTTGGAAAATAGCCATGCATAGTATTTTTTTTTACAATCCTTTGTATTTCTGTAAACTCAGGTGTTCCTTCACATATTTTGTTTCTGATTTGTTTATTTGGTTCTTCTCACTATGTTTCCTGGTGTGTCTGGGTAGCGGTTCATCAATCTCCTTTAACCTTTCAAAGAACCAGCTCTTGGTTTTATTGCATTTTTTGTTTGTTTGCCTGTCCTTATGTCATTTATTTCTACTCTGGTCTTTATTATGTCCTTCCTTCTACTTACTCTGGTCTTTTATTGTTCTGTTTCTTATTCTTTAAGTTATACTGTTAGATATCTCTTACAAGTTTTTCTTGTGGTTTTCTTTTTGTTGTTTGTTTGTTTGTTTGTTTTGAGTTAGTCCTATAGTGCCTACTTTCCTTCTCAGAATTGATTTCACTGTGTCCCATAGATTTTGGACTGTTGTGTGCTCATTTTAATTTGTTTCCAGGATGACTCTTTTTCTTCTTTGAACTCTTTGGTAACCCATTCATTGTTTAATAGCATGCAATTTTAGCCTCCATGTATTTGATTGTTTTTGAGTATTTTTATAATAGCTGATTTCTAATTTCATGCCATTTTGGTCTGATATGATTTCAATCTTTTTGAGTTTGCAGAGACTTACCTGTGTCCTAACATTTGGTATATCTTTAAGTATGTCCTATGTGCACTTGAGAAGAATATATATTCTATAGCTTTGGGGTGAAATGTTATGAAGATGTCTAGTAGTTACATCTGTTCCAGTTAGTCTTTTAGGATTGCTGTTTCCTTGTTGATATTTTTGTCTAGAAGTGTTTTACCAGTGATGTCAGTGTGGTATTAGAGTCCCCTACTATGATTGTATTGCTATTGATATATCACTTGCTCTCATCCACAAGTTTTTGTTTGTTTGTTTTGTTGCTGTTGTTGTTGTTGTTTTGTGTATTTGGGTGCTTCTGTATTGGTTGCATATATGTTTACCAGAGTTATAGCCTCTTGTTGTACCGATCCCTTTAGTATTATGAAGTGGTTTTCATTATATACTTATGGCCATCACTTTGAGGTATATTTTTTCAGATATAAGTATTGCTTCCCCTGCACTTTTTCATTTACATTTGCCTGAAAATTTTTTTTCATCCCTTCACTTTTAGTTTGTGTAAGTCCTTTGTTCTGAAATGTGCCTCTTGTAGACTGCATATGTGTGTGTGTGTGTGTGTGTGTGTGTGTGTGTGTGTGTGTGTGTGGTTTTCTTATCCTATGTATTTTGATGGGAGCATTTAATCCATTTCCACTTAAGGTTATTATCAATAGGTCCTTATTTATTGTCATTTTTATTCCTTATGCATGTGTTCTTTTTTCCCTTTTTATTTATTTATTTTTTTTACAACAGTCCCTTTAGCATTTCTTGCATCCCTGGTTTGTTGGTAATAAACTCCTTTACCTTTTTTTGTCTGCTAACTCCTGATTTCACCTTCAATTTTGAATGATAGGTTTGCTGGATAAAGTATTCTTGGATTCAGTCCCTTGCTTTTCATCGCTTTGTATACTTCATGCCATTCCCTTCTATCCTTATATGTTTCTATTGAGAAATCAGTTGATAGTCTAATGGGAGATCTCTTGTATATAATTTCCTGTCTCTATCTTGCAGCCTTTAAGATTCTTTCTTTGTCTTTTACATTTGCCTTTTTAATTATGACGTGTCTTGGTGTATGTCTTTTGGGTTCATCTTAATTGGGACTCTGTGCGACTTGTGTGACTTTTTCCTTTCCAAAGTCAAGGACGTTTTCTGTCATTATTTCTTTAAATAGGTTTTCTATTCCTTGCTCTGCTTTTTCTCCTTCTGGAACCCCTATTATGCAGATATTGTTTTTTTTTCATGCTTTCCCAAAGCTCCCTTAGACTCTCTTCCTGCTTTTTAATTTCTTCCAGTTGCTGCTCTGCTTGTGTTTTTTTACCTTGTCTTCCAACTCGCTGAATTGGTTGTCAGCTTTTTCTACTCTACTGTTGCAACCTTCCAGGGTGTTCTTTATTGCAGCTATGTCATTCTTCATTTCTTCTTGATTCTTATTCATTTTGGTGTATTTCTCATTCGGCTCCTTATAATTCTCATTGAGTTGCTTGTAATTCATTTTAAGATATTTTAGCATCCTTAAAACCATTACTTTGAATTATTTATCTGAAAACTTACTTGCATCCATTTCATTTTGTTCCTTTTCTGGCGATTTCTCCTTTTCTTTTATTTGGGGGTTGTTTCTTTATATTCCCATTTTTTTTGTTCCTTTGTATTTGTTTCTATATATTAGATAAAACTGCCATGTCACCCAGATTTTTGTGGCTGGTATTATGAAGTAGGTGTTTTGTGGGACCCAGTATTACAGTCTCTCAGGCCTTGGCCTAAGTATTCTAGGATGGCCCCTTACTTGTGATATTTGGGTTCCCTGTTGTAGTTGGGTCTTGAAGGTTATTATCCCATTTGTGAATGAAGTCTGCTCTCAGATATGTCTGATTATGTGGCTCACTCCTAACCATGTTGTGTCAGTCATTGTGGAGGTGCTGATTGAACAGCACAAAATGCAATAAGACAACACACAACACAGAAGGAACACAATAAGAATGTACAAAAGACCCCTATAGTCTCTCTCAGAAAGTGACCACCAGATCTAAGAGAATTAGAAAAGACAAAAGAAAGCAAGATGATAAAAAATAAAAATGTAAAATTATGGGAAGAAAACACAACAGAACAAACAAAGAAACCCAAATGCACAAACAAAAAACAAGAAGTGGGAGGAAGAATCTATAGCTGCAGAGCTTCAATAAAGAAAGTAAGAATAAAGAATTAGAGGAATAAGGAAAGGACTATGGTTTAGACTAGAGGAGGAAAAATAATGAGAAAGGAAGAAAAAAATCATAAAGGAGGATAGAGTAGAGGGCAGATAAGCTTAAATTTAGGAAGTGAAACAAGTTAAGAAATTAGGATAAGAAAAGAAAAAGCAAAGAGACAAAAATATGTTTTCAAAATTGAGTAGTTAAAAAAAAGAAAGAGAAAGGGAATTGGAGTAGCAGAAAGGAAGAGGGAAATTAAATATATAAACAAAACAACAGAGAATAGAATAGTAACAAATAAATAAAGAGATAGATAAGGAGAAACCAAGATGGTGGCATAGGTAAACACCGGAAATTGCTGCCTCACACAACCACTTCAAAAATATAACAAAAAGATAAAACGGACATCATCCAGAACCACAAGAAGGCTGGCTGAGTGGAAATTATACAACTAGAAGGAAAGAGAAAAGCACACTGAGACTCAGAAGAGGTGCAGAAGTAAAGTGCAGAGGTACGGAGGCGCATGTGGAAAGGGCTGGCAACTGAGGACACGGTCACCTTTTTCAATCGGGAGGGAGTCTCAAGCTCCCGACTACTGACTACTCTGAACTCCAGTTCTAGGCAAGTCTCTGGGGACCCAGACTCATACAGGGAGAAACTGGACTGTCTGGAATCGGTCGGAACTCAAGGATGGAGTTCCCTTAATCCCTTAATGTAGTGGGTCCAACCTTTGTCTGCAGTGCAAACAGCATTCTCAGTTGTGAAGAGCACCTGATAAGGTCCTTTCCAGGCTGGCTCAAGTTTGTCTTCCTTCCAGGTCTTGATCAGGACATGATCACCAGGTAGGTAAGGATGTACTGGGAATTCAAGAGGTGGGGTATGGGGAAGTAGTCCTTGTAACCTGAGAGAGAGTAGAGGAGAGGTCCAATATATAGTTTTTAAGAAATTGATCCTTGGTTTCCATGGTTGGCAGGTCAGAATTTCAACCTAAATAAGGTAATCCATAAAGCATCTCATAAGGGGCTATCCCAATGTCTTTACGGGGGGCTGTTCTAATTCTGAGAACAGCAATTGGGAGACATTTTGTCCAGGGAAGCTTAGTTTCTAGGATTAATTTGGTGATGTGTCTTTTCAGAGTTTGGTTAATTCTTTCTACTTTGCCTGAGGAGGGTGGGTGCTAGGGTGTGTGATATTCCCATTTTATTCCCATGATTTTTATTAGTTCCTTAATAATGGTGGCTGTAAAATGGCTTCCATTATCTGAATCTATGTTCTCAACAAATCCAAAGCAAGGAATATTTTCTAAGAGTGCCTTAGTTATGTTACTGGTTGTAGCACTCGGTAGTGGAATGGCTTCAACCCAATCAGCCCACTGATCTACTATCACTAGGAGGTATTTGAGGCTACCTTTTTTACGCATCTCAGTATAATCCACCTGGATGCTCTGAAATGGTCTTAAGCCTGGGTTCCTCCCTCCTGATAGTTGTTTCCTCAGTTCCTGCTTGTTCACTTTTCTACAGGTAATACAGCTCTCATTAACTTGCTTTGTGACAGTATATATACCTACACACCCATCAGTTCTTAAGAACAGCATCACACATGGCCTGTGGCCCCAATGACTGTCTTTATGCAATTGGACTAGAAATATATAATAATAAAAGTGTAATATGCTAATTAGATCAGACGCCCTTCCGGACGAAGCCGGAGCTACAAGGGAAGCCCGGGTCCTGGGTGCCAGAGGGAAGCTGGTGCCAGCAGCTAGGGGAAAGAAGGCCTACTCTTGCATGAATTCGTGCAATGGGCTTCTAGTTCCCTCATAATGGTCTTAGAAAGCATTTCCCTCCTACCGGTAAGAGCCACTTCCCTTCAGGAGTTTTGAAGGCTCCTATCTTGGCTAGCTGCTCTTTCTCCTGTGGAGTGAAAACCAGGGTAGCAAGTGGGGAAAGGACAGGAGTGAGATGAAAAATCAGGGCTACAGGCTGGTGGGCTTCTTTCTTAGCAGCCTCATCTGCTAATCTGTTCCTTGGGCTTCAATGGAATAGCCTCGTTGATACCCAGGCATATGTACTACTGCTATTTCTTCAGGTAACATTAGACTCTCTAATACCTGGGAGATTAATTCCTTGTGTACTAGATCTCATCCCTTTCTATTGATAAAGCCCCTCTCAGTCCAGATTTTTCCAAAAGTGTTCACTAGGCCAAAGGCATATTTTAAATCTGTGTAGATGGTTTCCTCTTTTCCCTTTAAAAATTTTAAAGCCTGGTTGAGGGCAAACAATTCACATGTCTGGGCAGACCACCCATTGGGCAGTCTCCCCAATTCCACAACCATGGATTGCTCCCCATCTACAACAGAGTATCCATTGTGCCTTTTTCCCTCAAGCACTCAAGAGGAACCATCTACAAAGAGTTTAAACCCTATAGAGAAAGGAGTTTCCCTGAGGTCGGGTCTCGCTTTGGTTTGGTAGTCTATGAGATCCATGCAATGGTGTTCAGCACTACCCAGTGCCCCTCCTCCAGTTAGAAATTCAGTGGGATTTAGACAGCTGTCAGTAGTAAGTATTAGGTCATCTTTTTCTAATAAAATGGCCTCATATTTTAATATCTGGGATTCAGTTAGCCACTTGCCTACCTTTTGATTGAGAATGGTTATAACTTGATGTGGAGTGCTTACAATTAATGCTCCCCCAAAGGTCAGCTTTCTGCTTTCTTCAGTTAATAGGGTGGTGGCTGCTACAGATTGAACATAATCAGGCCATCCTCTAGTAACTGGATCCAGTAGTTTAAACAAGTATGCAACCGGTTGTTTTTTATCCCCATGCTCTTGGGTTAGAACTCCTAGGGCGGTTCCCTTATCTGCATTAACATATAAATGGAATGATTTCTCCAATGAGGCTAACACCAGCACTGGAGCAGTAACTAAGGCCTCTTTGAGAACTTCTACTAACTGCATCTCCTCAGGTTTCCACAGAAAGGGATTCGGTTCCTCATCCAAAAGTTTGAGGTACAGTTCCTTAGTTTTAGACGCATGTTGACCTAGGAAGTTAAGTAAACCTATAGTAGTATCAGTAACTTCTCCTTTGTTAATTCCTGAGAACAGTAGATCATATACATATTGGATTAGTCTAACTGAGAGGGGAGTCTCAAATTTCTCTAGGACTTGCTCAAGAACCTGCCCAAACAGATTATGTGAGTATGTAAACCCTTGCGGCAAAACCGTCCAGCGATACTGTTGTTTTCTTTCAGTAATCACATTTTCCCATTCAAAAGCAAAAATGTCTCTACTCTTCTTTGCTAGAGGACAAACCCAGAAGGTGTTTTTTAAATCAATTACAATGAACCAAGCATGATTATGATGTATTTTTCTGAGTAGAGTATAATGGGTTTGGAACTACAGGGTGTCTTCTCTGAACAATCTGATTGATTTTCCTTAAATCTTGGACTAGTCTGTAAGATCCATCTGATTTCTTTACTGGCAGAATAGGGGTGTTGAAAGGAGACATACAGGGATCAAAGAGGCCATCCCGTAACAAGCCTTCTATAATTGGTTGCAACCCCATTCTCCCTTCTAATGGGATTGGGTATTGTCTCCTCCTGACTGACTCCCCTTTGTTCTTTAACTCCCCCTGAATTGGGGGAATATATAACCCTCCCCAGTTTCCTTCCCTGGTCCAGACTTCAGGGAGGATTTTCTCCTCCTCTTTGGTAGACAAAAGATTAAGGGAGACCTGCATTTTCTTGTGCCCCATTGTTAGTCCAATTCCTATTTTGTCATTAAATCACAACCTAAAAGATTGGTCCCGGCCTCAGGTACAAATTCTGTCTGGGCCTGCTGGGTTTTGTACATGACTTGTGTTTCCTTGAAATGGGCACATTAAAGCCTTCACCCTTCACTCTTGTAACTAGTAAATGTTCATTGGATAGGCTCAGGGATGTGGGGTGATATACTAGAGAGGAACAGGTCACCCCTGAGTTGACCAGAAATATTACTTCCTCCCTATCGGGCCCTATTTTTAAATTTAACAAGGGCTTTTGGTAGGACCCTTTAACATAAATGAGCCCCTGACTTCCCTAGTCTTAATCAAAAGTCATGAGAGGTACTACCCTCTCCTCTCTCTTTAATTCTGGGCATTTTCTCTTGAAGTGTCCCTCCTTCCCACATCTATAGCATTTATTCTTTCCTTTTCCATTCTTTAGTCCGGATGCTCCTCTTCCCTTAGGGAGCCCCCATTGTGGTGGTCTCTGTTTTTGGCTCTTAGGGCTAGTCCTTCCCCGGGTTACTTGTTCAATAGTGGTAAGCATTATTTTAGATTTTTGTTTCTGTTTCTCTTCATCTCTACATATATATACCTTAGTTCCTCTAAGCCTTTGTCTTTCCAATTTCTGTAATTTTCTCAAAATGTCAGGCCAACTGTTAGTGACTAAATATCCTATATAATAAAGAGGTAATATGCAAATTTACCCTCATGCTGTAACACTGTCATAAGATGGCTGCCCTGCCCAGCCCCTCCTTCAGCCCCACCCCTGATCAGCCTCTTCCACCCCAATTGAGGGTGGGGCAGCTAGCCAACTCCCCCACCTCCCCACGGCCCCTCACCCAGGCCAGCCATGCCCCCACACTTTCCCAGAACTGGGGGTACCCCAGGCAGGCTGCAGGGACTGTGTTGGTCAGAGGCAAAGGTCCTGGCTGTCCCTGGCATAGAGTCCAGAAAACCTCAGCAGTGACCAAACATTAAGACCGAGTGGAAAGGTCCCTGCTGATGCTTATGGGTCAAAGTGCCAGGAGGAGGCAGAGTGTCTTGAACCTGCAACCCTGGCATCTGCACACCAAGCCTTGGGGCACACCATGCTGTGGCACCTGTGGGTGAAAGGGGGAGAGCAGAGGGCTGGGGTGTGGAGCTGGGAGGAGCCTAGAATCTTTGGGAGCAGCCCACCTTCCGAGGTTGCTGTGACCCACATGCTCAGGCTTGGTCAAAGCTCCTGGTCAGCTCTTCCATTTGCCTTCTAGGTGTGGCTACCCCTGAGCTGACTGGTGTTGCACTCAGAGAAGCAGCTGTCACTTGGCTCAGTTAAATAATAGAAATCAAAGAACCCAGAGTAAATTTCCTCCCAGTCCCTTCCTTCCTCCCGGGAAGAGGGCTGGGGATGGGGGTAATGGAAAAAGGCTTCTTCTTTGAATTTTATAATGAAAAGACTCCTGCTATGTAGAGAGGAGGGCTGATTCATTTCCAGCAACACCTAGCATGTTCCCTGCCCCAGTCCTGAAGCCTGACAGCACCTAGCAAAGGTGTGTCTGCACAGCCATGTTGGCCTGGCTCCTGGAACATTGGGAGCAAGTTTGAGCTGCATTGATTAAAATAAAAAAGTAAAGATTGAAAAAATACCTCTTTGTACTCAAATGGCATTGTAAAATGCAGATTACAGCATCTGATTTTGTCTTCTGTGTTAATTTTCAGGCAGAATGCAACTAGGTTTATGGGAAAAGCAGAAAAAAAAAACAACGGGAAAGGGAGAGGATTCTGCCATCCACTGCACTGAACGTTGTTTTATGTTGTTGTTGTTTGTTATTTTTCCTTCTGTTCTTCAAGTCAGTATATACCATTTAAACCACTGCCCAAACAGATTGGCGTTAGGTAATGAGCTAATGCATCCTCTAGTAAGAGCAAGCAGCAGTGCCTTTCATGTGAGTCACATACATTTAATTCATTCAAATGGAGTATATTGAGTGGAGAGAATGGTGTGTGTCATTATATAAAGAACCTGGCATTATGAAGTTATCTGGCTGAAGATCTTATTTATTTTGCAATTTAGAGAATATAGACAAATCAGGCATTGAAAATGAATGTGCATGCTTAAATGCATGACTTTATTTTCATCTGTAATGACCAAACGACCAGAAAACAGGAGGTGCATTGATGGGTCCTGAGGTACAGCAGGTCTGGGTGAGGCTTTGTGGCACAGACCAGGGCTAGGGGACCTGAGGCTGTGACCCCCACTCAGGCGCTGGGGCCTGGGGACCTGAGGCCATGCTCCCCGCCCCAGCACCGGGACATGAGGCTTGATGGGGATGGGGCCGGCCGGGACTTGGTGTTGCCCAAAGGGGATGGGGCCAGTCAGACTCTTCTATTATAAAGGGCAATAGCAATATTAAAATATTTCCTCTAATTAATTCCCCTTTAATGTGCACAGAGTTCATGCACTGGGCCACTAGTAATTTTAATAATCCTTGACCCAATGGGTCCTCGGGGTCTAACCCAGAGTATTTTCTCATTTGATCTTTTAGACTTGATAAAAATTTGGAAAGCCCTTCTTCTCTGCCTTGTTGAATATTAAAGGCTTTATTTAGGTTCTGAGACTGGGGAACTGCTTCCCTAATTCCTTTAATGATTATCTCCCTAAGATATCTCACGTGCCCTCTATGGTCCATATTGTTATGGTCCCACTGGGGCTCCTGGTTTGGAAATTTTACCTCTGCTGAAAGTGCCTCAGGGCCAGTAAGGTGCTCTCATTCCCAGACCACCATAGCTGAACTTCAAATCATTGCTCTCTCTTCTCCCAAGAATAGGATTCCTAAAATGAACATTAATTTGGTCCATGTATATACTTGTGGGCTTAGAAATTGATCTAATTGGTCAGCTACACTATGTGGGTCTTCCATCAGAGGCTTTAACTCTTTCTTAAGTTCCCTCACCTCTGAACTGGTGAGTGGAACATTTACAAAGTCTATTCTCCCTCCTCCCAAGGGGTATAGTCCATTGGAAGGGGGTTGAGATGATGAGAAGGGTAGACTGTTGTCCCAATTATGCCCCAATTAATTAATTATCTGTCTAGATTTAGTGGGACATACGTAGGTGACCAGGGGTCAGCAATAACGGCCTATCCCCTGGTACTTCAATGTCTAGACAGTTGAGCTGAACTGGAACACATGAACACACAAGATAGAATTAGTATGCAATCACACGTTTATTTACCTATCCCTAGTGGGTCCTAGGCTCCAGCAAAGGCCACCTGGTGATACCAAAAGACAGATGATGAAGACGGAGACAGACAGGCAGTTGGTTCAGGCTCATACAGCAGAACAGTCAATCAGGGGCTCGTCTCATGGAGCGATGTGGATTCCTCCTCTCATCAGGCAGGAGACATCAACTGAAGAAAATCTGGTGCTTATATAGCCAGTAGTAAACAACTTGTATCTTATCAGTGTGGGCTAGACAGTGTGCCTTATGCAAGGAGCTGGGTGTTTACACTTTAAAGGCTTAGGGCATTCACATCAAGATAGTGGGGCATTCACCACATATTGGAAGTTACAGAGTATCGGGGTCTTTACACAGCAAACATCTCACACAATAATTATTTCCACACATTAGAGGGGTTTCCTTATGACCATAACATTATTATTGTGCTGGGCTGCATATCTGGCACTTCAGCCAGATAGGGTGCGCTGTGTTCTGTTCCTAAAACACATAGATAGGAAGGTACTGACATCAGGCCAGGCCTTGAGATATGGTCTCATGGCCCCTTCTCCATATGCTGTACTCTCTGTTCCTAAAACACATAGATAGGAAGGTATTGATACTATACTGTGTTGGGAACTAAGGTTTTTGTAACTTCGTGGTTTTTGCAAAAAAAAAAAAAAAATGCTGCAATTCCTATATTCTGGGCTGCAGTTCAGCTTTTGCTTCAGCAGGGTGCTGTAACTGTAGTCGCTGGCCAGCTTAATAAAGGCTCCTAAATCTTTGATCTGAGTCCCTGGTGGTCATCTCCACGAGTCGCCCCATTACAATTATAACAGCTGTGAATATCCTTTTTGCATTGCTCTGGTTCTTTTCGTAATCTAGAAAAGGAGGTTTCCTGTGGTGCAGAAGCCTCCTGGCCACAGTTTGGAGCCTTATCAAGCCAGCCCTCCACCTGAGGGGGAAGTTGGGATTGTAAATCAGCCATCTTGGATGTTTTCTCAGATTGTCTTCTGGTGGCATAGAGAGAGGAAAGGCAATTCAAGGGATACCATTTGTCTGTCCCCCCTTGTTCTCTTTTAGGCTTCTCTGCCTTTAGGGGGAAAGGACGACTGGTTCTTTTATCCAACAGAGAGCATAGTCAATCTTCTCTTGAGTGACTGCACTTTTATCATTAACATATTCTATGAGAAGTTGAAAAACCCAATCCTCATCAGACCTGAATGTGGGCCAAAATACAGATGGTTTTAGAATGGGCTCCTGTGTCCAGATAAAATGGCAGTATTTTATCATTTGTTGCTTACTTTTCCTTTTAGTTCTAGAGTTATCTTCCCAGTATTGGAGCATAAACCCCAATGGATTATCTGGAGGAATCTGAACTTTCTTCCCCTGTCCTCTGATCTTACTTCTGGAGGAATTTTTGTTGCTCATCCCTACGGTTTAACTGTGTGTCTACCAGAGGCTCAACCTCCCTATTAAGTTGAGGATTTCTCACACTCTGCTGTGTGTCTACTAGAGGCTCACCACCCCCCACCCCCGCCCCAATTTAGAGGTTTTTTGCACTCCTTTCCCATTTCTTCGTCCACCTCTGGCCGTGAGCCTGGAATAAGGACTCCACACTCACTTTGCTACCGGGAAGTGTCTCATTCACACACACACACACTCCGGGAGGTCCCGACCACAAAGGCACTACTTACTTCTCTCTGAAGACTTTTGTACCTTGGTCTGTGCACAGAATGGTTTGGTCACTGTGGTTTCCTGGGCCCCTCCCCTGCATTGCCAATCTACTTTTGATCTGGAGTCTGTTGCTGGCTCAGAGTATGGTAGGCCTCCCTCTCCCAAAGGAACCATAAGGAGGTGGTTGGGCGCACCTTCTTGGGAGGGGGGGGGGGTTCAAACGACCTGTTAATGTGGCTAAATCCCAGGTGAGCTCCCAAATTGTTAGAAATGCTCTCAACAATGTCGCAGGAATGGGACAAACACTTGAAAATGGATCTGCAAGGCAAATTTACTTCTGCACAGAAGGGTGCTCCTGCCAGCTAGAAATCATGGGCAAAAGCACACCAAACTAGAAGTCTGTTCTGGTTTTATTTCCTGATGCAGAGTCTGCCCTGACCCTCACTCTGAACTCTGACCTGATTGGTCAGGGTTCAGAGCTCAGATTCCCATTATTGCAGGATTGGGTAATTCAGAGGAAGGGGAAGGTAAGGCAGAACCTAAGATGGCAGCCCCCCTGAGAGCCTGAAAGTCATATCAAAATTTCAGAACCTAAGATGGTGGCCCCCTGAACGAATCTGAAGGTCATATCAAAATGGTGGGACATAAGATGGCAGTGAGCTCCTTTCTTTGACAGAAAAGATCACTGGTTCACTCTCACAGTATGTTCAGGTTTTCTCTTTCTTCCTCATTCATTCTTGTAAGCTCGTATATTTGTAGAAATGTATTCATTTTTTTCAGGTTGTCTAATTTGTTGGCATAGAGTTGTTCACAGTATTTTCTTGTAATGTTTTATATTTCTGCGGTGCTTTAGTTACTTTTCTTTCTTTTCTGATTTTATGTATTTGGACTTTTTTGGGGGGAGGTGGGGGGAGATAAATCTGGTTAAAAGTGTGCCAATATTATTTATCTTTTCAAAGAACCAGCTCTTGATTTCATTGATCTTTTCTTTCTTTTTTTGTCTCTATTATATTTATTTTTTCCTTTATCTTTATTATTTTGTTCCTTCTACTCATTCTTTGTTTTAATTTTTCTAGATCCTTTCAGTCAGCGGTTCTCAACCTGTGGGTCGTGACCTTTTGGGGGGTCGAATGACTCTTTCACAGAGGTCGCCTAAGACCATCGAAAAACACATATATAATTACATATTGTTTTTGTGATTAATCACTATGCTTTAATTATGTTCAATTTGTAACAATGACATTGGGGGTCACCACAACATGAGGAACTGTATTAAAGGGTTGCAGCATTAGGAAGATTGAGAACCACTGCTTTAGGTGATGTTAGATGATATTTAGGTGATATTTTTGTTATTTCTTGATTCAGGCTTTTATTACTTTGAATTTCCTCCTTAGAACTTCTTTGTCTTTGTCCAAAGAGTTTTGGTCAGTGTATTTTTATATTCATTTTTCTCAAGGTATATTAGTCAACCCCTACACATTTATATGATTTTCAATGTTTTCTTATAATTTACTATAGTTTCATACCACTGTGATTAGAGATGATGCTTGATATGATTTTAATATTCCTAAATTCATTGATACTTGTTTTGTGGCCTAATATGTGGTGTGTCCTGGAAAATGTCCCATGTGAATGTGAAAAGAATGTATATGCTGCTGCTTTTGTGTGAGATGTCCTAAAAAATGAATTAAGTTCATTGGTGTAGCATGCATTTAAGGCCATGGTTTTCTTGTGATTTTCAGTATGGATGATCTACCATCTGAAGTAAAGGGGGTGTGAAAGTCCCCTGATATTATTGTATTACTGACTATATTTCCCTTTATGTTTCTTAATATTTATTTTATATATTTAGCTGTTTTTATGCTGAGAACATAGGTGTTTACAAGAGTTGTATACTCTTGTTGCATTGATCCCTTTACCATTATAAAATGCACTTCTTTCTCTCTGTTACAATCTTTGTTTTAAAGTCTGTTTTTTTTTAATATATAAGTATTTCTATCACAGCTTTTTGAAAATTTCCATTTCCTTGAAGTATCTTTTTACATCCATTTACTTTCAGATTGCATGTGTCTTTCAATCTGAAGTAGGTCTCTTGTAGGCAGGATATGTATGAATCTTGTTTCTCTTTTTTATTTATTCAGTCACCCCACATCTTTTGGTTGGGACACTTATTTCATTTACATTTGAAATAATTATTGATATGCCGGTATTGCTATTTTATTAATATTTTCTCATTCTTTTTAAATTCTCTGTTCTTTTCTTATTCTCTTGCTCTCTTCTCCTGTGTCTTGAATACTTTCTATAGTATTATATTTAGAATATTTTCTTGTTATTTATTGTATATCTCTTGTAGATTTTATTTTGTGTTTACCATGTCCTTCAGATAAACCATGCCATGTTTATAAAAGTCTTTTTGAAGTTGAGTTCTCTCAAGTTTGAACACATTGATTGAAAAGATAACCTTTCTCAACAAAATTCTAGTAAATCAAATCCAGCATTATATCAGAAAGATCATACACCATGACCAAGTAGGATTTATCGTGGGAATGCAAGGATATGGTACAATATCCACAAATCAATAAACATGATAAATCACATAAAAAATTAAGAGATAAAAATAACATAGTGATATCAATTGATGCAAAAAAAGCATTTGACAAAATCCAACACCCTTTCTTGATAAAAACCCTCAGCAAGGTGGGAATAGAAGGATCATACTTCAACATAATAAAAGCCATATATGACAGACCCACAGCGAACATCCAACTCAATGGGCAAAAACTAAAACCATTTCCCTTAAGAACAGGAACAAGACAGAGTTTCTCACTCTCACCACTCATGTTCGAAATAGTACTGAAAGCATTAGTCATTGCGATCAGACGAGCAGAAGAAATAAAAGGCATAGAAATTGGAAAAGAAAAAGTAAAACTATCCTTATTTGCAAATGACATGATAATGTACATAGAAAACCCTAAAGACTACAAAAAATTATTAAACTTAATAAATGAATTCAGCAATGTAGCGGGATACAAAATTAATGCCAAGAAATCTATGGAATTTCTATACACCAACACTGAACTTACAGAAAGAGCAATCCCATTTACCATTGCACCACAAATATTAAGATACCTGGGAATAAACTTCACTAAGGAGGTAAAAGACCTGCACTTGAAAAACTTCAGGACACTGAAAAAAGGGATAGAGGAAAACATAAACAGGTGGAAGAACATACCTTGTTCATGGATTGGTAGACTCAACATCATTAAATGTCCATACTGCCCAAAGAAATCTATAGATTCAATACATTCCCCCATTAAAATACCAATGGCTTTGAGCATGTTTTCATGTGTCTTTTGGCTTTTTGAATGTCCTCTTTTGAAAAGTGTCTACATAGGTCCTTTGCCCATTTTTTGATTGGATTGTTTATCTTCCTTTTGTTAAGTTGTATGAGTTCCCTATAAATGTTGGAGATTAAACCCTTATTGGTGATGATATTGGCAAATTTGTTCTCCCATTCAGGGGGCTTTCTTGTTTTCCTTTGCTGTGCAAAACCTTTTTAGTTTCATGTAGTTCCGTTTGTTCAGGGTTTACATTATTAAGATCATGTAAATATTATTCCCAGTTGAGCCACAAAGTATACTTTGATTGCATTTTCTTGTACATTTGTTTTATTTATGGTTAGTAATTCCTTCTGCTTATGTCTGACATTTTGTTGCCTTTGAATTCCTCTAGTATTTTTATGGTTTCCTGTCATACATTTAAGTCCTTTATTCATTTTGAGTTTATTTTTGTGTATGGTATAAGTTGGTGGCCTAGTTTCCTTTTTTTGCATGTATCTGTCCAATTTTCCCAACACCATTTATTGAAGAGACTGTCTTGAATCCATTGTATGGTCATGTCTCCTTTGTCAAAATTAATTTAGCATAGTGGTTTGGGTTGATTTCTGAGTACTCTATTCTATTCCATTGATCTATATGTCTGTTCTTGTGCCAGTACCAGGCAGTTTTGAGAACAGTGGCTTTTTAATACAGCTTGATATCTGGTATTGAGATCCCACCTAATTTGTTCTTCTTTCTCAGGATCACTATGACTATTTGGGGTCATTTTTATTCCAGACATCATCTGAGAGATGCAAATCAAAACAACAATGAGGTACCATCTCTTACCTGTTAGAATGGCTATCATCAAAAAACAACAAATGACAAGTGCTAGAGAGAATGCGGAGAAAAGGGAACCCTCTTTCACTGCTGGTGGGAATGTAGACTGGTGCAGACAGTATGGAGTTTCCTCCAAAAGTTAAAAATGGAACTCCCATTTGACCCAGTAATCCCACTTCTAGGAATATATCCCAAGAAATTAGAAACACCAATCAGAAAGGGTACATGCACCCCTATGTAGCACAATTTACCATAGCTAAAATTTGGAAACAGTCTAAGTGCCCATTGGCAGATGACTGGATTAGTGAACTGTGGTACATCTACACAATGGAATACTACATTGTGGTAAAAAAAAAAAGAAAGAAAGCATTCTTACCTTTTGCAACAGCTGCATGGAACTGGAGAGCGTTATGCTAAGCGACATAAGTCAGTCAGAGAAAGATAAATATTACATGACCTCACTCATTTATGGATTATAATGAACAACATAAACTGATGAACAAAAACAGATCCAGAGACAGAAGCATTGATCAGACCTTCAAACCTCAGAGGGAAAGAATGGGTAAGGGGGAGAGATGACCAAAGGACTTGTCTGCATGCATATAAGCCTAACCAATGTATAAAGACAACAGGGATGGCAAGGGAATGATGGCGGGGATGGGGGGGGGGGCAATGGACCAATAATTACACACATGTAATAGCTTAATCAATAAAGAAAAATAAAAGAAAGAAAAGGTAGCCTTCCTGGGTAGACTAGTCTTGGCTGTCGGTGTTTTCCTTTTATATCTTTGAGCATTTCTTGCCAATTTCTTCTGGCTTGTAAAGTTTTTGTTGATAAATGAGCTGAAACTCTTATGAGAGTTTCCATGTACTAGCTGCTTTTCTCTTGTTGCTTTCAAGATTCTTTGTTTTAAACCTTTGGCATTTTCACTATAACATATCTTGTTTGGGCATCTGGTTCACCTTATTTGAGACTCTCCATACTTCCTGAATTGTATGTCTATTTCCTTTGCCATGCTAAGTATGTTTTAATCTTTATTTCTTCAAATATATTTTCAATCCCTTGTTCTCTCTTTTCTTCTAGCACCCCTATGATGTAAATGTCAGTACACTTAATATGGTCTCAGAGTTCCCTTAAACTATATTCTGTTTTCAAATATTTTATTTTCTTCTTTTAGTTTCTTTGGGTATTTTTCACTACCTTGCCATCCAATGTGCTGATTCAGTCCTCTGGTTCATCTAATATGCTGTTATTACCTTTTAGAAAATTCTTCATTTCAGTTATTGCATTCATAATTTCTGACTGGTTCTTTTCTTATGTTTACTATCTCTTCGTTGAAGTTCTAGCTGAGTTTATCTACTTATCCCTTAAGTTCATTGAGCCTTCTTATAACCAGTTTTTGAAGTCTACATCTGGTACATTGCTTATCTTTATTTCACTTAGTTCTTTTTATGGAATTATGTCCAATTTTTTCATTTGGGACATGTTTCTTTGTCTCCTCATTTTGGCTGAATGTATACAATTTTTTTTTCAAATTATGGTTGACTTCCAATATTATACTAGTTTCAGATGTACAACATAATTAATAGACATTTATATAATTTTTGAGTTAATCACCCTGATAAGTGTAGTCTTCATCTGACACCATATATAGCACCTGGCTGTGCTTGTGGCTCTTAGTTGAAAGCTATGTTCCAGGACAGAACTGGCTACCACTTATACCAGGCTTGGAGCCAACTGTTGGGAGTTACAATGTAAGTTGCGATCTGTCACCGGTTTTGCTGGGTTTGGGGTCACTTAGCAAAAGGCATGCCAAGGCTGTCAAGGCTTGTGATTTGTGGATCTTTGAGTGATTTTGGAAACATCTACAACATGAGACAAGGACAGCCATTGTGTGAAGGGTCAAGCTGGGTGGAAGAATTGGGTGGGGTAAGTGTATCAGGGAATCATCAGGGTGGAGTAAACAGTGTTAGCTTAATTCAGAGCACCAATTTGTTGTTCTCCTGTGCTGTGTTGGCTGTGTGGGAGAAGAGTTCAACAAAGGGAAATGGTCTTATCAGCACTTTTGTCCTTAGAAGGAGTTGCTTTGACCCCTGTCCCTCCAGCTCTCACCTTGATGTTCGCCTATTTAATTTCTTCTTATATGTCCCTGGGCTTTTTGAGCTGGTGCCTCTGACTGGAAATTTGATTGAGTTACTTTGTGAAAGAGTGAATCTGTGTAAGGGTGCTATAAGATCTGTAGTAACTAGGTTTCCCATAGCCTCTGTCTGTCTGAGACATAATTGCCACTTGTTTTCACAGTCAAATGTCATGGGAACTCCTCTTCCTGATACTTATTTTCTGGACTAGGGACCCTGTGTGGAGCTGTGACCCATTGCTCCTTAGGGAGACCTCTGCAGACAATATATCCCTTATGAAATTTAAGTGCCGCACAACAGGTGAAGTACCTGCAAGTTCCACATCTATAAGCCTCTTATCAGTCTTGACATGGCTTCTTATTTTTAACCTTAGTTATAGGGATTTGGCTCAGGAGTCCCCAGGTGGTTCTCAGTGATGATTGTTCTATAATACAGTTATAATTTTTTTAAAAATCCTCCCCCAAGGATATTTTCTCCATTGATCTTCAGAGAAAGAGAGTGGAAGGGAGGGAGGAGGGAGAGAGAGAAGCATCAATGTGAGAGAGATACATCGACTATTGCCTCCTGCATGCACCCTGACCAGGGCTGGGGATTGAACATGCAACTGAGGTACATGCCCTTAACCAGGAATTAAAGCCAGGACCCTAACCACTGTCCCAAACTGGCAAGGGCAATACAGTTATAATTTTGATGTGGTCTTGGGAAGAGACATGAATAGACTTTACCTATTCCGCAGTCTTGACCACATATTTTCCTTTTAAATGTATTGCAGTGACATTGTTTAATATAATGATATAGGTTTTAAGTGTACAATTTTATGGTACATCATCTGTATTGAGCATCATGTGTTCACCACCCAAAGTCAACTCAGTCTCTGTCACTGAATATTTAACCCAGTTAACCATTTACTACTCCCCATACACCTTCCCTCTGGTAGCTACGATGCTTTTATCTGTGTCTGTGAGCTATTGTTTGTTGGTTTGTTCATTTGTTGCTTTCAGTTTTATCTCACATATGAGTGAAATCATATGTTTTTTGACTTTTTCTACCTGACTTATTTTGTTTAGCATAATATTCTCAAAGTCCACAATGTTGTCAAAAGTGGTAGTATTTCATCTTTTCTTATGGTTGAGTAGTATTCCATTGTATATATGTGCCACATCTTCTTTATCCAATCATCTATTGAAAGCCACTTAAATAACAATAAAATCAAATAACAATAAAAACAGTAAACAAATACAGTATAGTTGCAGGATACAACTATAAAACCAATACAACTGTAAAACCAATGTACAAAAACCCTTTGCATTTCTATATAACAACAATGAAATATCAGAAAATGAAATGGGAAAAAAAATTTTTTTTTTGCAATTGCAATAAAAAGAATAAAATACCTAGGAATACAAAGGATGTGAAGGAACTACACACTGAAAACTACAAATCATTATTAAGAGATTGATAAAGACACAAAGAAAAGAAAAGCTATTTCATTTTCATGGATTGAAAGAATCAACATAATTTACAGATGACTGCAGAGTAGGTGGAGGCTCCATCAGCTTGCTCCAAACTCTGGATTAGACTTGTGCTAAACTGTAGAGCATTTTGCTTAACAAAAACAGCTGAAGTGTGGCTGATATGGAGTATTATATTCAGGGAATATGGAGAAATAATAGGAGGAAACACGGAGAGGGTGAGACAACTGGTGCACCTTTGAACCTGCAAAGCTGGAGGGAAAGCATGATAGCAGAAGCCCCATCCATTGATAGTGTGGAGTCTCAGATCATGCAGGAATCCCCAATCTAGGGAGACAGAGAAGGGAAAGTGAGCCCATGTAGCATCAGGCAGTGAGAATCAGTGGGGATTTGGTCGAACTAGGACCCTCAGACTGCATCATCCCAGACAAAGAGTGATTTTTTTGTTATAACACCAGACTAGGAAGTTCTCTCTGATCTATGTCTTTGAGGGGCCATGGGGCAAAACCTGGGCCAGGAAAGGGATCTGATCAATACACCCATCAGGGAATCTGAGGAGCCCTATATTCACTGGGAAACGTTCCAGCATAGAACCAGAAGGGGGCTGAACAATGTGGCTTGGGAAAGAGGATTAGTCTTGCCCAACTTGAGGACATCATGATGACCATTTCCCATACCCGAAGAATGGCTGGGTCTGTCCCATCCTGCTGCAACCCAAGGCAAGGGGGAATAGCTCTGAGCTAGAAATCTGTGCATGTATGGTTTGGACATTTTTCTCAGATGGAGCCAGGGCAGAGGCCTCAACCAGTGGAGGCCAGATGTGCTGAAAGATTAGAGTGACAAGCTGGCCTGAATAATTTTTATCCCCTCCTACTTGATGTGGCTTAAATGGGGTGATAAAGAGCCAGGCAGAGCTGAGGCTTTGCAACCATACCTTTTGGGTAGGCATTGGTCCAGGAGACAGGCAGATGTGTCTTGGGCCTTTAACTGCATTACAGGGAACCAGAGATGATGTCCCCAGGGTTCAGCCAGCGTAACCTTGGGAAGGGAAGGGATTGTTTACCTCCCCTCCTACAATATATGGGCATGATCTCTAATGTGAGTCTGTTTAAGCCATCTACCAGATCACAGATACCCCTGTGGAGCCCAATTCCATGGGGAAAGGGAGAACAGCTGCCAGCAAGGGTATTCAAATTGTGATACCCAAGGCAGATACAGTTTCTGGGCTCTAGAAGCCCTGCTCACTGGATTACTTAGGATTCTGCCCAGCTGTGAGTCAGTCAGGTTGCTGATGGCCAGGCAGGAACAGTGATTCACATTGGCTTACAACCGAGTACCAACAGGGAGGCCTAGGACTAGCACACCAAGAGTCCAGATTTGGACAATATCAGAGCAAAATCCAGCAAGCTCCACAAATAGCAGATCCAAAGAGAAATTGTGGCAGGCACCTAAATCTGTGGAAGTAAAGTCCACTTATTGATATTAATTTATCTTTTTAATCTTTTGTCTATTTTAGTATTTAATTTATTTTATTTTTAAGTTTATGTATCTTATATGTCTCCTTTTATTACATTTTCCCTATTTCTTATTTTAATTTTATTTTTTCTTTCATTTTTCATTATTTCCTATCTATATTTTATTTGGTTCAGCATTATTGTTTTGAAATTATTATTATGTATTTTATAATTTTGATTTCTGTTTATTATTCTTTTTCATCTATATTTCTTCTTTTCTTTTATATTCTCTCTTTTTGCTTCTTTTTTAGGTCTAAAATTCTTTGGTCTCTTGTCTTTTACTAAACATATCTTTTTATTCTTTGTTGTTGTTTGTTTTGGTTTTCCTCTAGTATTGTTTTTGGATTAGTCTGGTTTTGTTCTGTCAGCAATTGTCAAGACATTGTTGGGGTTGAGTCTCAGAGTCATCCAGCCCAAGAACTGATCCCACCCACAAAGGGGTCAGCTGCAATCAAGACCCAAACACAACAGGAGGAATCATATAACCCACAGAAGTGACATTCCTTGAGCACCAAGCTCATCTGATTAAGGAACCTACACCACTAGTTCCTATAAGACAACTATTACAGAAGGGAACTCCACCAATATTGGGAATCATAGCAGTCCTATCTAATACACAGAAATAAATACAAAGAAACAAAAAAATGGTGATACAAATAAAGGAACAAGAGGAATCTTCAGAAAAAGAGCTAACTGAATTGTAGGCAAGCAATTTATCAGAAACAGAGTATGAATTCATGGTTTTAAGAATGCTCAGCTGCATATAAAAGGGCATGAAAACCTGAAAAAGAATCAGTCGGAAATGAAGAATGACATAGATTACCGGTTTTCAACCTGTGGGTCACGACCCCTTTGGCGGTCGAATGACCCTTTCACAGGGGTCGCCTAAGACCATCCTGCATATCAGATATTTACATTATGATTCATAATAATAGCAGCATTACAGTTATGAAGTAGCAATGAAAATAATTTTATGGTTGGGTCACAACATGAGGAACTGTATTTAAAGGGCCAGAATGTTGAGAACCACTGACATAGATGATATAAAGAATACACTGGAAGGAATAAAGAGCAGTTTAGAGAAAGCAGAGGATGGAATGAGCAAATTAGAAGATGATGTAGAAAAAAATCACCCAATAATAGCAGCAAAAAGAAAAACATAAAAAGGAAGAGGGCAATTTAATGAAACATTGGGAAAACATGAAATGTAACATCTGCATATAGGGGTACCAGAGAGAGAAGAAAGTGAAAAAGGGACAGAGAACTTGCTGGGAGAAATGACAGAAAACTTCCCTAATCTGGTGAAGGTAAAAGTCACACAAGTTCAGGAAACACAGAAAGTCACAATTAAAACAAACTCCAAAGACCCATACCAAGACATATCATTAAAAGGGAAACGTAAAGACAAAGAGATAATCTTAAGGCCAGAAAGAGAGATACAGTCAGTTACCTACAAGGGAGCTCCCATAGGCTGTCAGGTAATTTATCAACAGAAAAAATAAAGACTAGAGGAGAATAGAATGGAGTATTCAAAGTAATAAAAAGTAAGGATCTATGCCCAAGACGATTCTATCCATCAAGGCTAACATTCAAAATTGAAGGTGAAATAAAGAGCCTCACAGACAAAAATAAAAAGACTTAAGGAGTTTATTATGACCAAAAGAGCATTGCAAGAAATGTTAAAGGGACTGCTGTAAAAAGAATAAATATAGAAAGAAAGAGAGAGAAATATAAGTATAATGAATGAAAATGACAATAAATAAGTACCTATCTATAATAATAAAAGCATAATATCAAATTGACCAAATGACCAAAAAGCAGAACGACCATCCAGACAACCTTCTGGATGACCACACTATGACACTTACTGTCACCAGGCCAGCCAAGGTGGGTGCAATGCGATTGGTCAGAGGCCCTGCCATTGCCCCACAATTGCCCAAACAGGGAGGCCCAGGCCACCCTCTGCACAATGATTGATCATTAGCCTTGGTCAGGTGGGCAGGGCCTCCCTCTGCTGGGCAATAGATCACAGAGCTCCACGATTGATCGATTGCCCCACAGAGGGCAGCCCAGGCCACCAGCCAGCGATGCTGTGGCAAGTGTGTGGGGCTGGCCAGCAATCGCCCTGCAGAGGGAGGCCCAGGCCAGCCAAGTGACTGCACCTCATGCCTGTTGCCCACAGAGGGAGGCAGCTGGTGACAGGGGAGGGAAGGCAGTGCCACAAAATGGCAAGCAGTGGCAGTGGTGGAGGCAGGGCCAGCTACTGGTAGCTAGGGAGAAGGAAAGCCCCAATAGGCCCTGATTGCTGGCCAGGCCTAAGGACCCTACCTGAGGGGTCCCGGATTGCGAGAGCACGCAGGCCAGGCTGAGGGACACCACCTATGCACGAATTTCATTCTCCGGGCCTCTAGCAAATACTAACCTTAAATGTAAATGGATAAAATGCTCTAACCAAAATGCATAGGGTAGATGAATGGATAAGAAAATATGACCCAGCTATATGCTGTCTACAAGAGACCCAACTCAGAACAATATACTTACATAGGGTGAAAGTGAATGGGTGGAAAAAAATTTCCATGCAAATGGAAAAGGAAAAAAAACTGGGGTAGCAATACTTATATCTGCATAAATAGACTTCAAAACAAAGGCCATAATAGGAAGCAAAAAAGGGCACTACATAATACTAAAGGGATTGAGCCAACAAAAGGATATAACCCTTGTAAACATATATGCTCCCAATATAGGAGCAACTAAATATATATAAAAATTCTTAAAAAAACTCTAAGGGAGAGATTTATAGAAATACAGTCATAGTATGGGTCTTTTACACACAACTGACATAATGGAATAGATGTTTTACACACAAAACAAGGAAATCACAGACATTCCAGAAAACTGGGATCTTAAGCCAGCCAAAGGAATGACATTTCAATTTTTCAACTTTATTTTTTTATTATTTTGTTAGGTTTTTTTTTTTTTTTTGCTTTTTTCTTTGTTCTCTCTTTTTTTTTTGTTGCTTTATTTCCTACTTCTTTTCACATTAACGCAAGCAGTCCGACCTGTCCAAGGAGAAGCAGCCACACAAGCAGTCTTCCTACGTCTGAGGAGAGGCAGCCCTGTGTAGCCCGCCCCCATCTGAGGAGCAGCAGCTGCATACAGCCCACACCTTCAACTAGTCCAAGGAACAGCAGCTGTGTGAACAGCCCGCCCCCATCCGAGGAGCAACAGCTCTGCGAGTGGCCAAGGCCCATTCGAGGAGCAGCAGCAGCCCACCTTTGTCCGAGGAGCAGCAACCACAAGAACAGACCGCCCAAATCCGAGGAGTGGCAGCTCTTTGCAGCACACACCAGTCTGAGGAGCAGAGCCACAATAGCCTGCACCTATCCAATGAGCAGCAGCCAGTCCTAGGAGCAGTAGCCCCACAAGCAGCCCACCACATCAGAGGAACAACAGCAGCGTGCAGCCAGCCCCCATTCAAGGATCAGCAGCCACGTGAGCAGTCTGTCCCAGTTCAAGGAGTAGCAGCTGCGTTTGTAACCCGCCCCATACAAGGAAGAGCAGCCTAGTGATCAACACATCCTCTGTCTAAGGAACAGCAGCTGTGTGTGAAGCCTCCCCCCACCAGGCAGAGGAGCCACCATAGTGGTGAACAGCACCCACCACAAGAGGTCCTGCCAACTGAGGAGCAGCTGCTACAAAAACCACCAGAGGAGCAACTGCAGTCGGAGGAGCCACTGCCACCCAAGGAGCATGCCCTGAATGACTCAACATCTAGATATGTCAGTGAGATCAAACATGGGTAGACAAAGAAAACCCCAAAGGAAAGGGAAGGAGGACTCGACAGAAAAGTGGCTATGTGAAACCGAGGCATGCAGTATGACAGAAAAAGAATTCAGATTAAGGGTCCT
>NW_006283771.1:195991-197039 GCF_000327345.1 Myotis davidii
TCAAGCCAGCATCACCCTAAAACCAAGACCAGGTAAAGACAACACAATGAAAGAGAATTACAGGCCAATATCCCTCATGAACATAGATGCCAAAATCCTCAACAAAATCTTAGCAAATCCGATCCAGCAGTACATCAGAAAGTTCATACACCATGACCAGTAAGATTTATCCCAGGGATGCAAGGATGGTACAATATCTGCAAATCAATAAACGTGATACATCACATAAACAAATTGAAAGAAAAAAAACCACATAGTCATATCAGTTGATGGGGCATCATACCTCAGCATAATAAAAGCCATATATGACAAACCCACAGCCAACATCATACTCAATGGACAAAAACTAACATCATTTCCCCTAAGAACAGGAACAAGACAGGGATGCCCACTCTCACCACTCCTGTTTGACAATGTACTGGAAGTATTAGCCATTTCAATTAGACAAGAAGAAGAAATAAAAGGCATCCAAATTAGAAAAGAAGAAGTAAAACTGTCCTTATTTGCCAATGACATGAAATTGTACATAAAAAAACCCCTAAAGACTCCATGAAACACTACTAGATTTAATAAATGAAGTAGGCAATGTAGCTGGATACAAAATTAACACCCTTTTTTTTATACACTAATAATGAACTCACAGAGAGAAATACAAAAAAAAAAAATCTTGTTTACCATTCCCCTCCCCGCAAAAAAAATTAAGATACCCAGGAATAAACAACTGATGAGGTAAAAATCGTGTACTCAGAAAACTACATGACACTGAAGAAAGAGATAAAGGAAGACATAAATAAATGGAAGAATACACCGTGTTCATGAATTGGAGTAATCAACATCAATAAAATGTCCATACTGCCCAAAGCAATCTACAGATTCATAGCAGGATACAAAATTAATGCCAAGAAATCTATGGCATCTCGATACACCAATAATGAACTTACAGAAAGAGAGACTAAAAAAAAACAATCCCATTTACCATCGCACCAAAAAAATTAAGCTACCTAGGAATAAACTTAACTAAGGAGGTAAAAGACCTCTAGTCTGAAAA
>NW_006283771.1:197812-205585 GCF_000327345.1 Myotis davidii
TTGTATTAGAAAACCGTGGTACATCTACACGATGTAATACTATGCTGCTGTAAGAAAGAAGGAACTCTTACCATTTCCAAAGGCATGGATTGAACTGGAGAGCATTATGCTAAGTGAAATAAGCCAGTCAATGAAGGAAAAACACCACATGATCTCACTTACTCATGTATAATAAAGACCATTATAAACTTATGAACAAAAATATATACAGAGGCAGAGCTGCTTCAAACAGACTGTCAAACTACAGCAGGAAAGCTGGGGAGAGTTGAGGGAACGGGGGAGGGGTAAGTGATCAACCGCAGGACTTGTATGCATGCATATAAGCATAACTAATGGACATAAGACTCTGGGGCGTAGGAGAGGCCAGGGGATTGTTAAGTTTGGGGAATAAAGATGACATATGTAATACTCTTTGTAATACTTTAAGCAATAAAACAATAAAAAAAGAATAAACTCAAAATGGATAAAAGCAAAAAATAAAAAAAAAACTGAGGGTATAGAAAATCTGTTTCAAGGAATAGTGACAGAGATAGGTTCCTTAAATAACTCCTTTCTGCTGGTGAATGCCATAGAGTAAGTATCATTGGAATTTCCCCTACCACAGTCATCATGTCCAAGTCTGAGTCTCCTAAAAAGTCAGAGCAGCTGTGGAAGCTCTTTATCAGAGGTTTGAACTTTGAAACAATTGATGAGAGGAGAGTCTGCAGAGCCATTTTGAGCAATGGGAAACAATCCCGGACTGTGTGGTGATAAGACATCGAAATACAAAGTGTTCCAAAGGCTTTGGGTTTGTCACCTATGCCACTGTGAAGGAGGTGGATGCAGCTACGAATGAATGTAAGGCTATACAAGGTGGACGGAAGAGTAGTAGAACCAAAGAGGGCTGACTCAAGAGAAGATTCTCAAAGACCTGGTGCAACTTAGCTGTGAAAAAGATTTTTGTCAGTTGTATTAAAGAAGACACTGAAGAAAATCACCTAAGAGATTATTTGAACAGTATGGGAAAATAGAAGTGATTGAAATCATGACTGACTGAGGCAGTGACAAAAAGAGAGGTTTTGCTTTTGTAACCTTTGATGCCCATGACTCTGTAGACAAGATTGTCATTCAGAAATACCATACTGTGAATGGCCACAACTGTGAAGTTAGGAAAGCCCTATATAAGCGAGAGATGGCTAGTGCTTCATCCAGCCAAAGAGGTTGAAGTGGTTCTGGAAACTTCAGAGGTGGTCGTGGAGGGGGTTTTGGTGGGAATGACAACTTTGGTCATGGAGGAAACTTCCGTGGTCGAGGTGGCTTTGGTGGCAGCTATGGTGGTGATGGATATGGTGGCACTGGGTATGGCTATAAGGGATTTGGTAATGATGGAAGCAATTTTGGAGGTGGTGGAAGCTACAATGATTTTGGAAATTACAAAAATCAATATTCAAATTTTGGGCCTATGAAAGGAGGAAAATTTGGAGGCAGAAACTCTGGCTCTTATGGTGGTGGAGGTCAATACTTTGCCAAACCACAAAACCAAATTGGCTACGGTGGTCCTAACAGAAGCAGTAGCTATGGCAGTGGCAGAAGGTTTTAATTATTGCCAGGAAACAAAGTTTAGCAGAATAGGAGAGTCAGAGAAGTGACAGAGAAGCTACAGGTTACAACAGATTTGTGAACTCAGCCAAGCACAGTAGTGGCAGAGTATAACTGCTACAAAGAAGACATGTGTTAAACAATACTCATGTGAATGGGGAAAAAAAAAACTCAAGGACTGTATTTGTGACTAATTGTATAATAGCTTATTTTAGTTTCTGTTCTGTGGAAAGTGTAAAGCATTCCAACAAAGGGTTTTAATCTAGATTTTTTTGCACCCATTCTGTTGATTGCTAAATGTAATAGTCTGATCATGATGCTGAATAAATGTGTCTTTAAAAAAATAAGATACAATAACATAAAATTTCCCTGACTTGGGGAAGAAAAAAGTAAAACAATCCCAGGAGCACAAAGAGTTACAAACAAGATGAACCCAAAAATACTGACCCCAAGATATATAATCATTAAATTAGCAAACATTAGTGATAAAGTAAGAACCATAAAGGCTTCCAGAGAGAGACAGAAAATTACTGACAAGGGATCTCCCATTAGACTATCAACTGATTTTTCGAATGAAACACATCAAACAAGAAAGGAATGAAATGAAGTATACAATGTAATGCAAAGTAAGGGAACAAGTTTAAGAATACTCCATCCAGCAAGGCTATTATTCAAAATTAAAGGGGAAATCGGAAGCTTTGCAGACAAAAAGGCTAAGGGAGTTTAGTAATACCAATCCAGCAATGTAAGAAATAATAAAGGGACTGTTGTAAAAAGAAGAAGTAGAAAGAGAAGAAGGAACACAAAAATAAAGAATAAAAATGGCAACAAACAAGTACCTATCAATAATAACTGTAAATGTAAATGGATTAAATGCTCCAATCAAAGGACATAGGGTAGCTGAATGGATGAGAAAACATAACCCATATATATGCTGTCTACAAGAGACCGCCCTTAGAACAAAGGACTGACACAGACTGAATGTGGAGGAATGGAAAACACTTTTCAGGCAAATGGAAATAATAAAAAAAGCAGGGGTAGCAATACTTATATCTGACAAAATAGACCTCAAAGTAAAGGCCATAACAAGAGATAAGGAAGGCCACCTCATAACACTAAAGGGATCCATCGAACAACAGGCTATAACTCTAGCAAATATATATGCACCCAATACAGGAGCATCTAAATATATAAAAAAAGTTCTGGAGGATATCTATGGAGAGATAGACAGCAATACAATTATAGTAGGGAATTTTAATACCCCATTGACATTACTGGATAAATCTTCTAGACAAAAAATCAACAAGAAAACAGCAAGCCTAAATGACACTCTAGAACAGATGGAACTATTTGACTTCTTCAGAACATTCCACTCTAAATTTATGAACTATACATTCTTCTCAAGTGCACATGAGACATTTTCAAAGATATACCACATGTTAAGACACAAGAAAGTCTCTACAAAATCAAGAATACTGAAACTCTATCAAGCATCTTCTCAGACCACAATGGCATGAAATTAGAAATAGACTACAATAAAAGTGCTCAAAAACTTATACAAATACATAGAGGCTAAATAGCATTGTCTCGAACAATGAATGGCTTACAAGATAGATAAAATAAGAAATACAAAACATATTGGAAACAAATGAAAACAAATACACAATAATCCAAAACCTATGGGACACAGTGAAAGCAGTTCTGAGAGAGAACTCATAGCACTGCAGTTGCTCAAAATACAAGAAAAACTGGTAATAAGTTCTCTAACACTCAACTCAAAGAATTATAACAAGAACACGAAGAAAAGTCCAGAACAAGTAGAAGGAAGAAAAGAATAAGGATCAGAGCAGAAGTAAATGACATAGAGACAAAAAAATACAAAAGATCAATAAATCCAAGAGCCAGTTCTTTGAAAGGATAAACAAGATTAATAAATCTCTAACCAGGCTCACCAGTAAAGAAAATGAGAGGACCAAAATAAATTGGAAATAAAGGAGTTAAAATAACAACTGACCTCACAAGTATACAAAGGGTTGTAATAAAATACTATGAAAAACTTTATTACAACAATCATGACAAGCTGTACTAAATGGACATATTCCAAGAAAAATACAACCTTCTTAAATGCCATCAGGAAGAATCAGAAAACCTGAGGCTGATAAAAAAAAAACTGGTAAACTTGAAGCAGTAATATAAAAATCTTCCAGAAAACAACAGCCCTGGTCCATACAGATTAACAGGGGAGTTTTACCAAATAATAAAAGAAAAACTAACATCTCGATTCTGAAAACTATTCCAAAAAATTCAAGAGAAAGGAACACTTCCAAACTCTTTCTATGAGGCCAGCATCATCCTAATTCCAAAATCAGGTAAAGACACTACAAAGAAAGAGAACTGCAGGCCAATAACCCTGATGAACATACACTCTAAAATGCTTAACAAAATTTTAGCAACCCAGGATCTAGCAACACATTAAAAAGATCATACATCACAACAAAGTGAGATTTATTCTGAGGGATGCAGGGCTGGCACAGTAATTTCAAATCAATAAATGTGATACAGCACATAAACAGACTGCAAGACAAAAATCACATGATCATATGAATTGATGCAGAAAAAGCATTTGACAAAATCCAACACCCTTTTTTGGTAAAAACTCTCAGCAAAGTAGGCCATATAAGACAAACTTACAGCTAACATCATATGCAATGGGTAAACACTAAAACAATTTTCCCTAAGAACAGGGACAACTCAGGAATTCCCTCTTTCACCACTTTTGTTCAACTTAGTTCTGGATGTCCTGGCCATAGTGATCATACAAGAAAAATAAATAAAAAGCTTAGAAATTGGAAAAGAGTTAGTAAAACTCTATTTGCAGATGACATTATACTGTACATAGAAAACTCTAAAGACTCTATCAGAAAACTACTAGATTTAATAAATGAATTCATAAATGTAACAGGATACAAAATTAATACCCCATAATCCATAGCATTTTTATATACCAATAGTGAATACTCAAAAAGAAAAACTAAAAAATAATCCCACTTCCCATTGCAACAAAAAAATCAAGATACTTATGAATAAACTTAACCAAAGAGATAAGATTCCTGTATTCTGAAAACTACAGGATGTGTAAAAAGATATGGAGGAAGATATAAAAATGTGGAAGAATATACCATGTTCGTGGATTGGTAGAATAAACATCATTAAAATGACCATACTACCCAAAACAATCTATATATTTAATGCAGCCTCTATTAAAATACCAATGATATATTTCACAGACCTAAAACAAACACTCCAAAAATTCATATGGAAACAAAAAAGATCTGAATATCTGCAGCAATCTTGACAAAGAACAAAGTTGGAGGAATCACAATACCAGATATCAAGTTAAACTACAAACCACTGTACTCAAACCAGTCTGGTACTGTCAGAAGAACAGGCATGTAGGACAATGGAACAGAACAGAAAACCCAGAACTCGACCCAAGCCACTATACTCAATATTTGACAAAGGAAGCAAAAACATACATTGGAGCAGGGACAGTCTCTTCAATAAATGGTGTTGGGAAAATCAGAAAGGTATATGCAAAAAAAAAAAAAATGAAACTAGACCACCAACTTTCACCATACACAAGAATAAACTCAACATGGATAAAGACTTAAATGTAAGACGTGATACCATTAAAGTCTGAGAAGAAACCATAGACGCTAAAATCTCAGACATCTATCATAGCAATATGTTTACTAGTTAAATATCCCAGGACAATGGAAAGTAAGGAGAAAATAAACAAATCGGACTACATGAAAATAAAAATTTTATGCACTGCCAAATAAACCATCATCAAAATAACAAAAGAGCCCACTACATGGTAGAATATATTTGCCAATCATACATCTGATAAGTGGTTAATCTCCAAAATAATTATGGAACTCATACAACTTAACAAAATGAAGACAAAAATTCCAATTAAATATTGGCAAAGGGCCTAACCAGTTTGGCTCAGTGGATAGAGCGTCGACTTTTGGACTGAAAGGTCCCAGGTTCAATTCCGGTCAAGGGTATGTACCTTGGTTGCAGGCATATCTCCAGTAGGAGGTATGCAGGAGGCAGCTGATCGATGTTTCTCTCTCATCAATGTTTCTAACTCTCTATCCCTCTCCCTTCCTCTCTGTAAAAAAATCAATAAAATATAAAAAAAAATTGCAAAGGACATAAAGAGACACTTCTCCAAAGTGGACATATGGAAAGCCAAGAATCATATGAAAAAATGCTCAGTCACTAATCATCTGAGAGATGCAAATCAAAATGACAATGAGATAACACCTCACACCTGTCAAAATGGCTATCATCAACAAGTCAACCACTGACAAGTGTGCTTAAGTTTGTGAAGAAAAGGGAATCCTAGTACACTGCTGTGCACATGCAGACTGGTGCACCCACTGTGGAACACAGTGTCGGGTTTCTTCAAAAAATTAAAAATGGAACTCCCATTTGACCCAGTCATCCCATTTCTAGGAAAATATCCTAAAAAACCTGAAACACTCATCAGAAAGAATATATGCACTCTTATGTTCATAGCAGCACAATTTATGATAGCTAATACTTGGAAACTTTTTAAGTACTCATCAGTATATTAGTGGATAAATTAGTGGGTAACTATGGTACATTTACACCATGGAATATTATGCGACAATGAAAAAGAAATAACTCTTATTATTTGCACTAGAATGGATGGACCTAGAGAGTATTATGCTGATCAAAATAAGCCAGTCAGAGAAATATAAGTATAACATGATCTCACTCATATGTGTAATTTGATGAACCAAATAAAATGATCATCAAAAACTTTGAGTAGACTCAAAGTCATGGAAGCATGAACAGACTGGTGAACCTCAGAGGGAAAGCAAGGGCGGGTGGGAAACTATCAACCAATTAACTAGTATGCATATATGCATAACCCATGGACACAGATTGTGGGGTGGAGAGGGCCTGGACGGAGGAGTATGGGGGCAAGCTGGAAGAGGTTTATTGGGAGAAAAGGAGGCCCTATTTAATGCTTTCAACAATAAAGATTTAAAAAACACAATAAATAAATATTTATTTAAAAAAAGAGACTTAGAAGTGGGTGTAAGGTATAATGCTAAATATTCCTCTCTGCAACTCTCCCCTCCTTTTAGTCCATGGACTGTGGCCATGAATAAACAAGCAGAAAGTAGGGGCTTTAGTAAATAAAGCCAAACTTAAGTGAAAAAAAAAATCAAGGGGGAAGCTTTTCCCATCAAGGCAATGGGTGATCACTGCAGAAGGTGGAGAATTACTATGACAACATACTTAGAAACCAAATATGGCAGTAAGGGCACATGCAATGTTACTGCCTGACCTCCACAATGGATGGGACAAAACAAAATGTAAATTCATGGAGGATAAAAAGAATTTCTCAGGTGGAAAAGAGGTTTCCCTGAGGATCAAGATACAAGCAGGGCTCAGTGCCCATATCTTGGATCTGTTACTTGCATTGCACAAAAGGCATCAATACAACCCTAAACATTCCATTGTGTGGATCTATCACTTTCCAAGAAACAGGATACTCCTGCAATTAATCTCTCTTTTTCCCTGGGACTCCCAGCAAGGGACATGGTAGTGACTAAGAGTCTAAAACACATTTTTCTGCCTATGGGCAAGAGGTGAGATCAGAAAAAAATTAATCTGACTCCCACCATTTTTATAGCAGAGATAGGAATAGGCCGTAGGTTAATTGAAATAATCTAAAACCCAACCAACATGGTTCAGTGGTTGAGTGTCCACCTATGAACTAAAATGACAGTTTAATTATCATCAGGACACGTGGCCAGGTTGTGGGCTGGATCCCCAGTGGGGGGTCATGCAGGAGGCAGCTGATCGATGTTTCTCTCTTATAATTGATGTTTCTATCTCTCCCTCTCCCTTCCACCTTAAAATAAATAAAAATATATCTAAAAAAGAGAAAATCTACAGTTTCTCTCAGACAACCCCTTGTAGCAAGACAGGTTTTTCAGAAATATTACCCAATTTTTTAAAATCGCCAAGGTGATTATATCCTATCTCATAAAAGAGAAACATGGTAATTAGCCATACGTCTGCTACCCTTCCCATTGGCTAATCAGGGCTATATGCAAATTAACTGCCAGCCAAGATGGCGGCCGGCAG
>NW_006283771.1:206704-208110 GCF_000327345.1 Myotis davidii
TGTGCATATATATATGCACATATATATCCTTAATATGCAAATAGACCAAACAGTGGAACAAACCAAACATCTGAAAAATCTAGTTGCTATGATATGTGCTGACTACAAGGGGCATGCGCATAACATGGCAGGTGTTGGCCCTGTGGCGGGATGGTGGAGCAGGTGAGTGGGGTTGCCAGACCAAGGTGGGGCACTGGTTGCTGTCAGCAGGGTGAGCCTCTGGTGGTTACTGAAAATTCTTTGCTCCTGTGTGCCGTGGTACTGCCTGGTGCTTGCACCTGCTGCCAACATCAGCCCTGCATGGACCCACTGCCAGCACCGAAGCTGTTGCTTGCACCTGCTGCCAGTGCCTGGTGCCGGCCCCAATAGCTCGGTGCCACCAGCAGGTGTGAGCAGCAGTTGCTGGCCCCAATCACCCCTCAGGGCTTCTCCACCTCCTCCTGCTCCTGAGGGGCAATCGGGGCTGGCAGCCACCTCTCGCACCCCTTGCTGCTAATGGCCCCGCTTGCACCCACAGCCGGTGCCAGCCCCACTTGTACCTGCTGTTGGCACCTGGCACTGGTCTCAATCGCTTGGCGCTGTCAGCTGTGCAAGCCACATCTGTTGGCCCTGATCACCCCTGAGGGCTTCTCCACATCTCCCTGCTCCTGAGGGGTCATCAGGACAGCAGCTGCCACTCGCACATGCTGATAGCCCTGGCTCCGCTTGCACCCACTGTGGGTGCAGGCCCTAATCACTCCATACAGTCAGCAAGTGCAAGTGGGGCCAGTGCTGTCAGCATGTAGGAGTGGTGATGGTGTGAGTGGGGCTGCCAGTAGAGAGGGGATCAGGGACCACAGTGGGAGGGACCAGGATGGGGCATGGTGGATGGGCCGAGACCCACCACTCTTCCCACTGCTGCCTCGCGACACAGAGTTCCTTTCAAGGTTCATGAATTCGTGCACTGAGCCCCTAGTACTTATATAAAACAAAATAGATTTAAGTTAAAATTTTTCATGAGACAAAGCAGGTCAACACATAATGATAAAAGTGTCAATTCAAGATAAAGATATAACAATACTATCTAATAAAAGAGAAACATGGTAATTAGCATATGACCGCTACCCTTCCCATTGGCTAATCAGGGCGATATGCATATTAACTGCCAGCCAAGATGGCGGCCAGCAGCCAGGCAGCTTGAAACTAACATGAGGCTTGCTTGCTTCAGTGACGGAGGAAATCAACGTTCCCCGCATGACTTGGAGCTTGCAGTTTGCCGGCCTCTGAGCTTGCAGTTTGAAACATAGTTGCAAATATAGAAGCTAACAAAACCCCAGAAACCTGCTTTCAGTGAGCCGAGCCGGGATCTCAGAGCTGGAGTTGATACAGTGTTTCGATTATAGAACACAAACAAACCACATACCTGC
>NW_006283771.1:208885-213961 GCF_000327345.1 Myotis davidii
TGCCCTCTGCCACCCAGGGGAAGGCCTAAGCCAGCAGGGCGTTAATCTCCGGAGGGGTCCCAGGCTGGGAGAGGGCACAGGCCAGGCTGAGGGAGTCCCCCCCCTTCCCACCGAGTGCACAAATTTTTGTGCACCGGGCCTCTAGTTATATATATACATGTACTCAACATACTAGCACCTAAATACATAAAGCAAATATTAACAATTTAAGGGAGAAATAAACAGCAGTACTATATAGTAGAAATACTCAATACTCCACTTTCCATAATGTGTAGGACACTCAGACAGAAAATAAATAAGTAAACAGAAGATTTGAACAATACTATACATCAAATTAAACTAACAGATATATACAGAACATTTCATTTATCAGTAACAGACTATACATTCCTTTCAAATGTACACAAAATTTTCTCCAGAAAATGTTCAGTAATTTTACAAATGTATCATTCTCTTGTGATATGTTTATAATACATCAAATTATGCATATATGGAATCATGGTTTATGAAAATCTTTGTACTATCTAGTTATGTTGGTTTTAAACCTAAAACTGGTAATAAATAGCTAAAAATACTTAGAAATAAAATTAATCAATCAGCTAAAAGTCATGTACACTGAAAAATGTAAGATGGTTATCAAATTAAAGCAGACCCCATAAATGGAAAGACACCCCACATTCATGGATTGGAATAATTAATGTTTTTGAAATATTGATAATCCCAGGTGATCTATAGATTCAATGGAATTTCTAACGAAATTCTAGTAGCTTTGTTTTTCTTTTTACAAAAATGGGAAAAATACCTAAATGTCTTATGAAATGATGAAAGACCCAGAATAGCCAAGGTGATCTAGAGAAAGAAAAATAAAGCTGGAGTATTACATTTCCTGATTTCAAAACATATTACAAAGCAACAGTATTATAACAATGTGGTACTAGCATTAAAACAGACAAATAGATCAATGGAGTCGAATAGAGAACTCAGAAATAAAATTATGCACCTAGTCAGTAATCTAATCATCAACACGAGATCCCAGAATACATAATACAGGAAATATAATCTCTGCAATAAATGCCTCCACTTACAGGATACCTTTCTCAGTAGTACAAACCTAAAGTTGCATTTGAAAAACTTTTCCTTCCTAACCTACATTTTGGGGGATCTCCTCAGACATTTCCTCTTAAAGCTAATGTTCTCCAGAGTGGATATTTAAGCTATGGAAAACCTAGATAACCATATCCCAAATAATGAAATTGGACATTTATCATCCACCATACAAAAATTATGCCAAAATGTATTAAAGAGTTAAATTTAACATCTAAAACTACAAAACACCTAGGAGAAAACCTAGGGGAAAAGCTTTTTGACACTGATCTTGACAATTATTTCTTTCATTTGACACCAAAAACATAGGCAACAAAAGCAAAAAGAGACAAATGAGATTATATCAGGTGGAATCTTTCTTACCAGCAAATGAAACAATTAACAAAATGAAAATGCAATCTAAAGAATAGATAAAATATTTGTAAACTGTATATTCAATAAAGACTTAATATCCAAAATATATAAGGAACTCCTATAACTCAATAGCAAAAAAAAAAAATAAATCAAATCATTTAAATAAAAAATGGGCTAAGGACATAAAGAAATATTTATCCAAAAAAGACATATAGAATATATGACTATCAAAAAATACAAATTAAAACCACAATGAGAAATCATTTCATTCTTCTTAAGATAGCTATGATAAAAAAATAAAAAGATAAGCATTGGCAAAGATATTGCAAAATGAACCCTTGTAGGATCAGTAAAAATATAAACTGGTGTAGTCACTATGGAAAACAATGCAGAGGTTCCTCAAAAATTTAAAAATAAATCTAGCATATTATTTAGCAATCCCAGGGAATCCACATTCCCAAATAAATTGTAGTATTATTCACAATAGCCAAGATAATTTTTAAATTTATTTTATTTGTATTTTATTTAATATTGTCAAAAGTTTTACATATGTCCCCTTTTCCCCCAATTGACCGACCCCCAGCCATTCCCACCCTGGGCAAGTCCCCACTGCCCCAGTGTCTGTGTCCATTGGTTATGCTAATATGAATGCATACAAGTACTTTGGTTGCTCTCTAATCCCCCTCCCCTACCATTTGTCTCTGGATCTATTCTTGTTCATCAAGACAGAATTTTAAAAATAAAACTAGCATATGATTTAGCAATCCCAGGGAATTTAAATCAGAATCTCAAAGAGATATCTGTATTTCCAAGTTAATTGTAGTATTATTCACAATAGCTAAGACATGGAAGCAACTAAGTATCCATCAAAAAACAAAGAGAATGTGACATCTATACTAATAATAGAGCAATGTGCAAATTGTCCAGGACTCCATCACAGTAACAACAGAACAGCCTGCTGCATGAGGCGACAAGGCCAGCAAGGTGGTTAGTGAGGGATGATCAAATGACTGAACGGTAGGCTGCATGGGGTGAACAGGATGGCAGGGGTTTAGTGAGGGACGACCAAACGCCTGAACAGCAGGCTGCTTAGGGCAACGAGGCCAGCAGTGGGGGGCAGTTAGTGGTGATCAGGCTGGCAGGCAGAGGCGGTTGGGGTTGATCAGGCTGGCAGGGCAGAAGTTAGGGGGGATCAGGCAGGCAGGCAGGCGAGCAGTTAGGAGCCAGTGGTCCTGGATTGTGAGAGGTATGTCTGACTGCCAGTTTAGGCCTTATCCCGGGATCCCGGATTGGAGAGGGTATAGGCTGGGCTGAGGGGAACCCCCATGCATGAATTTCATGCACTAGGCTTCTAGAATATACATATGTATTATTCAGCCTCAAGAAAGATGTAAACCCTCTCATTTGTGACAACATCAATGAACCTGGAGGGCATTATGCTACATTAAACAAAGCAGGCATAGAAGGACAAATACTACATGCTAATATTTATATAAAGAAACTAAAATATTCAAACACATAGAAGCAGATGGTAAAATGATGGTTTACCAGAAGCAGGTGGAAGGGAGAAATAGGAAGGTATTAGTCAAAGAGTACAAAGTTTCAGTTTGCAAGCTAAGTCCTAGAGATCTACTGTACAGTATAGGGCTTATAGTTAACAATACTGTATTCTGCCTTAAGAATTTGCTATTTGCTAACAGGTAGATTTTATGTTAAGTATTCTTATCACAAAATAATAATCCTATCTAATAAAAGACAAAAAGGGTAATTAATCATAACTCCGCTACACTTCCCATTGGCTAATCAGGGCAATATGCAAATTAACTGCCAACAAAGATGGCGGCCGGCAGCCACGCAGCTGAAGCGAACATGAGGCTTGCTTGCTCTAGTGATGGAGGAAGCCAAGGTTCCCCGCCTGCTCCAGCCCAGCTCTGAGCTCCGGATGCAACAATGTTGCAATTATAGAAGTCCGGGACACCCTTCAGGGCAAACCAGCCGGTCCCCACCCATGCACCAGGCCTAGATCCTATATAGTAAAAGGGTTATATGCAAACTGACCCTAACAGCAGAAAGACTGGGAATGACTGGTCACTATGACACACACTGACCACCAGGGGGCAGATGTTCAATGCAGGAGCTTCCCCCTGGTTATCAGTGAGCTCCCACATGGGAGAGTTCTGCTCAGCCATAAGCCGGGCTGATGGCTGCCAGTACAGTGGTGGTGGTGGGAGCCTCTTCTGCCTCTTCAGCAGCACTAAGGATGTCTTACTGCAGCTTAGGCCTGCTCCCCGCTGGCAAGTGGACATCCCCTGAGGGCTGCTGGACTGCCAGAGGGATGTCAGATTGCAATCTTAGGCCCAATCCCCCGGGGAGCAGGCCTAAGCCAGCAGGTGGTCATCCCTCGAGGGTTCTCAGACTGTGAGAGGGCACAGGCCGGGCTGAGGGGTCCCCTACCCCCGAGTGCACAAATTTTTGTGCACCGGGCCTCTAGTTAATAATAATGATGGCAGGAGAAAACTTTTGAAGGTGATGTGTATGTTTAGGTCATATTATGCTCACCAGATTATATACATTAAATACTAGTATCTACAGTTTTTTTGTATGTCAATCATACCTTAATGATGTGGTTTTATAAATGGCATCAAAGTACACAATCAGTTAAGAGAAATCCTAGCCCTGTGGTCAGCAAACTGCAGCTTGCTGGCCACATGTGGCTATTTGGCCCCTCGAGTGTGACTCTTTCTAAGCCTTAGGAGTACCCTAATTAAGTTAATAACAATGTACCTACCTATATTATTTAATTTTAAAAAATTTGGTTCTCAAAAGAATTTTCAATCATTGTACTATTGATATTTGGCTCTGTTGACTAATGAGTTTGCCAACCACTGTCCTAGCCAGTTTGACTCAATGGATAATTGTTGGCCCATGGACTGAAGGGTCCTGGGTTCAATTTCAGTCAAGGGCATGTGTTTCAGTTGCAGGCTAGATCCCCAGCCCCAATTGGGTAGCATGAGGGAGGCAACCAATCGATGTGTCTTTCTCACATCAATGTTTCTTTTCCTCTGTCTCTCCCCCCACCCACTTCCACTCTGTCTAAAATTCAATGGAAAAAATATCCTAAGGTGAGGATTAAAAAAAGAAATAAAAGGAAAAGGTAACCCATGGGATAGGAGAAAATGTTTGCAAATAATATATTTGATATAGAGTTAATATTCACAATATATTAAATACTCCTACAATTCAATAACAATTAAACAACAATCCTACTAAAAAATGAGCAAAAACTTGAATAGATATTTCTCTAAAGTATATACACAAATGGCCAAACATCACATGAAAACACGGTCAATATAACTAATAATTAGGGAAATACAATTGAACATTATAATGAGACTAGTAGCCCAGTGCACAAAGTTCATGCACATTGAAAGGGAATTAATTAGAGGAATGTAATTTGGACTTACTATCTAATATCAATAATATGTGAGCATGAGGCAGTCTGCATTTCTGAAATTCAATGACATGAATTTTAGCTATTACTTAGCCAAATAAATGGAATTTACAGATATCATTTAAAAGAGAATTCAGCTTAATATTAAAAACTCTGGCTACCAAGTT
>NW_006283771.1:214362-231859 GCF_000327345.1 Myotis davidii
TTTGAATGTGTCCCACACGGAGAGATGAAATCCATACCACTGCATTTGTGTGACTCATGTCCTTACATTTTGTCTAGTATTATTGTCGATTACACTGTTGTCTCTGAGTCTTAATGTAGTATCTGCTCTCCAGCCTTTTTCACCATGTGGAAAAAGAATAGGATATGTCATTGCATCTAATGTAGGAAACAGGATACTGATTTTAGTGGCATTCAGATTATTGGGATGTGGTTTACAATGAATGAGCAAGTCCCTTTCAAAAGGAGATTCTCCATCTTCGTTTCTGAATATGACAGCAACCTCGGTTACACAACGAGAATTATATCTACCTGGGTCACTGCTACAATAATATTTAATCGCCATTTTTATTTTTGTGGGAGCAATACCTTTTGCTGCTGCTTCAGATTGGGCTTCCTTTTCTACCTCATTCAGCATCTTCTATGATTTTATTAATTCATTTATTTCATGAATGAGGTTGTGGATGTTGATTATGAGTCTTTCTGAGCAGCCCTGGTTTTCTGGCATTGCTAATCATTTACTTGTAGCTTTGGCTGTATCCAAAATATAGAGTTGAGTAACTTCCTAGAAACACCATCCAAAGGATGTAAAGTTCCAGTACGGCGGTAAACTTGTCTGTGTATTCCAAAATAGTATGGCACATATCCTGATGGTGATGAAATATTTGCACCCATGGAAGCAAAAGCAAAAGAACTATTTATGGAATGAATATTTTCCATGAAATTTTTACTGTCAGAATCTTAGTTTGTCATTAATCTTTTTAAATATGCTGGGTAATCTGGAAAATGTATATCATTTGGACAGACTTTACCTTTGCTACAACATCAAGTAAATTTCCCATCAGATGGTTTTTCATCCAAGAAATTTAGTGATAGGCAAAATTCACATCAAACGTTCATTCCACCCACCACAACTATGTTCGAGGATTACATCCTCATGTACTCCATTTTCACTGAGAAGGCAGGTCCTACTGGTATTGGTAGTACTTGTTAATGACTGTTCTCTTGACATATTCTGTCGTCACCACCGCCTTCTTTCAACTTCAAAGGCACGTTGGTAATTAGACATTTTCTGTCAATAACGCCAGTGTTTTTTGCCATCGGAGCGACGTTTTTCCAGTAGCTGGTGTTCAGATACATCCTGTCACAGGCACCGCCTTCTTTCAAGATCAGACACATGCTGCTCTGCAGACGCTTTCTGTCAATAATGCGGGCATCTTTCGGCTGCTGAGCTACGTTGTATCAACAGTTCTTTAGACATAGTCCCACCTCTCTACTGTCACGGTCTGAGATACAGGTGAATGAGAGTCCTGGCTATCAGACCACTGAGAGCTGTCTGACTAATGGCTGATTCTGGTTGATTCTGTGGGGGTGGGACTTCTTCATCCCTGCTGTCAGTTCCCACAGCTGTGATGAAGAAGCTGGGGTGACAGAGGGAGCCACGCCCTCCAAGCTGCCCTCTTTCTGGCTCTTCTCTATGTCCAGCAGTCTCCTGCTCTGCCAAGTCCTCCAAACCTCCACTCTCTGCCGGCAAGGTACCAGGAGTCCGCAGGCATGGCTAGGCACAGGCGGCCACGCCTCCCCGACCAGCTAAAGTCGTGGGAGCCCACGGGCGTGGCTACGGCCTCGCCTCTCAAAGCTGGCGAAAGTCCCGAGAGCCTGCGGCCGCCATCACCTCCTGAGGCACCTGACACCTGCTACGCAAATTAACTGCCATCTCTGTCGGGTTAACTTGCATAGTCACTCGGATTAGCTGTTGGGTGTGGCTTGAGCATAATGGAGGGGTGCTAATTTGCATGTTTCTCTTTTATTATATAGGATACCACCTCTCACCCATTAGGATGACTACAATAAAAATAAAACATAAAATAAGAAGTGTTGCTGGGGTTGTATAGAAATTGGAATCCTAATGCAGATGGTAAAGGAAAACAGTTTGATGGTTCCCTAAAAATTAAAATATAGTATTACAATAAAATCTTGTAATTCCACTTATGGATGTAAAACAAAACAAAAATTGAAAGCAGGGTCTGAAAGATATATTGGTATGCTCATGTTTATAACAGCATTATTCATAATATCCAAAAGTAAAAGACCCTTAAATTTCCATTTGTGGATGAATGGATAAACAAAAGTGGTATATATTTTATCCTTCAAATAAAGGAAATTCTGACATATCCTACAAAATAAATAAACCTTGAGGACATTATGCTAAATTAGTCACAAAATATAAGTACAGTATTAACTTACTTATATGAGGTACCTACAGTATTAAAATTCACAGAGACAGAAAGTAAAATGATTGTTGCCAGGGGCTGGATGGAGAGGGGAATGAGGAATTATCACTTAATTGGTATAGAGTTTCATTTTTGCAAGATGAAAAGAGTTCTGGAAATAGATGGTGGTGATGCTTGTACAGCAATATGAATATATTTAATTTCACTACAGTGTACATTTAAAAAGGGTTAAGGTGATAAATTTTATGTCTTGTGTTTTTACCATAAAATGGAAAAATGGTCAATTTTATATTATGTGTATTTCATCATTATTAAAAAAAGGTAAGGGAGTTTAAAAACTTATCTTGTAGGACTGTGAGGTGTTGGTAATATGATACTTGTAAAACAACTAGCAGAATATTTGGCTCATAGTAGGCACTCAGTCATTGTTAGTTTCTTCCATATTTTCCTCTATCTCCCCTCACACCATCTTCTCCACATGTTGTAGTTCATGAATTAAGCTCTGTCAAACCTCCCACTTCCAAATATACTCCTTTCTCTTTTCTTGCTTCTCTCCTTCCTATATTACTTCTCTCATTTATTTAGTTACTAGAGGCCCAGTGCACAAATTCATTCATGGGTAGGGTCCAACTGGCCCCACCCCAATCAGCGGATCAAGGCCAGGCCTGTTAGGCGAAGGAGATAGCAGGAGGTTGGCTAGCTGGCCCAACCCAATCAGGGCCTGATTAAGTCCTGGCCAGCTGGGCGGAGGGGCCACAGGCAATTGGACAGTGGGCCCCTCCCCCAATTAGAGTGCGGAACTGATAGTGGGTGGGGCTGGCCATAGGGAGGGGCTGTGGGTTGTGGGATGGCGGGTCCCACACCTTAATAGAGGGGGGGGGGGGAATTGGGTGGAGGGTTGATTGGGGGTCAGTGGCCTGGGTAGGGGCCACAGGCTGATCAGGGTAGTGGGGGCTGATCTGGGGAGGGGCCAACCATGGGGAGGGACTGTGGGCAGTGAGTCACTGGCCCTGACCCTGATTGGGGTGGGGAGGCCAACCTGGGATGGGGCTGGGAATGGGAGGGGCTGCAGGAGGTTGGTTGGCAGCCCTGCCCCTTATTGGGGTAGGGGGGCAATCAGGAGCAGGGCCAGTTGGGGGGAGGGTCTGCAGGCCGATCAGGGTGGTGGGGGCCCATTGGTGGCAGGGCCAGCTAGGGGGAGCAGCTGCAGGAGCTTGGCCAGCCAGACCCACCCCCTGATCAGGCTGGTTTGCTGGCCACAGTGGGGGTCATAGCAACCGGTCATTCTGGTCGTTACGGTGTTCTGGTCACTGGGTTTTTATATATACAGATTATAGGGAACATCAAGGACTTCCAGGAAGAATGCCGAAACTCTTTTGCCAGATGGAAAAACCACATTGTTCTCTTCCAAATGTTCCTACCAACAATGTACATATCCAAATATGTCAATTAGTATTACTGAATCTACCAGACTAATTCATACAATTGCACAGATTGTTCACTACACAATGGTGTCTGGCTGAGAAGGTGACATGAGTCAATGTGCCCTGGACAGGCCTAAATTTAAGGGGTGCTCATTCTTAATTTATAGAAAGTTACCATAAGGACCAGTGCCAGCACAGTGAATGTATAATTAAGATATTGTGGGGCCTTGAGAACAGTCTTGGGGTAATAAAGGTCCAGAGAAAAAGACTAACATCATAGATACTTGCAAGAAAAGAAGGAAGAAAAATACTTCTTATAGGCTCCAGAGATGACGGGTAAGAATACCTCTTGGATCTCAGCTAGAAAGTGGCCTTTCTAAATCATGTCTTATATTTTTCCTTACTTTCTTACCAAATGGTAATAGCCACTAGCCAGCCTCTGATTTAAGATTCTAAAGTGAAGGAGGGGAAATGGAAGCTACCCCTCTGCTTCCAAAGGATTGAATACAATATTCTCATACATGATTCAGAAATTCTTCATCCCATCTAACCTATTTCTTATATATACAACTAGAGGTTCAGTGCAAGAAATTTGTGCACAGAGGGGGGTTCCCTCAGCCTAGCCTGCACCCACTCCAATTGTGAACCCCTCTCACATCTGGGACAGCTGGCTCCTAACCACTCACCTGCCTGCCTGCCTGATTGCCCCTAACTGCCCTCCCTTGCTGGCCTGATCTCATCCCCAACTGTCCTCCCCTGCCATCACGATCTCTCCCCCAGCTGCTCTCCTCTGCCAGTATGATAGCCCCTAACTGCCTTTGCCTGCCTGATTACTCCAAATTGCCCTCCTCTGCTGGTCTGATCTCACCCCCAACTGCCCTTCCCTGCTGGCCTGATCGCCCCTAACTGCCCTTCCCCACTTGCCTGATCTCGTTCACAACTGCCCTTCCTTGCAGGCCTGATGTTGCCCCTAACTTCCCTCCTCTGCCAGTCAATTTGGTTCTGATTGGTCAGTTTCTATGCCAGTTAGTGTCAAAAGCTCCGCCTCTAGGCAGCCATTGGCTCCTCACAGTTGACGCAGATTTGGTTCTTCTTGGTCAGTTTCTATGCCAGTCAGCATCTCTGGGCCTATTAATGGGGCCTGATCAGAAAGGCAGGGCTGATCAGCAGCCCCTGTGGAGGCCTGTGGAGAACTGCCAGCTGTTGGCCAGGCCAGGAGAGAAAGAGGCAAGTTCTGATCAATGGCTGCCACAGAGGCTATGGATCAGACATTGCCTTTCTCTCTGCAGGCCTCTCTCCAGGCCTGATCCGCAGCACCCTAGGCAGTCAGTGCTGGGGCAGGGTGCCCACAGTGGCCCAAGTCAGTGCTTTGTCACCATGGCAACCCAGCACTGACTTCTGGTCTGGTGGAGTCTTTGGTGGTAATTGGTCATGTAGGGTATCTACTTTACTTAGAAGACAGTCCTCCAAACTTAGTACTGAGGTGAAGGCCAATGGAGCAGTTGCCATTTTGAATCGGTACCAGTATGTTCTGGTATTTGGCCAGAACTCCCTCCGCAGCCGGGCCTGAACATTTGCCTCTTCACCACGGTGACAAAGCAAGCATTCCTTCAGGCTGCTCAAACTGCCCACTCTCAGCGGCTGCCCCCCCAGGACTAGGGGACTCAGGCTGGGCTGAGATGACTGGTCACCGCCATCCTGTGGCTATGGGTGCTGCCATCTTTGTGGCAGAGTGACAGTCAATTTGCATATTCCCTCTTTATTATATAGGATTGTGATAAACACAATCCAGGCAAGAGACTTACTTTCACTAGGCGAACTGTCTCATTGGTTGGCATCCACTGAATCTCAGACTCTTAGGGAGAAAGGAATTAGGGCTCTTCTAAATCTGTTTCCTAATTAGCCAAATCTTCATTTTCCTTGGCATTCTGTCTACTGAGAATAATGGGAGCAGGGTTGCATATTCAGCAGATGAGTGGGTTCAACTGAAAATATTTCATCACTATATGTGTATATCACTACTTCTTAACAAACTCTCTATTCCGCTCCCATTCTTTTTGTATTTATATTTGTGTTTCTCTTCTTGTCTGAGTGGATCCTTATCATCTCTATAATTCCCCATTGTTCTGTCATTCTAGGAGATTAGAGTCAGTATCATAACATTTTCTATGTTCTTCAAACACTTAACTCTGTCTAATAGATGCTCTGAAAATCAGATACACAATGTAGATACATCATCATTCTACAAATATTTATTAAATACCTGCTATGTTCCAAGAGATAATCCAAGTGCTGAGATAGAGAAGAGAATAGTAATAACTAACACTGATACAGAACTTACTATGTTTCAGACACTCTTTTGGCTGTTTTTCAAGGAATTATCTCAGTTATTTTGTTTTCACAACATTATAAGATAATTATCATCCTTATCCCATTTTTTCAGATGAGAAATCTGAAAAAAACAAAACACAATGGCTAAGTAACTTTCTTATTAATGGAGCCATGAAGTCAGGTTTCAAATTTTAAATGTCTAGTACCAGAATAGACACCCTTACCACTGTTATATCATGCCCTTATGAAGTTTATATCTTATTTATAGAGCCACAGTAAAAATTTAAATAAATCAAAATACAAATTTTATTATACTGTTTAGGGCAGTGGTTCTCAACCTTCTGGCCCTTTAAATACAGTTCCTCGTGATGTGACCCAACCATAAAATTATTTTCGTTGCTACTTCATAATTGTAATGTTGCTATTGTTATGAATCGTAATGTAAATATCTGATATGCAGGATGGGTCTTAGGCGACCCCTGTGAAAGGGTCATTCGACGGCCAAAGGGGTCGCAACCCATAGGTTGAGAACCGCTGATTTAGGGTCTGTACATAATAAAGGTGGAAAAGAGTGACAAAAAGTGTGTGTTATTTCTAATAGGATGATAGGGGAAGGCCTGAAGGAAGTGAGGGAGCATGTTAGGTATTCCAGGTAGAGTGAACACAAAGCACAAAGGACCTAAGACAGAAATGAGCAGAAATGATTCCAGGATTATTAGGAAGGCCTGTTGGCCTGAGATGTGATAAACAGAAAATGTATCATAGTAGACAGAATACAATGAGTAAGCATTGAGCACATGTTGTAGGGCCTTGCCAGCTATGGTAAATAGTTGAGGTTTTTAAGTATAGTGACATCATTGCTTTTAAATGGAAAAGAGATATCTGATTTGTGTCTTTTTTAAAAAAATATATTTTATTGATTTTTTACAGAGAGGAAGGGAGAGAGATAGAGAGTTAGAAACATCGATGAGAGAGAAACATCGATCAACTGCCTCCTGCACACCTCCTACTGGGGCTGTGCCCAAAACCCAGGTACATGCCCCTGACCGGAATCGAACCTGGAACCCTTCAGTCCACAGGCCGACACTCCATCCACTGAGCCAAACCGGTTTTGGCTTGTGTTTTTTTTAATTTTAATTGAATTTATTGAGTTGACATTTGTTTAAAAAACAACAACAATAAAACATAATCTACACACTACATCATGCATCTACCTATCCCCCTCTTTCTATCTTTCTGGCTATCACCACACGCTTGTCTGTGGCTATGTGTTATATGTAGGGTGTCCCAAACATTGTACACACACACTTTGAATAATTATAAAGGCAGTGTTTATGAAAATACATTTAGTTTCAAAATTGAGCTATCAGCTGTTACAGTGTGTATACATTTCTTGGGACAGCCTGTACATATGTGTTTTTTCTTAAACAATTTCGCCCAATCCCCCAACTCCCCTCCCCTCCAACAGCTGTCAGTCTGTTCCATGTATCCATGCCTCTGTTTCTATCTTGTGCATCAGTTTATTTTTGTTTATTAGGTTCTACATATAAGTGAGATAATATTTTATTTGCCTTTCTATAACTGGCTTAATTCACTTAGCATAATAATCTCCATTTACGCTATCATAAAAGATAAGATATCCATTTTTTTATGGCCTAGCAGTATCCTAGCAGTGTAAATGTACCACAGTTTACTTTTTAATTGTTGACTGTATTACAGATGTCCTGCATTTCCCTCTTTCAGCCCCCTTCCACCCAGTCCATGCCCCACCACAGGCCTTCCTCACATTATTGTCTGTGACCATGGGTTATGGATATATGCATATATGTTCTTTTGTGAATCTCTTCACTTCCTCTCCCATCTGAGATCTGTCAGTCTGTTCCATGTATCCATGCCTCTGGACCAATTTGTTCATCAGATTCCACATATAAGTGAGCTCAAATGGTACTTGTCTTTCTCTGACTGACTTATCTTACCCTTTGTGACAGCAAGGATGGACCTGGAGAGTTAATTATGCTAAGTGAGAAAGCTCATTTTAAAATCTTAGCTTTGTGTTGTGGATATGTGACCTTGGATGTGTTAGTTAACTCTTATATGCCTCAGCAGAGAGCACATCTATAAAATGCATATCCTTATAATCCAGTCCATGAACCCAGTATATTCTTTCATATGTTTGTATTTTCCTCTATTTCTTTTTTCAGTTTTCTGAGGACATGGTTTTATACCTCTTTGGTTAAATTTATTCCAAAGCATCTTATTTTTTTTTGTTGTTGCAATGGTAAGTGGGATTGTTATTTTTTTTTAGTTTCTCTTTTTGAGAATTCATTATTGGTGTATAAAATCCCATCAATTTCTGGGTGTTATTTTTCTATTTTTCTACATTTCTGAATTCATTTACTAAATCCAGTAATTTTTTGGTGGCATGCTTAGGGTTTTCTATGTACAACATCATGAAACCTGCAAGTAATGACATTTTTACTTCCCATTATTAATTTATTTTATTTTTTATTAATTTTGTTTTATTGCTTAAAGTATTACAAAGAGTATTACATATGTCTCCTTTTTTCCCCTTTGACATTCCCCCAGCATCCCCTACCCACCAGTGTCTTCTGTCCTTTGGTTATGCTTATATGCATGTATACAACTCCTTCAGTTGATCTCTTACCCCACCTCCAACCCCCTACCCCTCCCCAGCCTTCCCACTGTAGTTTGACAGTCTGTTCAATGCTGCTCTGCCTGTGTATCTATTTTTGTTCATCAGTTTATAATGGTCTTTATTATCCATAAATGAGTGAGGTCATGTGGTATTTTCCTTTCATTGACTGGCTTATTTCACTTAGCATAATGCTCTCCAGTTCCATCCATGCTGTTGCAAATGGCAAGAATTCCTTCTTTCTTACAGCAGCATAGTATTCCATTATGTAGATGTACCACAGTTTTCTAATCCATTCATCTACTGATGGGCACTTAGGCTGTTTCCAGATCTTAGCTATGGTGAATTGTGCTGCTATGAACATAGGGATGCATACATCCTTTCTGATTGGTGTTTCTGGTTTCTTGGGTTATATTCCTTGAAGTGGGATCACTGGGTAAAATGGAAGTTCCATTTTTAGTTTTTGAGGAAACTCCATACTGTCTTCCATAGGGGCTGCACCATTCTGCATTCCCACCAGCAGTGCATGAGTGTTCACTTTTCTCCGCATTCTGTCCAGCACTTCTTGTTTTTGATTTGTTGATGATAGGCATTCTGACAGGTGTGAGATGATACCTCATTGTTGTTTTGATTTGCATCTTTCGGATGATTAGGGACTTTAAGCATGTTTTCATATGTCTCTTAGTTTTCTGAACATGGTATGTTCTTCCATCTGTTTATGTCTTCCTCTATCTCTTTTTTCAACGTCTCATAGTTTTCTGAGTAGAGGTATTTTACCTTTTTAGTTAAGTTTATTCCTAGGTATCTTAATTTTTTATGGTGTGATGGTAAATGGGACTACTTTTTTAGTCTCTCTTTCTGTAAGTTTATTATTGGTGTATAGAAATGCCATAGATTTCTTGGTGTTAATTTTGTATCCTGCTACATTGCTGAATTCATTTATTAAGTCTAATAGTTTTTTGATGGAGTCTTAAGGGTTTTTTATGTACAATATCATGTCATCCGTGAATAAGGACAGTTTAACTTCTTCATTTCCAAATTTGATGCCTTTATTTATTCTTTTCTAATCGCAATGGCTAATACTTTCAGTACTATGTGGAACAGGAGTGGTGAGAGTGGGCGTCCCTGTCTTGTTCCTGTTCTTACAGGAAATGGTTTCAGTTTTTGCCCATTGAGTATGATGTTGGCTGTGGGTTTGTCATATATGGCTTTTATTATGTTGAGGTATGATGCGTCCATTCTTACCTTGCTGAGAGCTCTTATCAAAAATGGGTGTTGGATTTTGTCAAATGCTTTTTCTGCATCAATTGATATGACTGTGGTTTTTATCTCTCAATTTGTTTATGTGATGTATTACATTTACTGATTTGCGAATATTGTACCATCCTCGCATCCCTGGGATAAATCCTACTTGGTCATGGCTTACGATCTTTCTGATGTACTGCTGGATCTGATTTGCTAGGATTTTGTTGAGGATTTTGGCATCTATGTTCATGAGGGATATTGGCCTGTAATTCTCTTTCATTTTGTTGTATTTATCTGGTTTTGGTGTTAGGGTGATGCTGGCCTCAAAGAATGAGCTTGGAAGTGTCCCTTCCTCTTGTTTTTTTGGAATAGTCTGAGGAGTATAGGTTTTAGTTCTTCCTTGAATGTTTGCTAAAACTCCCTTGTGAAGCCATCTGTCCATAGGCTTTTGTTTGCTGGAAGCTTTTTGATGATTGCTTCAATTTATTCCATTGTAATTGGCCTATTGAGATTTTTAGAATATTCCTGATTGAGTTTTGGAAGGAAGCATTTTTCTAGGAATATATCCATTTCCTCCAGGTTGTCTAGTTTTTTGGAGTAGAGTTGTTCATAATATTTTTTAACAATCCTTTGTATTTCTGTGGGGTCTGTTGTTATTTCTCCTCTTTCATTTCTGATTTTGTTTATTTGGGTCCTCTCTCTTTGCTTCTTGGTGAGCCTGGCTAGAGGCTCATCAATCTTGTTTATCCTTTCAAAGAACCAGCTCTTGGTTTTGTTGATCTTTTGTATTTTTTTTTCTCTATGCTGTTTATCTCCACTCTGATCTTTATTATTTCCTTCCCTCTGCTTACCCTGGGCTTTTCTTGTTGCTCTCTTTCTAATTCTTTGATTTGTAAGGTTATGTAATTTATTATTATTGATTCTTGCTTTTTGAAGTAGGTTTATATAGCTATGAACTTCCCTCTCAAGACTGCTTTCGCTGTGTCCCATAGGTTTTGGATTGTCATGTTCTCATTGTCGTTTGTTGCCATGATTTTTTTATTTCTTCTTTGATCTCTCTGGTGACACAGTTATTGTTTAATAGCAAGCTATTTAGTGTCCATGTGTTTGATTTCTTTGGATTGTTTTTTGTAATTGATTTCCAGTTTTATGCCACTGTGGTCTGAGAAGATGCTTGATATGATTTCAATCTTCCTGAGTTTGAAGAGACTTTGCCTGTGAACCAATATATGGTCTATCTTTGAAAATGGCCCATGTGCACTTGAGAAGAATCTATATTCTGTGGCTTCAGTGTGAAATGTTCTGAAGGTGTCAATTAATTCCATCTGATCTAGTGAGTTATTTAGGATTGATGTTTCTTTGCTGATTTTTTGTTTAGATGGTTTTTCCAATGGTGATAGTTGGGTATTATAGTCCTCTTCTATGAGTTTATTGCTTTCAATCTCTCCCTTGATCTCCTCCAGAATTTTTTTTTTATGTATTTGGGTGCTCCTATATTGGGTGGGTATACGTTTATCAGAGTTATTTCTTCTTGTTGGATTACTCCCTTTAGTATTATGAAGTGGCCTTCCTTATCTCTTTTTATCTCCTTCACTTTGAGATCTAATTTGTCAAATATAAGTATTGCTACCCCAGCTTTTTTTTCATTTTCATTTGCCTGAAAAACCTATTCCCATCCCTTCACCATCAGTCTGTGTGCGTCTTTTTTTCTGAGGTAGGTTTCCTGTAGACAGCCAAATATGGGTCATGTTTTCTTATCCACTCAGTTACCCTATGTCTTTTGATTGGGGCATTTAATTCAATTACATTTAAAGTTACGTTTATCAGAGTTATTTCTTCTTGTTGGATTACTCCCTTTAGTATTATGAAGTGGCCTTCCTTATCTCTTTTTATCTCCTTCACTTTGAGATCGAATTTGTCAAATATAAGTATTGCTACCCCAGCTTTTTTTTCATTTTCATTTGCCTGAAAAACCTATTCCCATCCCTTCACCATCAGTCTGTGTGCGTCTTTTTTTCTGAGGTAGGTTTCCTGTAGACAGCCAAATATGGGTCATGTTTTCTTATCCACTCAGTTACCCTATGTCTTTTGATTGGGGCATTTAATTCAATTACATTTAAAGTTATTATTGATAGATACTTGTTTGTCGCCATTGTTATTCTCTACCCCGTGTTCCTTCTTTGTTTTCTATTTTTTTTATTTTTACAGCAGACCTTTTAGCATTTTTTGCATTGCTGGTTTGGTGGTAATAAACTCCAATAGTCCTTTTTTTTTGTATGTGAAGCTCCTGATTTCACCCTCAATTTTGATTGATAGCCTTGCTGGGTACAGTGTTCTTGGATTCAGTCCCTTCCTTTGCAGGACTCTGTATATTTCATTCCATTCCCTTCTTGCCAATTATAATGTGCCTTGGCTTCAGTCTTTTGGAGTTCATTTTGTTTGGGACTCTGTGAGTTTCTTGGATTTGTGTGAGTTTTTTCTTACCTATATCAGGGAAGTTTTCTGTTATTGTTTCTTCAAATAAGTTTTCTATTTCTTGCTCAGTTTCCTCTCCTTCTGGCACTCCTATTATGCAGATGTTTCATTTTGTGTTGTCCCAAAGGTCTCTTATGCTCTCCTCCTCCTTTTTAATTATTTTTTTCTAGAAGCTGCTCTGCTTGGGTGTTTTTTCCTACCTTGTCTTCTAGCTCACTGATGCAGTCCTCTGCTCCTTCTAGTCTACTGTTGATGCTTTCTATTGAGTTCTTTATAGCAGTGATGTCATTTTTCATTTTTTCTTGGTTCTTCTTTTTTCTTCTTGGTTCTTAAACATATTGTTGAATTTTTCTTCCATTCTTTTCATCCACCGTATGACCATTTATCTGCCTTCTTTCTCTGACAGGTTGCTTGCCTCCATTGCCTCCATTTCGTTTACTTCCTTTTCTGGTGATGCTTGTTTTTCTTTCATATGCGGGCTGTTTCTTTGTCTCCCCATGATCTCTCTTCTCCAGGTGTTTGATTATATAGTTCTTTCTCTATATTTATGCAAAATTGGACCTTTCCGTGAGGAGGAGCAGGGCTTGTCTGAGCCCAAGTATTCGCGCTGCTTGAGATCCGTGTTCCTAGGTTCATAGCTCGGCCCTGGGGGTCGTGGTTGCAGAGTTTCTGGATGTATACGCTTCTGATGCCAGCCACTCAAGATGTATTTATTTTTTTTTTCTTGTCTGATTTCTGTGGTTAGGACTTCCAGTACTATGTTGAATAAGAGTGGCAAAAGTGAACATACCTATCTTGCTCCTGTTCTTAAGGGAAATGTTTTTAGTTTTTGCTCATTGAGTATGATCTCAGCTGCATGTTTGTCATATATGGCCTTTATTATGTTGAGATATGGTCTTGCTATTCTCATTTTTTTGAGAATTTTTATAAAAAATGGTTTCTGGATTTTGTCAAATGGTTTTTCTGCATCTATTGATATGATCATGTGATTTTTATCTTTTTGTTTGTGTTGTATATCACAGTTGTTGATTTGTGAATATTGTATCAGCATTGAATCCCCAAAATAAATCCCCCTTGATCATGCTGTATGATCTTTTTAATATATTGCTGAATCAAATTTGCTAATACTTTTTTGAGGATTTTAGCATCTATGTTCATAAAGGATATTGGTCCATAATTTTCTTTTTTGTATGTTGTCTTTACCTTGTTTTGGAATTAGGATAATGATAGTCTCATAAAGTGAGCTTGGGAGTCTTTCTTCTTGAACTTTTTGGAGTAGTTTGAGAAGGATAGGTGTTAGTAACCTTTGGAATGCTTGGTAAAATTTACCTGTGAATCCATCCAGTATTTTGTTTTGTTGGAATTTTTTTTGTTTACTGCTTGTTTTTCACTAATTGTAATCTATCTACTCAAATTCTCTAATTCTTCTTAATTCAGTTTGGGAAGACTGTACGTTTCTAGGAACTTATTCATTTTTTCCAGAATGTTATTTGTTGGCATATAATTGTTCATAATATTTTTATAGTAATTTATATTACTTTGGTGTTAGTTGTCACTTCTCTTTCATTTCTGGGTTTATTATTCCCTCTTCCTTTTTTTCTTGAGGAGTGCAGTTAATGGTTTGTCGATCTTGTTTACCTTTATAAAGAACCAGCCCTTGGTTTCATTGATCTATTGTATTTATTTTTAGACTATATTTTTTTCATTTCTGCTCTGATCTTTATTATTTCTTTACTTCTACTCATTTAAATCTTTGTTTTTTTGTTCTTTTAAAAGTTCATTTAAATGTAAAATTATACTCTTTACTTAAGATTTTTCTTTTTTATAGGCTTGTGGTCATTTATTCTTTTAACTATGTTCCTGTTTTGTTGTTGTTGTTGTTTTTAATATATTTTATTGATTTTTTACAGAGAGGAAGGGAGAAAGATAGAGAGTTAGAAACATTGATAAGAGAGAAACATCGATCAGCTGCTTCCTGCACACTCCCTACTAAGGATATGCCCATAACCAAGGTACATGCCCTTGACCGGAATCGAACCTGGGACTCTTGAGTCCACAGGCCTATGCTCTATCCACTGAGCCAAACTGGTTAGGGATCTGTCCCTGTTTTTTTCTGCTCCTCCTCCTCCTTCTCCTCCTCCTCCTTTTCTTCTTCTTCTTCTTCTTCTTCTTCTTCTTCTTCTTCTTCTTCTTCCTCTTCTTCTTTCCCTTTAACATTATTTTGTGACACTGCTTTGGTGGAAACAAGTGCCTTTCTTTCTTTCTTTCTTTCTTTCTTTCTTTTTCTTTCTTTCTTTCTTTCTTTCTTTCTTTCTTTCCTTCTTTCTTCCTTTCTTTCTTTCTTTCTTTCTTTCTTTCTTTCTTTCTTTCTTTCTTTCTTTCTTGGTCTAGGAAGCCCTTTTCTATTTAAGTTTTTGCTTTCTTCTTTAAAATTTAAAAAATAAATGATTGCTGGGAGAGAAAGGGAGAGACTGAAAGAGATAGAAACATCAATGATAAGAGAGACGTCTTGATAGGCTGCTTCCTGCATGCCTTCTACTGGGGACCAAGTCCATAACCTGGGCATGCGCCCTGACCAGGAATCAAAATGTGATCTCCTGGTTTATGGCCAACACTCAACCACTGAACCACACTGGCCTGTCTGGGAAGCTTTTTATTTCTGCTTCATTTTTCAAAAATAGCCCTGCTGTGTAAGGTCATCTTGTTTGTAGGTCCTTGCTTTTCATCACTTTGAATATTTAATGCCAATCCCTCTGGCCTGATAGGTTATTTATGAGAAATCAGCTGTCAGTCACATGGAATCTTCCGTATACATGACTAACATCTCTCTCTCTTGTGGCTTTTAAGATTCTTCTTCTTTAACTTTGGCCATTTCAAATGTGATATGTCTTGGTAGATCTCTTTGGTTCCATCTTTGAGATTCTGCAATTATTGGACTTATATATCTTTATCTTTTCTTTTCTTTTCTTTTCTTTTCTTTTCTATTCTTCTCTTTTCTTTTCTTTTCTTTCCAGTCATTATTTCTTCAAATAAATTCTCAATCCATTGCAGTCTCTTCTCCTTCTGGTACTCCTATGATGTGGATGTTATTACACTGTATGTTATCCCAAAGATGACTATCCTCATTTAAAAAAAAAAAAAAATGCTGCCCTGATTGGGTGTTTTTTCTAACTTGTCCTCCAAATAATTGGTTCAGTCCTCTGTTTAATACAACCTGCTGTTTATTCCTTCCAGTGTATTCATCCTTTCTGACTGGTTTTTGTTTCTGGTTTATATGATCCATTTCATACTGTTGAGCATCCTAATAATCATTACTTTTAAATCTGTATCTGAAATATCATTTGCCTCCATTTTACTTGGGTCTTTTTCTGGAGTTTTTTCCAGTTCTTTCATTTGGATCCTGTTTCTTTGTCTTTCCATTTTGGGTGCATCTTTGTGTGTCTTTATGTATTAGAGATAGACATGCTATGATTCCCAGTATTTGTGGGGTGGACTTATATAGTAAGTGTCCTGTGTGGTCCGGTGGTGCAGTATCCTTGATATCCAGGTCTGGGTGCTCCAAAAACATCCCTTCTGAAAGTTATATTGTGTCTTGATTGTTTTTTACATTTTCATGCATGGGATCTACCCTCAGTCTGGTTGACTGTGAAGCTCATCAGTGACCACAGTGTGTGAGGTGCTGTGAAGGCATTGACTATATAAAGCATAATTTGCCTTAACAGAGTTTGGTGTCTGCTTATATCTCCCTTTGGGTATGTAAAACAAAACAAACAAAAAAAACCATTTCCTTAAGATGGGGAAGAAAAAAGTCACACAAGCAGAGAGAGTCCCAAATAAGATGAACCCGAAAAGACCCACACCAAGACACATCATAATTATGATGGCAAATGTTCAGGACAAAGAGAGAATCTTAAAGGCTTCAAGAGAGAGAAAGTTAAATATAAGGTATCTCCCATTAGATTATCAAATGATTTCTCAACAGTAAACATCAGGTCAGAAAAGAATGAAATGAAATTTACAAAGTGATGCAAAGTAAGGGACTGAATTCAAAAATACTCTATCCAGCAGGGCTATCATTCAAAATTGAAGGGGAAATAAGACCTTTCAAAGACAAAAAAAGATTAAGGGAATTTATCACCACCAAACCAACAATGTAAGAAATGCTAAAGGGAATGCTGTAAAAAAAAAAAAGAAAGAAAGAAAAGTTAAGAAAGAAAACAGGCACAAAAAAATAAAAATGGCTACAGAAAAAGTACCTTTCAATAATAAATTTAAACGTAAATGAACTAAATACTCTAATCAAAAGTCATCGAGTGGCTGAATGGATAAAAAAAACATGACCTGTATATATGCTGTCTACAAGAGACCCATCTCATAATAAGGGACTCACACAGACAGAAATTGAAGGGATGGAAAATTATCTTTAAAGCCAATGGAAATGAAAACAAAGCTGGGGTAGCAATACTTATATTGGACAAAATATACCTCAAAATGAAAGCCATAGCAAAAGATAAGGAAGGCTACTTCATAATACTAAAGGGGTTGATACAAGAGGATATAACCCTGATAAACATATATGCACCCAATGTAGGAGCACGCAAATAAATAATTAAAAAATCTCCTGGAAGAAATCAAGGGAGAGGTCAACAACAATACAATCATAGTAGGAGACTTTACCACACCACTGACATCACTGGTTAAATCCTCTAGACAAAAAATCAGCAAAGAAGCAGCAATCCCAAATTACTCACTAGATCAAATGGACTTAATTGATATCTTCAGAATATTTCACCCCAAAGCCACGGAATATAGGTTCTTCTGAAGTGCACATGGGACATTTTCAAAAATAGAACACATATTGGGTCACAAGCAAAGTCTCCACAAATTCAAGAAGATTGAAATCATACCAAGCACCTTCTCAGACCACAATGGAATAATATTAGAAATAAACTACAATAAAAACAACCCAAAACACTCAAACAATTGGAAGCTGATAGCATTATATTAAATACTGATTGGGTTACCAATGAAATCAAAGAAGAAATTAAAAACATCCTGGAAACTAATGACAATGAAAACACAACAATCCAAAACCTATGGCACACAATGAAAGCAGTC